>NC_064638.1:918020709-918330881 GCF_023864345.2 Schistocerca serialis cubense | reverse complement strand
TATGGAAAGTGTCTGCTTTAGAAACTAATCATGTCTAAGAACCAACATAGTTCTTGATAGTCTTGGGTTAGCGGCAGTTGCTGATTAGTCTCTATATGCTGTGATGTGGGACAGATGCCCAAAGCATTTGCAATATGTCCAACGAAGGCGATTTCTTTGAGTTCAAGTTGGCAATTGTCTTCATTGCCCATGATACCATTGTGAGAGAGGATGTTGAGGATTTGTTCAAAAAGCGTGTTGTGGGAAGCACCATCTGATGAGAAAATTAAGATATCATCAAGATAAGCATAACAGAATGGGAACTTGAATAGTAAACCACCCATGAAGCATTGCCATGTTTGTGCCATGTTCTTAAGTCCATATGGCATAAACATAAAGCCAAACAAACCAAAAACCATGATATTGCCATTTTGTGAATGTCTCCTGATCACATAGATATTTGTAGGTATGTGATCTTCCAATCAATGACACTAAAAGTAGAAGTGTTCACTAAATTGTTTAAATATTCTTGCATCACCTGCAAAGCTTACTCTCTCTCTCTCTCTCTCTCTTCCTCTCCTTGTGGAGTGGTACGTCTCATCCGTATCTTCAAGATACACATGTGACAATGTTCTGCGCATAGCTTAAAAAGCAGATTTAATAACTCCTGAAACAGCTCATGTTCAACAACAAGAATTATCCCTGTGCCAAAAGAATGAAAGTGTGCAAGGGATGAGGTGGAAGACTGGGTATTTCCAGCATGACAGGATATCCTTAACACAGTTACCCTGGGGTAGCCGGTGGACAGTGGCCTATTTAGAGCAACTTGGCACATAGAGCATGCAGGAGAAAGTTTTTCAGTTATGTTTAGCATGATCTGTGACAGTGTAACTATATGGTTCCATTCACTTTTGGAATAAAAAAAAAAGTATGGCAATTGCTTGTTTGATATTGTCTAAAGTGTTTAAAACACCGGCGTCAATTTCTAGGTGTATTGCAATTTTAGGAATAAATAAACAATAATCTTAAAAACATTCATTAAACAATGTCTTGTGCACACTATATTAGCCTAAAATTGTGAGGTCCTCCCAGTCCAGAAGCTAGACACAGACTAAGTGAATTTCCCGCTATTTCCTCCGAGCCGTCATTTTGGATTATGGCACAGGAGGAGGAGGGGGGAGGGTCAACAGGCCCCCTGGTGATGGTATTGTGAACTAGGTCAGCTGGCCTTAAGACTTCAAGGTGAACACACTGGATGGAGCTACTGTCTAGTGCTCAATCAACAGCAATTCATACCACACAGGGGGAGGGGGAGGGGTAGAGTTAGTTTATTGGAGGTGGCCCAAAGTTTGAACTTCCCGCCATTATGTCAGCACAACATTGCCACATCTATGGCCGCCATCTTGAATCCATCATCTTGAATAAATTTGGCAACAATGCAGAGTGGAGTGGCACTCTCTTTGCTCTAGTAAGGCAATGACAATGTCACCCCACTCTTGAACTGTTGGAAGATTTATTCAAGATGATGGATCCCAGATGCCAGCCATAGATGTGGCAATGTCGTGCTGACATCATGGCAGGAAGTTCAAACTTTTGGCCACCTCCAATAATCTAACTCTACCCCTCACCCTACCCCCTCCCTTCTTCCCTCCCCCATCTGGAGATTGCCAGGAAAAGGACTCAGTCTGTGCTTTGCTGGCAGCTAGGATGGACATAAGTCTTTATTTTGTATGCAGTATGGTATGTTGTTTATTTAAACAATTTGAATTGCCATCGATCGAGCAGTACTGGAGCTCCATCCCATGTGTTCACCTTGAGGTTGGGAGGCCAGCTGACTTAGTTCACAACACCACCACCAGAGTGTGCTGTTGGTCCTCCCTCTCTCCTCTCCCCTTCCCTTCCCCTCCCCCTCCCCTCCCATGACATGATCCAAGATGGTGGCCTGGGGAACATATGGTGAGAAATTTGCTCAGTCTGTGCTGAGCTTCCTGAGAGGACAAATGTGATTGTTTACTGTGTACTATGTGTTCAATGGATGAGATGTTTGTGCTGGAGAAGGACTAGGTTAGCAGGTATATTAGCTGTAACCATACAACTGAGGACTATGTCCATAGCCACTTGCATGATACTTGGAAATCAATGATATTTGATGACTGTATGAAGAAGACAAATGTGCTGCATGAAAAATTAAGATGCAGCAAGATGGGGCTAAGTTACACTTTGTAACTTATACTGATGAATGTGTGAGCTGTAACTATAGATCATCCAATAAAAGTCCAGTCAGTCTTCCAAAGTGCAAGAGGCAAGATATTACCCGCTGCGGCACAACACTCATGGCACCAGCACATGCTAAGCACTTCCTGTCATGCTGGAAATACCTGCAGCCTTCCTCCTTAGCCCTCGCACACAGAAGTCCAGGATGTTTGGTACTGAGTAGCAGTCCATAATGGTATGAACATGAAGGATTGTGTAATCATTATGCAACCTGAGAGATCCATTTCTTGGGGGACAAACTTTATGGGTGAAGCCCAGAAACTATCAAAGGGGCAGACTATGGCAACATGTAATGTCTCATACACTGCCACTTTTGCAGCCCTAAGTAGGTCCAGCAGTAGCCAACATAGTATGTGACACACCTGTGGACTGTTCCATTCTTAATGGCACACTGTGTGATTCATTCTTGCGGGCGAATTTTTGGAGACACAGTAGAGCTTAGGCAAGCAAGTGGCACAGTACTGATCTTTTTAGAGGTGAATGGAGGCAGTGCTGTGAACCTATACGTAGATGGCAGTAGAGGTGCAGTATTAGCATGGTGTAGAGATGATGGCAAGAACTCACCATTGGATAGGTCCGGAACCAGGTGAAAGTGATGGAAAAAATCCATGCCAATAACTGGTTTTGATAAATCTGTGATTATAAATATCTAAGTGAAAACATTGTTCAAGTTGAGGTGTAGTGTGTGGATCCATGATCCATAGACCTGGATTGTCATATCATTTGCTGCACGGAGTTGGACAGGTGTGTATTCTGGCATTCAACGTGTTGAAGGGGGCAGAAAAGTACTGACATCTGAGTCAGTGTTAATGAGATGTAATTGGCCACTAATGTGGTCACATACAAACAATCTGTTTTTGTGAAAAAAGTGGGCTGGATGCAGTCCAGCCTCATCATTATGGGTGTGTAGACAGTCTGGTGAACAGTGCGAGAAGTTTTGGAAATTGCATGGTGGATTACAGTTGCAAGAAGAATAAGTATATTGTTCGTGGTACCAGGAAAAGTGATTCTTTGTGGGTGTGGCATATGGTCAGCAGTGTTCTGCACAGGTTTGGGCACAACACAGTTGTTGGTGCTCTGCACAGGTGCAGGTGTGAAATAGCTGGCAGTGCTGCACACAGGTGTGGATGGCAGGTGAGTGGGGGGTTTGTTGTTGCTGTGCAAAGGTCATAACTCCAGCTGAGCACAGGGACATCAGAATCAGCGAAAGCCAGGTGAAGTCAACTCAGCTCATTGTAGCTGGGCTGTCAGTTGTGCAGCCATCGTAGTTGCAAGTCATGCTCACCATCAATGCTGTTGACATTAGTTATATGTTGTCTATGCTGTATGGTAGTATGTATTCGATCAGCGAGTTCAAGGCATGCCTCCAAAGGTCGTGCTCATGGGCAACCATAGGCAGTTGTACTTGTGAGAGGAAGCTTCACAAACCACAAGGTGGATAAGGTGTGATCAGGCATGAGGTGGAGATCAGTCTGTGTGCCATAATTGTGATGGAGTTGTAACCTCCCCCTCACTTATCGACCTTAATGACAGTGAAAAATTAAACCGCGTGTACCTAA
This sequence comes from Schistocerca serialis cubense, assembly GCF_023864345.2. Taxonomy (NCBI): domain Eukaryota; kingdom Metazoa; phylum Arthropoda; class Insecta; order Orthoptera; family Acrididae; genus Schistocerca; species Schistocerca serialis. Next base: position 918,327,069 of record NC_064638.1, on the reverse strand, counting down.
TGGAAATTTGGGAAAGCAATCGTCACCGAAGTTAATCTGTCGGTAAAGAGGGAGGAAAGGGTTACATCTAAATGAAAGGAAAAATGCAAATGAAACTGGTGGAAATTAATTTTGAAAAGGGGTAAAGTTAATAAAGAAAGTAAATGTGCGGCCGTTATGTTAACAATTAACTAGCAGTAATTAGATATTTGAGATTTGGGGAAAATCACGGTCGCCAGTCCCAAGGACAATTACTATAGTAACTGAAAAAGAAAGGTAATTACACATATAATTAGCACTAGAAGCGTGGCAACTGAAGGTTGACACATGTAGTGTGAAAACTGAAAGTTTGTCAGAAGTAATAAATTTCGCTACACTCTGACTTAATTTAGCAAAAGAATTAATAAGACCGGAAAATCAAAAGCTAATTTAGTGACTGAAGTTAATAGTGAGCTTTCTTTCTGAAGCACATCGAATTCCAGTAAAATACGGTTAGTCTTGGACTACCTCAACAATCATTTCAAAAGCAACTTGACTCTATGCAATTTAGAAACAAGAGATTTAACTTTGAACTTGAATTAAATGATTCTGAACAATTAACAATAGTAAAATTTAGTACGTACCAAGCTGAGCTGCAGTCACAGGTAAGCTAAAATATGCTAACAAAACTCGCACTCTTAATTTGTGCTCGTGTAACCTAAATATTGTAGCCAGCTATGAATACTTTAACTGAACTTTGAAATTAAAGCAGTGAAATCTAATTATATTATTTTAATGCTGGCGTTTGAATTTCAACGACACTCGGGTTCATTTCGGAAAAGGAAGGGACCCTGCTTGGCAATGCAATTGGGACAATGAGCAACAAAGGTTCATGCTAAGTTGCTGTAATTTTGCAAGGCAAATGGAACAATTTGAAAAGCTGAGGTCTGCCATACAGTTCTGAAACTTTACGTGCTTTTAGTCTTCCTTGTTGGTTGATTGAAGGTTTGAAGCCGTCGATCGAGGAGGTGGCGACAGTCACTCATTGTCGGCCGTCGCTGTTGCAGAAGCTGGATGTTGGCGTGCCTTCTTCTCAACACGGTCACCAGACGAAACGGGCTCTTGATGTGCGCCAGCTAATGCTTCCCGTCCGCGACACCATGTCAGAAACTATCATCGCAAGTCGAGCGCAATTACATGCTGCCAAACCCCGAAAGCGCGGCAACTCGCGGGAGCTACACACAACACACCTGCTCCACTCGCTACTCCAGCCGGACTCCCTCTCTGCCCGCGCTCCACGCGACAGAGTTAACACTACCAAAGATCCTAAACACTTTTGTTCTCCACACGACCTATCGATGTATTCGTTCGATAGTATAGTTTTCCCTAGGCCAGACCCAGCGTATAAATACAAATAATCTTTACACAACAAATCAATTATACATTGACATAAATGCATAAATATATATATACAAATAGTAAAACAATTACAATATATAAAGGCACAGAAATGTCATATATTCAGGTAACAAAATAAGGAAAAAATTTACAGTACAATAGATGGAAATAGGAGGATATACATTTCCGGCGTTACACGTGCCCCACATTGTCTGAGGATGTTCGTGTAACCTAAACAGACTCAGAAAATGTCCCAAAAAAGAAACAGCGGAAATGCATATGCTCAAAACATCAACAAAATTTAGCATTTGTCTAATTAAGCATAAATCAATTTTTAGACCATAATAATTGAGTGGAGACACTCCTAATCTTATTCCACTCTGTCATCTTGCACAAAATAAAACAGGTTGATAACATTTTAAAATTCATAGAAAACATAGAAAATGGTTTAGCTATTCTAAAATTGTCAAAATTCCTAACAGTATCAAGAAATGGAATACTATTTACAAAATTAATCAGAGTACATGGTCATAAAAAACCGGTATATCAAATATGCAAATTAATAATTAATTACATAGAATACACATTTTATATAACCTTTTCATAATTATTATCTCGTCATGAGATTCCACTTAATGCTAAACAAGAAAATAATATTCAGTAGATCGAAAAAAACATAAATATTGACAGCAGAATTCTTTCACATCAGCTGTCCGGGAAGAAAAACTATTCCGCCTTTCGTACCCGCAAGTACAAAGAATGCCGAGAGCGGCACAAGAGCCGACAGCGGCACAAGAGCCGACAGCGACTCCGCCTCGCCAGTATTGTTGCGTCTGCCTTTGCGGCACGCTTGATCTCACTCGCCTGCGTAACGGCATTTCCAGAACGTTCGTTTCACTGAATTCTTTAGGAAAAACTCACTCCCGAGTAATCTCAAGGAGTCCCTTAATACTATCACAGTGGATAACTCAACACAGTCCATCATCACACGCATGTACTAGCCTGACACTTAAAACAGCGTCTAAGTACATTGGCAATGACTAGTAAAACACATACTCATGAAATTTTACAGCTAGTTACAAAATCATATTTACATTGCTTAATCTACTGTGACTCAGCTGAAAACTTAAACTAGCAGCTTGGATTTTTCAATTGATAAATAATCACTCTCTCTTAAATCATTTAGTCAAAATTAATTACTTATTAATTACAACTTCTTTAATGTCCTCTTGGTCAGGCAAAAGCATGGCAATCTAGCAAACCTTAAATCTTACACTCTATATTTACATACTGTACAAATTACCCATTGTGTGGTATTAATCGATCCTAGGTTGGTACAATTTCAAGTCTACTATATTCCATATACCTAACCGTTTTCCAGAGCTTGGATACTCTAAGCAATAAGCATTTGTGTGAGGTATACCAATGACTTTATATGGTCCATTATAAACAAACTTAAATTTAGAGATTTCATTGTCTATCTCGCTCGATTTCTCATGAGCTTTTACAAGTACTAAGTCTCCGATTGCAAACTTAGCAAAACGCGCTTTAGCGTCATGACGACGTATGCGAGCATCAGCTTTAAGCTTCATTACTTCTCGCAAACGATCTTTTTTCACACCAATAATAATGTCAATCCGTGGAGGGAATTTGATTATCTCTTCCACTAAACTTTTACTTCTGTAATCCAACAAGATTTCCTCTGGAGAAAATCCCGTCGATTCATGTCCCAAGGTGTTCATAATTCTCTCAAATACTGCTACATATTTGCCCCATGCCCTATGGTTGTGATGGCAACAGGTATGGGAAAGTCGGCCTCGTCTTTGTTCGTGTGTTACGTTTGACACACCGACTACAATACTTTCCAATTCACTTTCTACACCATTGTCAATGCCGAGGTTCCTCACATTACAGTAGTTCAAATTCATACCTACGTCAATAACATCCGGCCAGTTAACAATGTGTATAGGCTGGTATTGCCTATGCACATCGTCTCCTGCCTCGTCAAAGCTAACTACTATCGTTTTATCTTGTGACATACATGTCAAAGTTTTGCTTTCGCAATTAATCACTGCACGGTACTTTAATAGCCAATCTAACCCGATAATTACTTCCGTAGTTAAGTCTGGCACGACAACAAACTCTTGTTCAAATCGTGCCCCACATATCTCGAAGTTGACAAAAATCTGCTTTGTGACCGGTTTACTGGCCTTCCCAGTAGCACTGATAATTTTCACTCCTGTTACTGGCATAACTACGATGCCAGGTCTGTCTTTCAGTAACTCAAATATTTTCCCAGATACAGCACTCAATTCTGCACTGGTGTCAATCAACACGTTTAGTTGTAGTTCGTGCATATTAACAGACACTACTATCTGTCTACACTTGTCCTCGACTGTTTCTTTATTTTCCCATAGTAAATCCTTGTCTATATCCATGTCAGTCCAGAAACAACCATCCGGCTTTGATCCTAAATTCGGCTTATCTGGTGGCTTTTTCAGCCTCTGTTCACATACAGTTTTAATTTCAACACGTTTGTCGTGAGGCTTAGTCTGTAGCTTCGCCTCCAATACCGAAACCTTTTCCTGTAACTCGTCAACTAGTGAGTGTTGCTTTGCTATCAATTCACTAATTGCCACCTTCGTTGATTCCACTTTGGTCAGATTGATCTCATCTGCCAATCTACCTGGAAGAATGTGCCCAGTAGCATCTGAAATTACTTCCTCTGGATCTGCGCAACCCACACTGCTACCGTCTGACCGTATAACGTCAGCTCTAACCTCATACACGCTGTAATCTACATGCTTTTCTACCAATCGTTTCCGGCTATTACTAAAATTTTCGTAATCTTTCTCCTTAATACTCTCGCAATGTTTAAACTGGATGTTCGCGTCGGATGGGTCGGCTACTTCTACCACTACAACTTTCAGTAAAGTCTGCCGGTTAGGGCCAGAACTTTCCGTTACTACTTCAACATTCAACTCCTGCGGGACGAAACACGACGCATCTTGCTCGTGCTCCCCCTTAACATCAACTATTTCTAGTAAAGTCTGCCGGTTAGGGCTAGAACTTTCTATCACTTCACAATCACTATCTTCCTGCGGGACGAGACGCGGCAAATCCTGCCCGCACTCCCCATAAACACTTCTCCCGTACAGGCCCCTATAATCTCTTAGTTCGTCGTGAAAGTGACCGAACTGCCTTAACCAGACCTCATCCCTCTCTGCATCCCCTCGCTCGATGACGGACGTTTTATTCGACATCTGATCTTCTTTCAACACTTGCGAATCATTCTTAAACTCAATCTCCAGTTCCACTGTGGGTGTTACAGCTGCCACTTTATAATCGATTTCCGGAACACTGCTTAAATTGTTCTCATTGACAGTGAATGTTATTTCTACTGCCGTGTCTACAGCTGATCTACTACTTGTGGGCGCACTCCTTTCTCCTAATACTGGCACACTCTCCCGCCGTTGATTATTCCATACGGAATTTTCATAACAACGACACCTCGGTTTTCTACTGTTATTGGGCTGCCAAAATTTCTCCACGCCCGATCGGCCCCTCACCGGCGCGGCTAATGGTTTCCCTGTCTCGTCCCAGCAGATACGCTCCCCGGATGCTGCTGAGGCGGCTGATCACACCCTCTGGCGTTATTACTATTCTGTGAAGCCCGTATCACGTTAGTGTGATACTGGTTTCCGTCATTCCTGTTATTATTTGCATTGTACCGATTGTTATTACGGTCCGAACCATTATTGTTATTGCTGCCATGGTTGCAGTATGCATTATTCCCATGGTTATCGTTGTTGTGGTTGCTGTGGTACCCGTTGTTGTTACCACGGCCTCTACCACTGTTGCGATTATTGCGCCAATTGTCCTCGTCCTCAACTCTTTCCAGGAAATCATTTATTGTCCTGTAATTGCTTCCTACGTAGCATTTTGTATCATCTGGAAGCTTTTTGTAGAGTTCCCAGACTATTTTGGATTCCGTGCGGCGATCACGCAAATATTCCAACTTGCGGATCCAGCCCTCACAAAACTCCTTCATCGAGCCGCGCGAATTCGCATTGAAAGGCCTCGATACGACAAATTCGCGCCAGACACCTTGCTGTTTCTGCTCTGACCAGTATTCAGCCAGAAACAAATTTTTAAACTCGTCAAAAGTCAGGTTCATAATGTTGAGGTTTAAGCCCCAACGCTTGGCATCACCAGCCAACACATCAATAACCGCATTAATTTTTCTCTCTTCAGTCCATGATCTGGGTAAAACTCTTTCACAATTCTTAATGAAATCCGTCGGGTGTATACCGCCTTTTTTCAAGGGGTCGAACCGCTCCTCTTTCGTCAACACCTCCGAACTATGTGCACAGATTGGCACATAGCTCTGTTTTTCGTCAAGTTTCCTTTCTAATTCCGACACCCTCGTAATCACTTGGCTAGTGGTTGTCGCAAGCGCTTCCACTTCCCTCTTTTTCTCTTCGCAGGTATTAGACTGCTTCGTCACTTTGGTATCTACTTCGGATACTAAAGCCTTTAAAGTTTCCACCTTCTGTTGATCCTCTTTTCTCACTAATTGAATTTGTTCCGTCACCTTATTCTCGATGATTGGAGCAACTGCGTCTCCTACACTTTTCTCGATTCTGCTAATTTTGGAATCAAAACGAGTATTTATGCTCGCAATTTCCGCCTGAACGCCTATCATTTCCTGTTTAAGATTACCGATTTCGGTATTAATCACGACAATATTGTCTTTGATTTTATCAACTTTTGTGTTAACAACTTCAACATTGTTGTTAACAACATTAATAGCTTTGTTCTGATTGTCTAGCATTCGTTCAATTTTTTTAGACTGAGCTTCTTGCTTGGCATCCTGAGCTTCTTGCTTGGCAGTCTGAGCTTCTTGCTTGGCAGCCTGAGCTTCTTGTTTGGCAGTCTGAGCTTCTTGTTTGGCAGCCTGAGCTTCTTGCTTGGCAGCCTGATCGTCTTGCTTGGCAGACAGAGCTTTAATTTCTGCCGATTGACTCTTGATTTCTGCCGATTGACTCTTGATTTCGTTAATCAAAACATTCAATAAATCAGTTAAATTCCCGGAAACTACCGGTTTTACTTCCGTAGCGGCTTCCTCTTTAATTGTCCCCCCGTATTCGTCATCAAGGGATTCAGATTTGATTTTCATTTCCGATTCTGAAACAATTTCTAAAGTTTGGAATTCCATTTCCGCTCTTTGTTGCGTTTCGGCGGTCGCGTCTTTCATGCTAGCCGCCTGCCCCTGAACAATGGGTACCGTGGTGCGCGTTTCCCACTGTTCGACCGATTGTTCCGTATCCAAGTCTACCAAATTTTGGCAATTGTTGCCTTCACTCATTTTAATATTTTTCAATATAAATGCCAAATCTCAAATCTAATTAGGATTCCTCACACTAATATTCTCGCCGACGTATCGACCATTTCGTAACCAGTACTTTGTTACGAGATTTGCACAATGCAAAATTCGTGTCCAGAACAACCTCAAATCTGAAGATTGTCCTGTCACCAGGTTGCCATGTGTAACCTCCCCCTCACTTATCGACCTTAATGACAGTGAAAAATTAAACCGCGTGTACCTAATGGAAATTTGGGAAAGCAATCGTCACCGAAGTTAATCTGTCGGTAAAGAGGGAGGAAAGGGTTACATCTAAATGAAAGGAAAAATGCAAATGAAACTGGTGGAAATTAATTTTGAAAAGGGGTAAAGTTAATAAAGAAAGTAAATGTGCGGCTGTTACGTTAAAACAATTAACTAGCGGTAATTAGATATTTGAGATTTGGGGAAAATCATGGTCGCCAGTCCCAAGGACAATTACTATAGTAACTGAAAAAGAAAGGTAACTACACATATAATTAGCACTAGAAGCGTGGCAACTGAAGGTTGACACGTGTAGTGTGAAAACTGAAAGTTTGTCAGAAGTAATAAATTTCGCTACACTCTGACTTAATTTAGCAAAAGAATTAATAAGACTGGGAAATCAAAAGCTAATTTAGTGACTGAAGTTAATAGTGAGCTTTCTTTCTGAAGCACATCGAATTCCAGTAAAATACGGTTAGTCTTGGACTACCTCAACAATCATTTCAAAAGCAACTTGACTCTACGCAATTTAGAAACAAGAGATTTAACTTTGAACTTGAATTAAATGATTCTGAACAATTAACAATAGTAAAATTTAGTACGTACCAAGCTGAGCTGCAGTCACAGGTAAGCTAAAATATGCTAACAAAACTCGCACTCTTAATTTGTGCTCGTGTAACCTAAATATTGTAGCCAGCTATGAATACTTTAACTGAACTTTGAAATTAAAGCAGTGAAATCTAATTATATTATTTTAATGCTGGCGTTTGAATTTCAATGACACTCGGGTTCATTTCGGAAAAGGAAGGTACCCTGCTTGGCAATGCAATTGGGACAATGAGCAACAAAGGTTCATGCTAAGTTGCTGTAATTTTGCGAGGCAAATGGAACAATTTGAAAAGCTGAGGTCTGCCATACAGTTCTGAAACTTTACATGCTTTTAGTCTTCCTTGTTGGTTGATTGAAGGTTTGAAGCCGTCGATCGAGGAGGTGGCGACAGTCACTCATTGTCGGCCGTCGCTGTTGCAGAAGCTGGATGTTGGCGCGCCTTCTTCTCAACACGGTCACCAGACAAAACAGGCTCTTGATGTGTGCCAGCTAATGCTTCCCGTCCGCAACACCATGTCAGAAACTATCATCGCAAGTCGAGCGCAATTACATGCTGCCAAACCCCGAAAGCGCGGCAACTCGCGGGAGCTACACACAACACACCTGCTCCACTCGCTACTCCAGCCGGACTCCCTCTCTGCCCGCGCTCCACGCGACAGAGTTAACACTACCAAAGATCCTAAACACTTTCGTTCTCCACACGACCTATCGATGTATTCGTTCGATAGTATAGTTTTCCCTAGGCCAGACCCAGCGTATAAATACAAATAATCTTTACACAACAAATCAATTATACATCGACATAAATGCATAAATATATATATACAAATAGTAAAACAATTACAATATATAAAGGCACAGAAATGACATATATTCAGGTAACAAAATAAGGAAAAAATTTACAGTACAATAGATGGAAATAGGAGGATATGCATTTCCGGCGTTACAGAGTCTTGCTCCCTAAAACTTTGTTATAAATAATGTGAGGAATTGCTCCAGGAACCAGGTGAGGAGGTGGTGGAGTAGAGCAGTTTTCATAGTCTCATATTTGTTGTCTATCAAGTGGGAAGGTGATATCACTTGTCATCTTCATGTTCCCACATCTAGCTAAGCAGAGTGGTGAATTTTGTACCATCACTGATGACATCACTTGAATCAAAAATGTTGTCTACAATGTCAAATTTGGTTGTTGTATTCAAACAGGAGGTAGCTTGAGATGTGTTCTGTTTCTGACTGTTTGCCAAGGCAATGTTCGCAGTGGAAGAACAGCTGAGCAAGTGCCATGAGCGAGATGATGTGCAGTAGGCAATGCATCTGGCTGCATGAAGTCTGGAGTGATCAGATTCGGCATCATATGATTTATAGCTCTTTGAAAGTAAGTAGTCATGAATGCAACCAGTTGGATTCCTGTGGCTTGGAAGTAGCCCAGTTTCTGCATGAACAGGATCCTCTGCAAGATCTCATAGTACATTGTGTGCTACATACAACTGCTTTCCGTTGTTGAACACTGCAATAGCACTGTTCAGAGGATTGTCACTTTCACTTTTTATCACACAATATGAATGCAGGGTGTTATCCATAGCATCTGATGCAATGGCACAAGAATTGTTGTCTAACGGCATAATTGTGTGGCACAGTAAGAGCATGATGACAGCATTGTGGTAGCACAGTAGCTGGAAATGTTCAAATTATAAGTGAACATGGTCATCGGAAGTGTAATGCAGTGGTGTATAGCACAATATAGCACAATTTTATGAACAAAAGTAACGTACACTTCAGAGGCATCCAAACTCAACAGTCATAAGGCAAACACTAGTCAGAGAATTTTGTGTGAGGTAACAGTTGACCACCAGTGACGATGTTTGTAGACACTGTGTTCCTACAATACTAATGTACTTTTTTTTGTTTCTTTCAGATGGTTTCATGGATTTGACTGGGAAGCACTAAGGAAAGGGACAATGAGAGCTCCAATCATACCAGTGGTAAATATAAGCACAACTTTTCTGGCAGGTTTAAATTACCTCTGCAACAGTTTAAATATTTGTAGGGTTCCAACAGTTTTAAAATACCATAACACAACATCCAGTGTTTGAACATAATGATAAGACTAATAGTCACGTTTTTATTTTGTCTTTTCTCCTGGTTTCAGTTTTGAAGCTGTGAATGAATAGCAATGTTCCATTACCTAGTAGTGACTTCTATTCTTTATATTATAACACTGTCATGATTATATGTATCAATAAAGATGGTTTTTCCTTATTTTTGGTGATATTTTACTAAAAGTGTTCTGATCATTTGACTTTTGTATTACTGCAGAACTTTAGTTCAGATACCGTAGTATACCAAGAGAAAATAAAATTACTTTCTTTACAAAATTATTACTACAGAATTGCTGCAAGGTTTTGTCCAGCATCCTTTTCTTTTTCTTACATACATGAATGATTACCTAGTTCTTTGCCCTACAAGACAGTAATGTATCCCGACAATATGACTCTCACAATGAATGATCCTATCATAGACAAAGTGAGAAGAAAAACACATTGTCTACAAAAAAAAAAATGAACTAATGCAAAATAAAAACCAAAACTGAAATAATATTTTTCTTCCCACAAACTAAGTGGAAAGTGTGTGAATGTGTCAGATTACTAGAAATCATTTGGACCCATTGAAGTGGCATGGAAACAAAGACCAATTGTCCATTAAACTATCATGTATGATTTACTAGGTGAATTAAAATTTTGTGGCAGCAAGTAACACTTCAGTCTTCATATTTTTTTCTTTTCCATTCTCACTTAACTTGTGGAAGTAGTCGTGCTGGCCATATTTAAAATAACTAAAAATATTAACTCTGTACTTTCCTCTATACTTAAAGCCTGTCTCCTCTCAATTAAAAAGAGCCAATACTTTAACATACAGAGGTTATATTTAGAAATATGGAACAATGAACAGAAATAACATAAATTTAGAATATACTGGATTAAATAAGTCCAAAAATAGCCTCAAATATACTGGCAAAAAACTGTATAATAAACCACGTCTGAGAGTGAGAGATATACCATAAACTCCTTGGAGAAATATTTACTGAATCTATTAATCAACTGCTATGTTTACAAAGCAGAATAATTCTTTAACAGTGCACTATTGTAAACCATACATTTAACGGTCAACATAAAATATAAATATAATGTATAATTTTTAATGGAAACTTGTATTATTGAATACATATAAAACACACAGCATGTCCATGACCAGTCATGGATGAACAACTGAATGAAAATGAATTAAAAGAAAGTACTGGGCAATACAATGAGTTAGGTACTTCTTCGGTTTCTTGAAACTAGAGATCACTTTTTTGAGAACAAAGAGGTTAAAGAGAAAGGCAATAAAATGTATGTTCAAGTACAGGATGAGTCACTAACTGTAGCAAAGCATACTTTCATTATATAATATTCATTCTCCTAAGTAACTTAATTTTTGTCACATATGCTCCAACATCCATTTTCTTGATTATTGTTCCTTTTTACCATGACTCACAAACAAGTATCTCAAGTTCCATGTACTCAGAACAATATAACTTCCTTTAAGATAAATCCACTCCGGTATAAAATGCATAGATAAGTATCTGCCCACCTTTGACATAATTTCATTTATTTTTTAGTATGGGCTTGGTGTGACAATTACATTTTTGAATATTAATGTTTCAGATTAAAGGACCCACTGATACATCCAATTTTGATAAGTACCCTAAGACAAAAGACAATGCTCCTGATGAATTTTCTGGTTGGGACAAAGACTTCTAGGAAAATAACGCAACGATGACTATGTGCAGTTCAAGAAGTGAGTATTTTTGATATACAGTATATTTCCATTATATTTGTGGATTTTAACATAAATTAAATGTTGAACTTTTTCACGGTTTTGTTTAATATCATTAAAATTACTAAGAGACAGAAAGGCTCACTAGCACTTATCTTCAGTAAGTCCAGCTTCTGATATTGCTGCCGGCCGGTGTGGCCGTACGGTTAAAGGCGCTTCAGTCTGGAACCGCGTGACCGCTGCGGTCGCAGGTTCGAATCCTGCCTCGGGCATGGATGTGTGTGATGTCCTTAGGTTAGTTAGGTTTAATTAGTTCTAAGTTCTAGGCGACTGATGACCTCAGAAGTTAAGTCGCATAGTGCTCAGAGCCATTTGAGCCATTTTTTTCTGATATTGCCAATAAGACACTTCAAGTAGAAAATAATTCTCCTAGCTTTCACAACTATTTATTTTTTCATCAGAGTATAAAGAGAGATTATTGTAGAAGAGATTCTGACCCTAGGTTAAGAGAGATCTGCTTGTTGTGAGGAGGATGGAAGCCCAACATGAAGTCAAAGATATTCGAGAGGCTTGGAGGATGAAATTAGTACATTATTAAGAGCGCTGTGGTAGCTTAAGTTCCGAGATGACAAAAACAATGAAGTGAGAAGAAGGCTGGTTTCAAACAAGCAGAGAAAATAAAAAGTGGAAAATAATATTAAATAAGAAACACTTTATAAAGTTCTGTAAAATTATATTTATTTGGTCACGAACCAACTTTCAGCTACTTAGACCATTTTCAGGTAACAACTGAATGTCACAAACATAGATAAAATTGTGTGTAACTTACACAGATAGTAAACAATGCAAACTCCAGTTTGGAATGTGAACAATGTAGGAAAAGACAGATTGCTATTTACCATAAAAATGACATGTTAAGTTGCAGAAAGGCACAATTAAAAGACCTAAGCTTTTGGCCACAGCCTTAATCATAAATACAAAGAGAAATGCACACCATTCACTCACACAAGCAGGCACACCTCACACAGACATGACCACCAACTTGGACCAGAATGATATTGTGGTCCAAGCTGCTGGAGTTGGCAGTCATGTACATGAAGGGCGCTTGCTTGTGTGAATGAATTGTGTGTGTTTCTCTTTCTTTTTCTGATGAAGACAGTGGCTGAAAGTTTATGAGTAAGTGTCTTTTAATTGTGCCTGTCTGCATCTTGACATGTCATCTTTATGGTATAAAGTAGCAATCTATCTTTTCCTACATTGTTTACACAGATATTACATACAAAAGAGATACAAAAATGACATGTAGAGTGTCTACATAGGAAAACATATTTTTTTATGCAGAAATAGTTAAATTAGCCAAACAAGGAAAAAAGCTTTGTACGTGAAGGTATATTTACAGCTGATGAAAATTAAAGTGAATTTGTGACTAAAATTTAATTTAACAGAGGAGAAAAAGGAAATTGGCATTGGTCATTTAATACTAAGCTGGCATTCTGTGTTTGTTGATTTCCAGTAGAGCCATCTTTCTGCCATTATTAACAGAATGTAAAACTTTACATTCTACATCATATGACCAGTTTACTGTTAAAAGATATGATCAGCAAAGGTTAAATCTTTCTTTCTTATTTCCAGCTTCTCTCATGTTCGGATAACCTAATTATCATTGTTCTGCCTCACAACTTGAGACCTATATTTTGTAATATCAATAGCATATGAAAATTTTTATTCAGTAATATGGACAAACTACAATCACATGCATTTATCGTGGAAAAATATGTATTGGTCTTTCAACTGAAAATAGCTCATGTGATGTCTTCCTCTTTCTTGGCTCTACAGCTCATGATGAGCCTTGGCCTCTTCTACAATTTCCTTCCATCTCTCTCGGTCCTTTGCCAATACTCTCCAGTTTCTATAGCCCATCTTCCTAAGATCTTTGATTACTCCATCTTCCCATCTGGCTCTTGGTTGACCACATCCTCTCTGTCCTCCTGGCTTTCCTTGTAATATTCTTTTTGGTACTTCCGTATCATTCATGTGAGCCACATGTCCCGCCCACCTCAGTCTGGATGATTTCACTACCCTTCTGATGGGTTGGTCTTTGTATATGGTGTACAACTCATGGTTGTATCTCCTCCACCATCTTCCTCTTTCACAGATTGGGCCAATAATTCATCTAAGTACCTTTCTTTCAAATGCATCCAGTGTTTCTATATCTTTAGCTGTTAATGTCCAGGCTTCAGAGGCATATGTAAGCACTGGTTGTATAAATGATTTATACATAGTTAATTTCATGGTATGAGTCAGGAGCCTTGAGGATAGAAGTCTTGTTAGGGCAAAATAGGCTCTGTTGGCCAGTATTAATCACTGCTTATTTTCAAAGGAGGTATCATTTAGATGTGTAACTGTCAAGCCCAGATACTTGAAATGTTCAACTCTCTCAAATTTATAATTGCCCATTGTTATTACATTTGGCATATTTTCTCTATGTGCTTTTCCAGCTGCCATATATTTTGTTTTTTGTTCATTAATAATTAACCCCATGTTCCTACTGGCCTGTTCAAGAGCTGTAAATGTCTCCTCCATTGCTTTTTGGGTTCTTGCTATTATATCTATGTCATCTGCATAGGCCAGTATCTGCACCGATTTATAGAAGATTGTTCCTCTGTTCAGAAGGTTTGCATTTCTCATCACCTTCTCCAGTGCAGCATGCCAATGCATCCCCTTGTCGCACTCCATTTTTAATACTCAATGTGTTGGACATCATTCCTCCTATTCTTACACTACCTTGTGCTTTGCTCATTGTCATTCTCACCAGCCTTACCAACTTTCTAGAGATACCCAATTCATCTAGAGCTTGATATAACTGCTCTCTATTTATGCTATCATAAGCTGCTTTGAAATCTATAAAGAGGTGATGCGTGCCAACTCGTTATTCGTTTGTTTTTTCCAGGATTTGTCTTAAGGTGAATATTTGATCTATGGTTGACTTCCCAGGAAGGAATCCGCATTGGTACGGCCCCGTTTCCCTCTGTATGATTGGGAGTATTCTGTTGAATAGTATATTAGAGAGTATTTTATATCCCAAATTAAGTAGTGTGATCCCTCTATAATTGCCACACTCCATCTTATCTCCTTTCTTATATATGGGACATGTGATACCCTCTTTCCATTGTTTGGGCATATTCTCCTCTTCCCATATTCTGGTGACCATTTTCAAAAGGCTTTGTTCCAGCTCTCTGCCTCCTTGCTTAAAAAGTTCTGCTGGAATACCATCTGTGCCTGCCGCCTTGTTGTTTTTCAATTTCTTCATGGCAGTTTTCACTTCTTCTATATTTGGTGGGGTAGTGTTGTTGTCTGGGTCCTCTTCCTCATTCGTGTCTGTTGGTTTCTCTGGTATAGTTATTCTAGGGTTGAGGAGACTATCAAAATACCTGCGCCATCTTTCACATATTCCCTTCCCTTCACTTATTATATTCCAGGTCTCATCTTTTATTGAGCTTGTTTTGCTACCAAAAGGCTTCTGTGCCGCGTTCACCTCTCTATAGAATTTTCTTATTTCATTTTTGCTTCTCATGAGCTCCATTTCTTTGATACTTCCTTTCATCCATTCTCTCTTCTTTCTTTGGTGAGTCTTCTTTTCAAATCCTCAATTTTTCTTTGTATTCTTCAACTATCCTCCTCGTACAGTGTGATCACAGTGTCCTTCTATATGCTTTGTTCTTTTCTTCACTTACTATTTCGCATTCAGTATCAAACCATGATGGTCTTACTTGTCTTGTCCCAATTCCAAGTATCTCTCTTGCTGATGTCTCCACCGTCGTTTTTATTGCTTCCCACTGATCTTCAATTTTGTTATATTCTCCAGCATTTTCCAGAATCTGAGTTATCTTCTCCTGATACTGTTCTCTTACTTCCACTGATTCTAAAGTTGTTATATTATATTTCTGTGCCCTGGGTCGGTCTCCTTTCACTGCGTTAGATATCCTTGCCCTCACCCATGCCCATACCAGAAAATGATCTGTGTCTATGTTTGGGCCTCTGAGACTCCTCACGTCCAATAGGTCCGATTTGTGTTTCACATCTATCAACACATGGTCAATCTGGTTTACTGTGTTTCCATCCGGTGAGTTCCATGTTCCCTTATGAATTTCTTTATGTGGGAACAGTGTTGATCCTATTACCATATTTCTAGATGCTGCGAACAGCATAAGCCTTGTTCCGTTATCATTACTTGTTGCATGTTTGCTGCAGGGGCCAATTATCGGTCTATAAATCTGTTCTTTCCCCACCTGAGCATTTAGGTCTCCAGCTATTATTTTAATATCATGACCTGGGCACTCATCATATGCTCTTTCCAAAGATTGATAGAATACTTCTTTCTCTTCTTCTTTGGATTATTCTGTTGGTGCATGGGCATTAATTATGGAGTAGGTAAAGAATTTCCCCTTTATCCTGAGTGTTGATAATCTTGGACTAATGGGTGTAAACCCTATTACCAAATGCTTTAACTGATGCTGTACAACAAATCCTGTCCCCAGCTGGTGGTTTCTTTCACTGTAGCTATAGAATATATTCGCCTCTTTCTTTTCTTAAACTCCACTCCCTGTACATCTAATTTCTTGTAGTGCTATTATACTTTGCTTCAGACTCATTATTTGACCCAGCATTACTTTCAGTGCTCCTGGTCGATATAGGGATCTCACATTCCAAGTACCAATATATAGATCTCACCTACGCCTTATATTTCTCTTCTTCCTAATTTTCCCACCTTCATTTACTTGTATTCCATCCTCTTTGTCCTTTTCCATGCCAGGTCCATCTTCCTTCATCCGTCCGACTTTACTTTGTAGAAGTTTCACAACAGTTGTTTTTTACAGAGCGGGCTGTCAACCCTGCGTCCAACCCCTACCAGGGGATGGGTAATTTTTAATCAGGGTTTTCTTCCCTTAACCTTTGGAGACCCAACTCCCAACTGCAAGGCAGCAGTTATTGTTTTGCTAGTTTTGGTCTGCCCCGGGTATTTTATTTCCCCGGTGTCCACCATATCTGGTAAACATTCCCCAATCCGCCACCCGGGGAGGCGCCCAATGGGAGACCAGCAAATGCCCGCCGGCCGCGGTGGTCTAGCAGTTCTAGGTGCTCAGTCCGGAACCGCGCGACTGCTACGGTCGCAGGTTCGAATCCTGCCTCGGGCATGGATGTGTGTGGTGTCCTTAGGTTAGTTATGTTTAAGTAGTTCTAAGTTCTAGGGGACTTATGACCACAGCTGTTGAGTCTCATAGTGCTCAGAGCCATTTGAACCATTTTTTTTTTGTTAAATGCCAAACTCAGTTTCCTTTTTCTCCTTGTTAAATTAAGTTTTAATTACAAGTACTAGATTGAAATTGTAAAGCCAAATTTATTTTTCATCAGTTATAAACTTATCTCCACATTTAAGGAGTTGTATTTGTTTCTGCATGACAAAAATATAATTATTTCCTAAGTAAATACTCTACATGTACATGCTTTTGTCTGCAATAGTAGCATTCAGTTTCCACCTGAAAGTGGCTTAAGAAGCCAAAAATTAGTTTGTGATGAAATAAATCTCATATTTCAGAACATTAGGAAGTGTTCTGCAATTAGTATTATTACTGTGTCGCCCCTACTGTTGAGCACCAATGGAAAATTCATGTAATGTAAAAAGTGGAAAAGACAAATGCAGTTAAGAAAAAGAAAAAATCAGGAAAACAGGGAGAGAGGATTGAGAAGAGAGAGTGGGGAGGAGGGCAAGAATTAAAAATAAATAATTAAATAATTGATTTCTGCCATATAGGGAAATGCAAATATATATTTATTTCCAAAGACTATGAGTATTATATTGTGAGTTGATTGTGTTTATTTGCAGTACCAGGAAATTTAGGGCCTATCAGTCTCTATTATATATCTTTTCTATTTCAGTCATCCACAGTTGTTTTGGTGCACAAAAAGACAGACCTCATCTACTACTTTTACTGTCTCTCTTCTGAATACAATTTATACATCATTTTATGTTTCAGTTTTACTTCATTGCATAACTCTATTTTACTTTTATTGATACCAATTTTGTAACCTCATTTAAAGACACCATCCACTATGTTTCTACTGATCCTCCAATATCTTTGCCATATATGACAGAATTATAATACCATTGGCAAACCACAAAAATTAATTTCTTCTCTCTGAATTTATATCAGTTTCTAAATCTCTCCTTGGTTTTCTTTTACTACTTGCTCCACATAAAGACTGAATAACATCAGAGGTGGGATACAATGCCATCTCACTCCCTTCTCAACAACTGCTTTTATGTCATGAGCATGAATTCATAACTGCAGGCTGCTTGTTGTACCAGCTATAAATAAAGTTTCACTCTATATACTTCACTCTATGTCTTTAGAATTTCAAAGAATGATTACAGTCAACATCATTAACAGCTTTCTCCAAATCTACAAATTTAAAGGACAAAGGTTTGCCTTCCTTCTGTCAATCTTCCGCATTTCTCAGTAACATAAACAGATTTTCCTCAAGGTCAGCTTTCTTTCTTTCTTTCTTTCTTTTTTTTTTAAAAAAAAAAAAAAAAAGCTTCTGAAAATAATTCGTGTCTGTATTTTGTTCAGAAATGGTTCAAATGGCTCTGAGCACTATGGGATTTAACAGATGAGGTCATCAGTCCCCTAGAACTTAGAACTACTTAAACCTAACTAACCTAAGGACATCACACACATCCATGCCCGAGGTAGGATTCGAACCTGCGACCGTAGCGATCGTGCGGTTCCAGACTGTAGCGCCTAGAACCGCTTGACCACACCTGCCGGCTGTGTTTTGCAACCATGAGTTATTAAATTGACAGTTCTGTAATATTCACATCTGCCAACACCTCCATTCTTTGGAATTAGAATTATTATACACCTATTGAACTCTTAGTATGTTTTGCATGTCTCATATATCTTGCATACTGGATGGAATAGTTTTGTCATGGTATAATACAATGTACAGTTTACGGCTTTACCTCAGAGGATGTCTCCCATAATCATAGACAAAATGTCAGGGGAGAGTCTTCTATATCGACCATGGCCTATCAGACTGGAAGTTTTAAGTTTGTCATGGTATGTTCTCACAAGAATCTTAATAATTCCGAGACAATGTCGTCTACTCCAGGTGATTTGTTTTTGCCTAGGTCTTTCAGTGTTCCGTCAATTTCCTTTCACTGTATCATACCCCATCTCATTTTCATTTAATTCCTCTTCTCTTTACATAATATTGTCTTCAAATTTGCTCCCTTTGTGTAGACCTTCTACATACGCACTCCACTTTTCAGTCTTCCCTTCTTTGATTAGTACTGGTTTGCCATCTGATCTCTTGATATTCATATGACCATTTCTCTTATCTATTAAGGTTTCTTTGACTTCCCCTTAGGTAGCATCCCTCTTTCTCATACTCACACATGCTTCAACACCTTTGTATTGCTCCTCTAGCCATACCGATTTGTGATTTTGCTCTTTATCTCAATTTCATTTTTTGGAAGTCTGTAGTCCCTTTTACCTTCATTGTTTGCTGCATTTTTATGTTTTCTCCTATCATCAATTCAGTTTGTATTGCATGTGTTATCCAAGTATTTCTTCTGAGTCATGCCTTTTTGCATATTCAGTCCTCTGCTGCCCTCACTATTTCATCTCTTAAAACCATCTTTTCATTTTCTGTTGTGTTCCTTACTACAGTTTCTGTTAATTGTTGTATAACATTCCCTTTGTAACTCTTCTCAGTATGTAGTAGTTCCATTTTCCTCAGGTCCATTATCCTGAAATTCCTATGTGTATGATACTATTTCAATTTTAATAAGCAATTCACAGCTGATAAATTATTGTCGAAGTTCACATCAACCCCTATAAGTGTTTTTCAGTTTGTAGTCTGATTTTGAAATTTATATCTTACTGTTACATAATGAATGTGAAACCTTCTGGTGTCTCCATGTTGAGTCGTAACCAAAGTATTTGCAATGATTAAATTGTGAAAAATTCCTCCACATGGTTTCCCCTTCCATTGCTTTCACACAGTCCATTTCCCTTACAATTATTATTTTTCTTTTTATCTGTACTGCCATATTCCACCCCATCACAAACAAATTTTTGAATACCTTAAGACTCCAAATAATTTCTGGGTGTGTGTGTGTGTGTGTGTGTGTGTGTGTGTGTGTGTGTGTGAGTGAGAGAGAGAGAGGGGGGGGGGGGCATGCTCTGCCCTTCACATTCCCCTATGACACAGTATTGTAGGCAGATGAGATTACACTGATTACTAAGTATATCAACCTGTTTGAATAACGAAAGAATACAGCAGTAGCATTAGATAGATGTACCAGTTAGTTTCAGGCTAATGCATTATGCAAAAATAATAGCAAAACAGGAAACACTGTTTTAACTTAAATGACCCAAAAGGAAAATAAACCAGTGAAACTTCTTGGCTTTTGGCTTCCATATTGACAAAAATCTTTCATTAATTTACACATTGATAAATTTTGCACCAGACTCTCATGTGTGCTTTATCTGCTACACAAGCTGAGGAGCTATGTTAGTGAAATCTCTCATTGTATTCATAATTTTCTTTCTTCAGTTTCCATCTGATGTATGGAATTCTACCATGGGGAAAATCAACTGGATCAAAGGCTATATTTAAACGGCAAAAAAAGACAGATAGATTGTGGAAATTATAGTGCATTTAAAATTAGTTGCGACTTTTGACGTTCGGCTCAGTGGCGGGGTTGGGACACTGTTGCCCAGGTAACACTAATGGTGAGCTGGCTTTCCCTACCATGCTGCCAGCAGTTTGGTTGGTAAAGTGCCCCTGTTGCCATGCTATGGGTAAACATTACAATGTGGTGTCATGCATCTGAGGCACCTACATTCACTAGCTCTTGTTGTAAAGTGATATTTTTTGGCATTGAAGTTTTCTACAGTCATCAAGTATTGTGAGCATGTGTTTCATGTTGGCACTGCATTAATAACAATAGTGCAGTATGTGTGAAAACACAAGATTCACAGTAAAAGTGGAGGTTAGCATATCACTCTGTTTGTGATGGCTAAAGCTACAACAGTGCAGTGGATAGAATCAGAGATTTGGTTCTGGGTACAAAGAAATATTCCACTGGATGAAGTTGAATGTAGCATATATATAAAGCAAATTCCATGGAACTTGAAAAGCTGTACAAGCCAAAAAACCCACAGTACAAGGTTGACAAACTGGCTGGTGCTAAAGGACATAGTTTCATCAGCCTTCATCCATATCACATTAATCTAAATCCAACCGAGAATATACTCTGTGAAAGAAGAAGCCATTGGATATGTTACACTACAAGACAGGTCCTGAGCAGCCAGCCATGCCAAGAAAGTAGTTGAGGAGAGATGGATTCACAAAGAACTAAGACGAGTTTTGAGTAATACGTAACTTCTCTTGTTGCCATGTTAAAAACTGCTTCTTCTGTCAAAACACAGAATAATTTACAAATATTCATCTCACTAACAGTCTAATGCAGCTGAAACTGTGACAGAATCATGAAATAGTGTGTTATTAAACTAGTAACTGAGGGCAAGTCAGGTCAACAGTTTATGAAACAGCCTATTCTCAGAATAAAATAAATGTGTAACTTTTTCAGTTATATTGTCAAAAACCCACAGAAAATCTCGTTTCACCAGCTATCGATGGTCCTTAAAAATTACATTATCGTATTGAAAAAAAATCTGTAGTTGCTTGATTATCACGGCAGTTATGAAAGTTTCACATATTAATCATATGACAAAATACTTTGCTCTTTGTGTGTTATTTTGCCAAAATCTTGTTTTGATACCTTAAACATTTTATGAGATACTTGGGATTTATGACTATTTCTTTCTGGCTTTTTTTGCTGGCATGTGGTTTCATGATGGACTGGCTTACATACATTCCATTTTCTTAAGGCTGCAGAAAGACCCCTTCATGGTTAAAGAATAATTCAGTTTGTTTTCTACATTTCATACAAAGCAACATATGATGAAATGCAGATTCATAGCGGTCCTCATTTTTCACTGCAAACTTTAAGAATTTCTTGCAGTAGTTTACCTAATATCAAAATATCACAATAACTATGAGCATTAATGAAATGCTACGCAGTTCATCATGAAGCAGATGAATTAGCCTATAAGAGTGTGAGCATCAGATGTTTTTAGCTGATAGTTTCTTTACATTTGTTTGAGAAAGACTGCAGATTGGCCAGCTTGTGCAGTTTGCTGTTCATGCAGTCACCTGCTGATGCATCCATCTCACACTGGCAACTGCGCTTCCCTCCTCTCGTTCCGCACTGAACTGTCAAAAGTCACAACTAATTTTAAATGCACTATAAAATCATAGGAGTCATATAGACACTACTTCAAGGAAATGTATATTGTGGCAGTCCATAGTTTCTATTTTTGTAATTGCTCAGCCTACACTTAACAAACAGGAATCATTTTGACCTTAAGATCTCAATATACTACCACAACACAAGAAATGGGCATGCAATTGACAAGCCATATACCAACCTAGCAATGATTCACAACAGTAGTCAATATCTTCATCTCACACATTGTAACAAGCTACCTAAAATGCCCACTCAGTATCCTTTAATAAATTTTAAAACGTAATAACAAAATGAATAAAAGGTGAAGCATTTTATATGTTCAGAGAATTTGAAGATGTATAATAGATGATTTGTGATTTTGTTTCTGAAGCACCTATATAAAATTATAAAATGCAATATTTTACAAAATTCTTTATTAATTTTATATGAGTTTAATAGAGGGAAACATTCCACATGGGAAAAATATATATAAAAACAGAGATGCTGTAACTTACTAAATGAAAATGTTGGTATGTTGATAGAGACAATAAAAAACACACAAACACACACACAAATTTCAAGCTTTGGCAACCCAAGGTTGCTTCATCAGGAAAGAGGGAAGGGGAGGGAAAGACAGAAGGAGTGGGTTTTAAGGGAGAGGGTAAGGAGTCACTCCAATTATATGTTGACTCATTCTGGCATGCTGTAATAGTTTTGCAAACAAAGTTCAACTTGTACAGGGTGGGGCAAAGAAAAGTGGCCCAGACAAGTGGATGTGATTGGGCATGAATATAAGCAAGTAAGTGCACCCCCATGATCCTCACACCATGTGTACACCCGCCACATGATCCACACTGGTTCAGAGTATAATGCAAGCTGTGTCAGTGAGAGCGGAGCAGTGCAAAGGGGACAATGGTACTCACAGTGGAGCAGCAGGTGTTCATTGTGGAAGTAATGTGACAACAAAGGTGTGGAAACCATGTGGTCAGTTTTCAAAGTGCTAGCAAGTGGTGCCATACAGAGGTTAGTGAAAAAATAGTGTTAGACAAAATATGTTTTGAACAAGTCAAAAAAACATTCCGAAACATGCCTGCACACAAGAAAATGTGGCTGGAGTTCACCAGAAAGTGCTTCAGAGCCCTACCAAATTACTCGGTGCCTGTTGCAAGAGACAAGCATATCACATTGCTCATGCAGATGAATACTCCATCTCAACCTGCACATGCATCCCTACTGAATGCTTGTTGTTGATGCATTAAAACCAGCAGATCCTCTTCAGTGCCTCCAATTCTGCAGTGGCTGTTCACTGAGATAGCAATGAAGGGGTTGGACATGAATTTGTTGTTTATATCTGATGAAGCCTGGTTCCACCTGAATGGTTATGTCAACTCACAGAATCACAGGTTCTGGGCAGCCAAGAACCTGTGTAACTTCCATGAAATACCTTTCCATGACCAGAAGGTTGGCATTTGATGTACATAATCTGCACGCTGCATTATTGGTCCCATCTTCTTTCATCAGATGCTGACTTCAGCATGTTACATTGCCAACATTTTGAAACCATTCATGGCAGCATTAATGGAGGAGGAAAAGACCTACATCTATGTCCAACAGGATGAGGCAACTGCCCAGACAGCTGGCTGCCTGGCAGAGTTGTTAGCAGAGGTCAGTCTGGTCACAGCCCTAGCTGGGCGCCCAGGGCACCTGATCTGTCAGTGTGTGATTACTTGGTGTGGGGAGCCCTCAGGTCTAACATGTACTGCAACAACCCTCATAGTCTTCAAGAACTGTAACACAGCATTTCAGATGAGACTGCAGCAATTCCAGCAGTCCAGCTTCGATCCACATTTGTCAACTTGCTGACAAAGGCCCAAAAGTGACAAGAGATGAATGTTGGTCACATTAAATCTGCTAGTCAGGTTAGTACTGTATTCCCTGTCCTCTGCTGTTTTTCTTTGTAACCTGGAACCCTGTTCTCCAAGCCCCATTTATTTGCCCTAACCTGTATAACAATATACATTACTAAAGTATTAACTTAGATCCTTGGAACATAATTATAACCTAATTAGACAAGAAGTCATGTAAGAATGCTGTAGTGTATGTACATAAAACTAATATGACAACACTAATTCTATATAAACTTGTTTAAATATGAATAAATATTCTATTTAGTTCTATTTTAGTAGCCACAGAGTGCCACACTCCACACAAAACAGTTCTTCAGGCCTAGTTTGCCACGTAATAATCTCCTCTTTCTAATGGATGCCTCTGTCACTACACCAGTGCTAGTTTTCACCTCCTGATTCCTGATGGCATCTCAATTTTTCAGTGCTCATACTTCCAAGATATTTAAATGCTCTTACTTTGATAATAATAACTTACGCTATCTTAATATTTACCAGTCTCCTTCTTTTGCTGATCAATGTTTGTTTTTCTTATTTTTTTCTTTTCTTTCAGTCTTGTCTAATGCTCCTTCCAGTGCTGCTTCCTTTGGTCATCTCTCCTTCCAACGTGCTCCTCTGCTCTTCAAAATATCCATCAACTTGTGCCATTTTACTGTGTCAAAAGTTTTTCCCAAGTCAATAGAAACAGCATAAATTTCTCCTTCTTTCTCAATATATGAGGTGTGTTGAATAAGTAATGCAACCCTTTTTGTTGTTCTTAAAGTTGGTTGGTTTGATTCATAATTGCAATACATCATATCATTCCCCACTCTTTTGACAACAAAAACCTAAATATCAACATAATATTCATTCAATACAGTGGTCTCATGCCACGTTACTGGGAGGGACTGCATGCCTGCACAGCACCTCTTTACAAGTTGATGTCAGAGCTAAATGTCTTGCTGCATTGATAACCTCCTCATTTTCCATGTACTGCTTCTCAAGGAGTGCATCTTTCATTGCGCCAAACAGATGGAATCAGAAGGTGTGATATCTGGACAGTAGAGTGGATGAGGAAGAATGGTCCAATGAAGTTTTGTGGGTTCTCCTCAGGTGCCCAGACTAGTCACATGTCCAACTTAGCAGTGAG
Organism: Schistocerca serialis cubense; assembly: GCF_023864345.2. NCBI lineage: Eukaryota > Metazoa > Arthropoda > Insecta > Orthoptera > Acrididae > Schistocerca > Schistocerca serialis. The sequence goes on along the minus strand of NC_064638.1, from coordinate 918,302,287 downwards.
GTGTTTGACTGTGATTTGTCAATCACCTCGAATAAGAGTGTCTACACATTAAACACCATTGATGGAGTCACAGCTGTGTGTGGCCAGCAAACAGGATATGGACAGGTTTTGTGCAGCCTTGTTGTGATAATAACAAACACCTTGCCCAATAACACACCATGTCTTTGTTCACTACTGGGTCTCCATAAACATTCTGCAGGTCCCTATGAGTATCTGCAATGCTCTTGTTTTCTGCCAAAAGAAATCCATTGACAGCTCTCTGCTTGGAACACATCTCCATTACAGATGACATTTTGAAGGCTACATATAGTGCTGCCACCTGTTGAAACTTCATGAAACTGTAGGGGCCAAAGTGGGATATTCCATGATGTCCTGCAATAAATTCCACATTTTTTCAATTGAAACTGGCAGAGAAAAAAAACTGTTACATTACTTATTAAAGGCCCTTCATACATTTCTTTTATGATTCTTAACAGGCCAATAGCATTTCTTGTTCCTTTTCCTCTTCTAAAACAAAGCTGTTCTTCTCCCATCCATCTGTCCAGATTGCCATATACTTTAGCCACATGAGAAATTCATATTTTTGATATTTCACTTTTCATCAACTAGCATTATAACTGTTGTGAGAAAGTCATCAGGCCATTCCTCTTTGTTCTATATCTCATTACAGAGGTAGACAGTTTCCTTTCTTACCCTGTTTTCCAAACTATTCATCACTTTTGTAGGCAAATTATTTATCAATTGCAGGTGCATTCTAATTCTTGGTCTCCTTCAATGCCTTTTCTACTTCTGCTTCCAAGATGCTGTACTCATTTCTATCTCCCATGTTCCTCCTCTTCAATTTTGATTTCACTTGTTATTTGATCCATTTTACACAGACATTCTACATAATCTTGCTATCAGTTCAAACCTTGCTGTTGTACTATATGCTCTTTCTATTTCCATGTTAGTCTTCTTTCTTTTACTTTCACAAACTAGGCAATCTGTACATTATTTCATGCTTTCCCTCCCTCTCCATTTTTTCTATTTCCTTGCATCTCTCTTTCACTCATATTTTTCTTGTCTCTTCAATTTCTCTTCTTAATTCATTATTCAGTTTCTTGTACTGCTTTTTGCCTCCTTCATTTTCCACATTTTTTCCAGTTTCTCTGTTCATCCATCTTTTTCAACATTAGTCTGATTCCTAGCATTCTCTGGCAGAGTCCATGAATCATTCCCTGATTTTTATCCATTTTCCATTTACACATTCTTCAACTCTACCTCTTTCTCATTTTTCATAAATGTATCTTCCAACTCTGAAGCATTACCTACCTCCTTGAGTATTTCAAAATTTAATCTTTCTTTTCCTTTACCTCTCCACGCTGTCTTCAGCTTCTCTTGTACTTCTCCCACTACAACGTTGTGATCTGAATTTATGCCTGCTCCTGAGTAAGCTTTAACATTCTTCACACAGTTCCTAAATGTTTTCTGTATCAACATGTAATCCAGTTGATACCTTGGTCTATTCAGATTTTAGATCCGTGTATAACATCTCCTTTTGTGACTTTCAAATAACGTGTTACCCACTACTAGTGAGTTTTCTCTGTAGAAGCTAGTTAGCCATTCATCTCTCTCATTTCATATCCCTAGTCCAATTTTTCCTCCTGTATCATTGTCTCTTTCTTCACCTACCACTGCATTCTAATCCCTCTCAATGATAACGAAGGCATTTCTAGTTCCTTGCTTGATAAGCTCTTGACTCTTCTCATAATATTTTTCCACCTCTTTATCTCTATGCTGACTGGTTGGCATGTATACTTGTATCTTTTGTATCTTCATATATATATATATATATTGCACCTTCATTATCTGTTGATTTCCCTTGAGCAGAAAAGCTTGTAATCTTCACTTTCTACCTCCCCGTCCGCTCCCCACCTCATTTCACGCAAGCCAAGCAAATCTGATCATACCTTTTCATCCATAGGACAGTTAACATATTGCAGTAGATGTTTTGCTCTCTGTATACACCAAGACAATTATGATCTTTTCTGTGCCAGGTATGTAAATTATTTACTCCCTTCCCTGGCAAATTTTGTAATTTACTAGTTGGGCACATAATTTTTTTCTTTAATTAAATGAGTGATTTGTGAACAGTATGTATTCTGTTATCTTCTCATTATCACAAAATGTTGTGTCTTTTATTTTTTCCAATGTTGCATGGTTTGTCGGGCCACAAGTAGCTCACACATCAATACCTCCAAAAGATAACTTTTGTGATGGTGCATGTACTTCTTGAAAACTAGCAGTATAACTGTTGGTAACACTGCAGGTGCTGCTAATTGGATATAAATTAATCCTTTAGACATATGCACCAAGTGAGCTGGTACGGTGTTAGCACACTGGACTCACATTCGTGAGGACAATTGTTCAAATCCTTGACTAGCCATTCAGAAATATGTTTTCCATGATTTCCCTAAATTTCTCCAGGCAATTGCTGCGATGGTTCCTTTGAAAGTTTATCGCCAATTTTTGTTTGCCCATCCTTGAAACAATCTGAGCTTGTGCACTACCTCTAATGGCTTTGATGTCAGTAGGATGTTAAATCCCAATGATTCTTCTTTTTTTTTAATGAATGTCTGAACTGGTCTTGCAACACACCCAAACTGGCCTTGCTGGGCTGATACTGCAAATGGCTGAAAGCAAGGGGAAACTACAGTCATTATCTTTTCTGTGACATACAGTTCTATTGCTTAGTTAAATAATATGACATCTTCGTGAGTAAAATACTCCAGAGTTAAAATATTCCCCATTTGGATCTCTGTGCACGGACTACTCAGGAGTATGTCTTCTTCAGGAGGAACAAAACTGGCATCCTACAGATTGGAGCATAGAATGTTAGGTCCCTTAATCAGGTAGGTAGATTAGAAAATTTAAAAAGGGATAGGGATAGGTAGAAGTTAGATATAGGGGAGATTATTGAAGTTCAGTTGCTTCTGGTCAGAATTAGGTAGGAGTAATTCAGGAGTAGGTTTAATAATGAATAAGAAAATAGGTATGAGGGTAAATAATCAACACACAGTCATAGCCAAGATTGTCACAAAACCAACACCCACTACCAGTACAAGTTTACTTGCCAACTAACTCCAGAGATGATGAAGAGACTGAAAGAACAAATGATGCCATGCACCTCACAGTGGTTTGCAGAGTCTAGTCGTAGAAGTAGATACATGGAAGAGACACTGGGAGGTTTTGATTGATTCTATAACAGTAAGACAATGAATTTTGGAATCAGACTTTAAACAGTAAGACATTTCAAGAGGCAAATTATGACTCTTGCAGAAATAAGAGACTGCTATATGCCTACAGTAAAACTATAGACAGTGAGGTATCCCATAACTATTTCAACCTTGCAGAAATAAGAGACTGCTATATGGCTACAGTAAAACTATAGACAGTGAGGTATTCCGCAACTATTTCAAGCAGTATAAAAGAATTCTAAACAAGGTAATTCATGACGCAAAGAAAATGTATAATAGGTAATTCATTATCAACTCAAGTAATAAATCAAAAGCCATGTGGAAACTGATAAATGAAACAGTTGGCAAAAAAGACAAGATACACTCAATAACCGGCATTAAAGATCAAGATGGTGTTATCACTGACCCTAAGCAACTATGTGAAATATTTAATGACCATTTCACAAATATTGGTGACAAGTTTTCTTCTTTAATCAAGACTCCTGCACTCACTCATCACTCAGATTCAGCAGTATTCCCACAATCAATTTTCCTTGACCCAGTCACACCAAATGAAATCTGCAATATTATAAGACAGAGACCAAAGAAACATTTCTGTGGTCTTGATGGTATATCTGATTGCCTTTTAAAACGAGTCTGCCATCATGTGTGTGAACCACTGTCAGATACAATAAACTGCTCTTTATCATCAGGTCAATTTCCTAGAATTTTTAAAACAGCAAAAGTTATTCCTCTGTTTAAAAAAAGGGGAAAGGAGTGATGTAAACAACTTCAGACCCATCTCAGTCTTATCAAGCTCATCAAAAGTCCTCGAAAAATCTGTATATGACCGTGTTATAAATTTCTTGGAAAGTAACTGCATACTAAGTCCTCACCAGTTTAGGTTTAGGAAAGGGAGATCAATAAATGGAGCATTATACTCATTTTTAAATGAAATCTATAGGGCACTCAATGATAGAAAACACATAACAGGTGTGTTTCTTGATCTCACTAAAGCTTTTGATCTTGTCAAACATGAATTACTTTTGGAGAAACTACTAAGTTATGGGATTCGGGGAAATTGCAATGACTGGTTTAGGTCATATCTCTCAGAGTACAGAAAGTAGTGATTACATCAAAAATTGTTGAAAATGATCAATCAGAGGAGCAAGTTGTAAGACAAGGTATTCCCCAATGCTCAACACTAGGTCCCCTTTTATTTCTAAAATTCATCAATGATCTGCCCCAAAGCATTCAGGGAGGTCTACTGGTAATGTTTGCTGATGACACCAATATACTGTTTTCAAATCACTGTCCTCATCAACTCAACTCCACAATTGCTGATACAAATTGTAGTTTGGTAAACTGGTTGAACAAAAACAAACTTCTCCTAAATAAAGATAAAACAGTGTATATAAATTTCCACTTGACACAAAAGGTATCGTCTGTGATAGATGATATCAGGATTGAGAATGTGCCCATACAGCAAGAAAGAGCCACAAAATTCCTTGGAGTGTGGATAGATGACACACTACAGTGGGACATACATAAAGATAAATTATTGAGTAAAATGAACAGTTTGTGCTATGCTTTTTGTATTTTAAGTAAAATCTGTGATATCGAAACAATAAAATGTGCATTAGTACACTCAATAATTACATATTGCATTCCGTTTTGGGGCTTCTCCCATAAGAATGTATTTATTATGCAGAAGCAAATAATTAAGACAATGAAACAAGTACCCCTGTCTTCCACCACTAAACATCTCTTTAAGGAGCTCAGTATTATGCCAGTGCCTTGTATCCATATTCATGAAACAGTGTGTTTTATTCATGAAAATCTTCATATATTTTCAGAAAATAGAGATGTTCACTATCATAGTACCTGTCATTCCAATGACATATTTATAGCTGATAAACATCTACATAAAGGGCACAGTAGTGTAAGGCACAGGGGAGTACTTCTGTACAAGAAGCTACTGAAAATGTCAGGTCTTGCCAGAAAGGATTCAAATCCAAAATAAAGTCAATCCCACAGAAGCACTGCTTCTATTCAGTGGAAGAATTTATGAATAGTAATCTAAAACAATTTTTGTAATTTATTTTACTGCATGTGTTAAAATATTACTTTCAACTGACTTATTTGACTCTATTCACAGATATAACTGTTCCTTGTTATGGCTCATCTGCACTTATGATAACACAATGTAAATAGTGTTACTCTGTAATCATTATCTGATGACTGCATGTAACATGCCAAAAAAGTTATGATTCGCTATGTACAGCATATAATTTATATAAATGTATATCTTAAGAATGTCTATACTTATGCATGTAACTGAATACCTAAAAAATAAATGTATTTATGTATCAAAGTACTAGTTCTGCAGGTTCACAGGAGAGCTTCTGTAAAGTTTGGAATGTAGGAGATGAGGTACTGGCAGAAGTAAAGCTGTGAGTACCGGGCGTGAGTCGTGCTTCGGTAGCTCAGATGGTAGAGCACTTGCCCGTGAAAGGCAAAGGTCCCGAGTTCAAGTCTCAGTCGGGCACACAGTTTTAATCTGCCAGGAAGTTTCATATCAGTGCACACTCCACTGCAGAGTGAAAATCTCATTCTTATGTTAAATGTAACTTATCCTACATCTATGTGTAATAACACAACAAGATTTCTGTATCAATAAATATATGAAATGAAATGAAATGAAATGACTCTAATCAGAATTTATTGGTTAAGAACTATAGATTAGGAAATGGGACATGGATAAGTTGAAAGAATCAGAGGTTGCTGAAGTGGAGTACTAGAGAACAGTTGACTAAAACAGGGGAAAGGAATACAGTAGAATGGGTACCTCTGAGAGGTGAAATGGTGAAGCCAGAGAGAATCAAATAGGTAAAAATACAATGCCTTGCATAGATCCTTAAATATCACAGGAAAAATTGAATGTAACTGATGAAAGGAGAACATATAAAAATTGAGCAAATGAGGCAGGCAAAAGGGAATACAAATGCCTAAAAAATGAAACTGACAGAAAGTGCAAAATGGCTAAACAGGGATGGCTAGAAGACAAAAGTAAGTCTGTAGAAGCATGTATAACTAGGGGAAAGATAGATGCCACCTACAGGAAAATTAAAGAGGTCTTTGGAGAAAAGAGAAGCAACTGTAAGAATATCAAGAGCTTAGATAGAAGACCAATACTAAACAAAGAAGTGAAAGGTGGAAAGAATATATTGCAGGACCATACAAGGGAAATGAACTTGAAGGCAATATTATGGAATGGGAAGAGGAAGCAGATGAAGACGATATGAAAGATGTGATACTGCAAGAAGAATATGATAGACCTAAGCTGAAACAAGGCCCTTGGAGTAGACAACATTCCTTCAGAACTGCTGCTATCTTTAGAACAGCCAGTCATGATAAAACTATTCCAGTTAGTGTGGAAGATATAGGAGACAGGGGAAAATATTCTCAGAATTCAGGAAGAATGTAAAATTACACTTACAAAGAAAGTGGATAGTGACAGACATGAAGATTACTGAACTATCAGTTTAATACTTCATGACTGCAAAATAATAATACAAATTTGTTAGAGAAGAATGGAAAAACTGGTAAAAGCAAACCTTGAGGAAGATCACTTTGGTTTCTAGAGAAGTCTTGGAACACACAAGGCAATGCTGACCCTATGATTTATCTTAGAAGAAAGGCAAACTTATGTATATATCTTGTTTATGCTTAGAGAGCCTTTTGACAGTGTTCTTTGAAATTCTAAGATATAAGGGGTAAAATACAGAGAGCAAAATAAATTGCACAGAAAGAAGATGGCAGTTGTACGAGTTGAAGGACATTAAAGGGGAGGAGTCATTGAGAAGGGAGTAGTTGTAGCCTTTCCCCAACATCATTCAATCTGTACATTGAACAAGCAGTAAAGAAAGCCAAAGAAGAAATTGGAGAAGGATTTAAAGTTCAGAGTGGAGAAAGAAACAACACTTAGGTTTGCCAATGGCATTGTAATTCTATCAGAAGCAGCTAAGGACTTAGAAGTGCAGGTGAATGGAATGGACAGTATCTTGAAAGGAGTATGTATGAGAACATCAACTTAAATGCTGAGGAATTTAGGTTATGAAGTAAGACAATAAAGTTTTGCTATTTGCTTTTTGGGCAGTAAATAATTGATGGTAACCAAAGCAGACAGGATATAAAATTTAGACTGTCAGTGGCATGAAAAGTGTTTCTGAAGGCCAGATAAATTTATTAACATCAAACAGAAATTTAAGTGTCAGGAAGTTGTGTTTGGAGGCATTTGTCTGGAGTGTAACCTCAGTGTTTTTTTTTTTTTTAAGTCAACAGTTGTCTAACAGGTTTGATTCAGCCCACCATGAATTCCTCTTTTGTACCAACCTTTTCATCTCAGAATTGCAGTTGCAAGCTACATCATCATTTATTTGCTGGGTGTAATTCACTCTCTGTCTTCTTCTACAGCTTTCACTCTTTGCAGCTCCCCCTTGTAGCATGGAGGTTATTTCCTGATAGTCCCTGATGTCTTAACAGATGTCCTGTCATTCTATTCCTTCTTCTTGTCAGTGTTATCCATATACTCCTTTCCTCACAAATTCTGTGGAGAACCTCCTCATTCCTTACCTTATTAGTCCACTTAATTTTCTCAACATTTGTACACAGTTTCAATTCTGTTCTGCTCCAGTTTCCCCACTGTCCATGTTTCACTACCATACAATTCTGTGCTCCAAACATATATTATCAGAAATTTCTTCCTCAAATTAAGGCCTATGTTTGACACTAGTAGACTTCTCTCAGCCAGGAATGCCCTTTTTGCTGGACTACTCTGCTTTTTATGTCCTCCGTGCTGCATCCATCATGGGTTATTTTCCTGCTTAGGTAGCAGAATCCTGTAACTTCAACTACTTTGTAAGCCCCATTTCTGATGTTAAGTTTCTTGCTGTTCTTATTTCTCTTACATCCCATTACTTTCATCTTTCTTTGGTTTACTCTCAGACCATTTTCTGTAATCAATAGAACTTTTCATTTGATTCAGCACCTCCTGTAATTCTTCTTCACTTTCATTGACAGTAGCAATATCATCAGTGAATCTTATCATTGTCATCCTGTCACGTTGAATTTTAATCCCACTCTTGAATCTTTCTTTTATTTCCATCTTTGTTTCTTCAATGTACAGATTGAATGGTAGGGATGAAAGATTACATCCTCGTTTTTAATTTGAGCACTTCGTTCTTGGTCTTCCAGTTTTATTGTTCCCTCTTTGTTCCCGTGCCTATTGTATACTGCCCCTCTTTCCCTATGCTTATCCCTATTTTTCTCAGAATTCTGAACATCTTGCACCCTTTGACACTTTCAAATTCTTTTTCCAGGTTGACATATTCATGGGGAATGTCTTGACTTTTCTTCCGTCATGTTTCCACGCAATGTCAGAACTGCCTCTCTGGTGCCTTTACCTTTCTCAAAGCCAAACTTTGAGAGATGAAATAGTGAAGGCAGCAGAGGATCAAGTAGGTAAAAAGACGAGGGCTAATAGAAATCCTTGGGTAACAGAAGAGATATTGAATTTAATTGATGAAAGGAGGAAATACAGAAATGCAGTAAATGAAGCAGACAAAAAGGAATACAAACATCTCAAAAATGAGATTGACAGGAAGTGCAAAATAGTTAAGCAGGGATGGATAGAGGACAAATGTAAGGATGTAGAGGCATATATCACTAGGGATAACATAGATACTGTCTACAGGAAAATTAAAGAGACCTTTGGAGAAAAGAGAACCACTTGCATTAATGTCAAGCGCTCAGATGGAAACTCAGTTTTAAGCAAAGGTGGGAAAGCAGAAAGGTGGAAGGAGTATATAGAGGGTCTATACAAGGGCGATGCTCTTGAGGACAATATTATGGAAATGGAAGAGGATGTAGGTGAAGATGGAATAGGAGATATGATACTGCGTGAAGATTTGGACAGAGCACTCAAAGACCTAAGTTGAAACAAGGCCCCGGGAGTAGACAACATTCCATTAGAGCTACTGATAGCCTTGGGAGAACCAGCCCTGCCAAAACTCGACCATCTGGTGAGCAAGACGTATGAAACAGGTGAAATACCCTCAGACTTCAAGAAGAATATAATAATTCCAATCCCAAAGAAAGCAGGTGCTGACAGATGTGAAAATTACCAAACTATCAGTTTAGTAAACCACGGCTGCAAAATACTAACATGAATTCTTTACACACGAATGGAAAAACTGGTAGAAACTGACCTCGAGGAAGATCAGTTTGGATTTCACAGAAATGTTGGAACACGTGATACAATACTGACCCTACGACTTATCTTAGAAGATAGATTAAGGAAAGGCAAACCTACGTTTCTAGCATTTGTAGACTTAGAAAAAGCTTTTGACAGTGTTGACTGGAATGCTCTCTTTCAAATTCTGAAGGTAGCAGGGGCAAAATACAGAGAGCAAAAGGCTATTTACAATTTGTACAGAAACCAGATGGCAGTTATAAGAATCAAGGGGCTTGAAAGGAAAGCAGTGGTTGGGAAGGGAGTGAGACAGGGTTGTAGCCTATCCCTGATGTTATTCAATCTGAGCAAGCAGTAAAGGAAACAAAAGAAAAATTCGGAGTAGGAATTAAAACCCATGGAGAAGAAATAAAAACTTTGAGGTTCACCGATGACATTGTAATTCTGTCAGAGACAGCAAAGGACCTGGAAGAGCATCTGAACAGAATGGACAGTGTCCTGGAAGGAGAATATAAGATGAACACCAACAACAGCAGAACAAGGATAATAGAATGTAGTCAAATTAAATCAGATGATTTTGAGGGAATAAGATTAGGAAATGAGACACTTAAAGTAGTAAATGAATTTTGCTAATTAGGGAGCAAAATAACTGCTGATGGTTGAAGCAGAGAGGATATAAAACGTAGACTGGCAATGGCAAGGAAAGCGTTTATGAAGAAGAGAAATTTGTTAACATCGAGTGTAGATTTAAGTGTCAGGAAGATGTTTCTGAAAGTATTTGTATGGAGTGTAGCCATGTATGGAAGTTAAATGTGGATGATAAATAGTTTAGACAAGAAGAGAATAGAAGCTTTTGAAATATGGTGTTACAAAAGAATGCTGAAGATTAGATTGGTAGATCACATAACTAATGAGGAGGTATTGAATAGAATTGGAGAGAAGAAAAATTTGTGCCACGACTTGACTAGAAGAAAAGATCAGTTGGTAGGGGCATATTCTGAGGCATCAAGGTATCACCAGTTTAGTATTGGAGGGTGGTATGGAGGGTTAAAAATCGTAGAGGGAAACCAAGAGATGAATACACTAAACAGATTCAGAAGGACGTAGGTTGCAGTAGGTACTGGGAGATGAAGAAGCTTGCACAGGATAGAGTGGCATGGAGAGCTGCAACAAACCAGTCTCTGGCCTGAAGACCACAACAACAACAAAAAAATCCAAACTGATCATCATCTAACAGATCCTCAATTTTCTTTTCCATTCTTCTCTGTATTATTCTTGTCAGTAGCTTTGTTGTATGTTATGCTAATTGTGCAATTATTCTCACTCTTGTTGGCTCTTGCTATCTTTGGAATTATGTGGATGATGTTTTTTTTGAAAGTTTGATGATATATCACCAGTGTCATAGGTTCTACACATCAACATGAATAGTCGTTTTGTTGCAACTTCCACCAATAATTTCAGAAATTCTGAGGGAAAGTTACCTCTCCCTTCGGCCTTATTTTATCATAATTCATCCAAAACTCTTTTACATTCTGCTTCTAGTACTGGATCCCCTATCTTATCCCTGTGAACTCTTACTCCTCCTCCTCCTCCTCCTTCTTCTTCTTCTTCTTCTTCTTCTTCTTTCATCATGTCATCAGGCAAGTCCTCCCCCTTACAGAGGACTTCAGTGTACTCTTTCCACCTATCACTTCTTTCCTCTGCATTTAACAGTGAAATTCCAGTTGCACTCTTTCTGTTACCACCCTTGCCATTAAATTCATCAAAGGTTGGTTTGATGTATCTGTATGTTGAGTCAACCCTCCCAACAATCATTTATTTTTCAATTTCTTCATATTTTTCATGCAGCCATTTCACTTTAGCTTTCCAGCACTTTCCATTTATTTCATTCCTAAGTGACTTGTATTTCTGTATACCAGAATTTCCCTGAACATTTTTGTACTTCCTTCTTTCGTGCATCAACTGAAGGATTTCTTCTGTATCAAAGTGAAATGTGGGTAATAAGCAGTTCAGATGAGAAGAGTATAGCCTTTGAAATGTGGTGCTGTGGAAGTGTGGTGAAGATTAGATGGGTAGATTGTGTAACTAATGAAAAGGCACTGAACAGAATTGGGGAGAAAAGAAATTTGTGGTATAACGTGACTAATAGAAGGGGTCAGTTGGTAGAGCACATTCTCAGAAATCAAGGAATCATCAATTTAGTATCAAAAAATGGTTCAAATGGCTCTAAGCACTATGGGACTTATCATCTGAGGTCATCAGTCCCCTAGAACTTAGAACTACTTAAACCTAACTAACCTAAGGACATGACACACATCCATGCCCGAGGCAGGATTCGAACCTGTGACCGTAGTAGCAGTGCAGTTCCGGACTGAAGCGCCTAGGACCGCGTGGCCACAGCGGCTGGCTTCAATTTAGTATTGAAGGGAAGAGGGAGAGGAGTGGAGGGGGGTTAAAATTGCCGAGGGAGACCAAGAGACACGTACAGTAAGCAGCTTCAAATGTATGTGGGTTGCAGTAGTTGTTCAGAGACAAAGAGGTCTGCACAGGATAGAGAATTGCACCAAATGAGTCTTCAGACTGAACACCACAACAACAACAATTGTTTGAATAAAAGCTTTTGAGTAATTAAAGAACTATGTGAAAGGACATGAATTATATGAAGGGGAAAAACTTGTATATAACAGTTACTCATAGATTTCCAGTAAGGTAAGCTTTCTGCGTATAAAGAAACAGCAACAGAAAGCATAATAGCTTTATAGCAAAATATAGCTAACTGACATTTCATGTTCCAATAAGAGATTACCTGCAGTGAGAGATGGTTGTTTTAAGTTAAAAAGAGTTTTAATATATGCATTGGAAATTATGTTGCAGCACAATCAGTGTTTAGGTAAAATGCTATAAAATTAATTTAATCACTGATAGCTGGTCTGAGTGCACTAACTACACTGCCTGACAAAAAAAGTGAACACCCAAATGACATGTTCAGATGTCAAAGTAACTTCATACATGCACAACCCTATTGATAAGAAGTAAATGATTAGAACAGCACTCTCTGTGAATGATAGAATGGCCACCCGAGTGCATTAGTGATGTTCACGTTTAGTGTTGTTATCAGGCCTGGTAGGCTATACAAGTAACATGAACAGTATCAGATGTTGAGTGAGCACAGTGAAGAAGATGAAGATGCCACCTACTCATGTGTGCCATATTTGTCAGTCTCCATTTGGCCAGCTGTTTCAATCATGCAATATACAGATTTGTGGAGCATTCAGATGTGACAGTGGCCCCATATTGGATTGCAGGGGAACTTGAGAGCAAGCACACTCATTGTTAATGTTCTGGCTGATTGCATCTGACCACCACAAGAGCATATTGTGCACAAAGCACTTGGTGATCTCTTCATATCTATGCCTGCCATCAAAGAACAAGTAATGGACTCCTGCAACATTATGTATCATTGCTCAGAGACTGTCAGGAGTCTGACTAGGGAGATACCATATGTCGAATGTAGGCTGCTGTTAACACAACAACACAAATTGCTGCATTGGGAGTGCTGCTGTGACCGGGACTGCTGATGAATGGTATCACATTGTGTTCAGCCATGAATTATGGTTCTATACCACCCCTGATGACCATCATCTGTGATTATGGTGGTGACCTGGGGATAGGTTTCATTCTCCCAATATTTTGGAGAGGTATGGCAATGTTACTCCTGGTATAATGGCATGGGGAGCCATTGGGTATGACTTCAGGTCATAGCTGCTGGTGATTAAGGGAACTATGATGCTGTACACCATGGATGTCATGCACTCTCATGTGCTACCTCTTACGCCACACCGTGGTGCCTGTTTACAACTAGACAATGCCTGTCCAAATATGGCACATGTCTCTGTGAATTTTATGCATGATGCTGAGGTACTCCCATGACCAAATCCCCAGATCTGTCCCCAATAGAACATGTGTGGGACCAGTTTGGAAGGAAACTTGGACCCAGGACCAGTTGTGGACCAGCCTGCTTTAGAAGAGGATACAATGGCTTTATGACACCCTTCCAAACTGAATCTGTGCATGTATCCAGATCAGATGAGAGCAATATTATACTGACAGGTGGGTCCATACAGTGAAGTTCTTTGTAAATTTTACTCAATTTTGTAATTACTGCAATAACATCACATACCTTCTTACAGAAATTTTATTTTCTTTCCACCTCCCCTTCTAGGTGCTTCACTTTTTTTGTCGGGCAGTGTACAACATATAACATTTTAATGAGCTGTAGTTTAACATCTTTGGTACTAGAAGTAGCTAATAATGTAAGCTAATAAATGAACTGTAATTAAGTTACATTCAATAGATGTCAGCTGAAGCATGTAACCAGAAAAATAACTAAACCATTGAATATTTTAACTGGAGGTACTCAGGAAATTGGTTTTTAAAATGATTTGAGACAGATGTTGAAACATACCTCAAATTTGGTTGTATGTGCAAGCAAACATGAAACTGCAAAAAAAAAAATTCATTATGATCTTTTATTAATGCTTTGTCATAGTTTTTTTTTCCACCTGAATCTTCAAATAGTGCATTCATTGGATTTTTCAACCAGAATTTACAGTGTGTGGTGCATGTTAAGCAGTTTTTAACATTGAGTTATTTGACAAATCTATATATTCGTTTGATTACTCATTCATTCATTAATCCTTGAATTTATCTCATAACGGTATAGGGTTTTTCATAGTAATACAATGAAAAGAAATTACACAAAATATACAAACACAAATACTATACAGGGTTATTCAAAAAGATGTTGTTGTTGTTGTGGTCTTCAGTCCAGAGACTGGTTTGCTGCAGCTCTCCATGATACTCTAGCCTGTGCAAGCTGCTTCATCTCCCAGTTCTTACTGCAACCTACATCCTTCTGAATCTGTTTAGTGTATTCATCTCTTGGTCTACTTCTACAATTTCTACCCTCCACGCTGCCCTCCAATACTAAATTGGTGATCCCTTGATGCCTCAGAATATGCCCTACCAACCCTTCCCTTCTTCTACTCAAGTTGTGCCACAAATTTCTCTTTTCTCCAATTCTATTCAATACCTCCTCATTAGTTATATCAACACATGAAAGGTGAACCTAATTTAAAATATGAAGCTAATTTAATTAATTTGCACTTCACAACATGTACATGGGCCATGAACAGTCTACATACTTAAGGAAGAGGAAGGTCCTAAGGTTTTTTTTTTTTTTTTTTTTTTTTTTTTTTTTTTTTTTTTTTTTTTGACAACTAGTCACATAAAAAGCCACTAGAGTGGTGATAGTTGCATAAACAGCCACTAGGGTACTGATGGCAAAAGGCAGTTGAGAGTAAGCTGCCTATGACACAGCAGCAGGTTTTCTGCATTCTTTTGTTTGGAAGAAGGGAGTTGGCATTGCAGTGCAGTGAGCATTGAACCAGCAACTAGGAAAAACTTAACTGTCAATTGGAAACTCGAAAATCCCTGAGTATTCAAGGATATTGCAGCTAAGGATCTCCCTGTGCATTGTTGTTGTTGTTGTTGTTGTTGTTGTGGTCTTCAGTCCTGAGACTGGTTTGATGCAGCTCTCCATGCTACCCTCTGCTGTGCAAGCTTCTTCATCTCCCAGTACTTACTGCAACCCACATCCTTCTGAATCTGATTAGTGTATTCATCTCTTGGTCTCCCTCTACGATTTTTACCCTCCACACTGCCCTCCAATGCTAAATTTGTGATCCCTTGATGCCTCAGGACATGTCCTACTAACCGGTCCCTTCTTTTTGTCAAGTTGTGTCACAAACTCCTCTTCTCCCCAATTCTATTCAATACTTCATCATTAGTTATGTGATCTACCCATCTAATCTTCAGCATTCTTCTGTAGCACCACATTTCGAAAGCTTCTATTCTCTTCTTGTCCAAACTATTTACCGTCCATATTTCACTTCCATACATGGCTACACTCCATACAAATACTTTCAGAAACGACTTCCTGACACTTAAATCTATACTCGATGTTAACAAATTTCTCTTCTTCAGAAATGCTTTCCTTTTATTGCCAGTCTACATTTTATATCTTCTCTACTTCGACCATCATCAGTTATTTTGCTCCCCAAATAGCAAAACTCCTTTACTACTTTAAGTGTCCCATTTCCTAATCTAATTCCCTCAGCATCACCCGACTTAGTTCAACCACATTCCATTATCCTTGTTTTGCTTTTGTTGATGTTGATCTTATACCCTCCTTTCAAGACACTGTCCATTCCGTTCAACTGCTGTTCCATGTCCTTTGCTGTCTCTGACAGAATTACAATGTCATCGGTGAACCTCAAAGTTTTTATTTCTTTTCCATGGACTTTAATACCTACTCCAAATTTTTCTTTTGTTTCCTTTACTGCTTGCTCAATATACAGATTGAATAACATCGGGGAGAGGCTACAACCCTGTCTCACTCCCTTCCCAACCACTGCCTCCCTTTCATGCCCCTCGACTCTTATAACTGCCGTCTGGTTTCTGTACAAATTGTAAATAGCCTTTCGTTCCCCAACGTAGGTTTGCCTTTCCTTAATCTTTCTTCTAAAATAAGTCGTATGGTCAGTATTGCCTCACGTGTTCCAACATTTCTATGGAATCGAAACCGATCTTCCCCAAGGTCGGCTTCCACCAGTTTTTCCATTTGTCTGTAAAGAATTCGCGTTAGTATTTTGCGGCTGTGACTTATTAAACTGATAGTTCGGTAATTTTCACATCTGTCAACACCTGCTTTCTTTGGGGTTGGAATTATTATATTCTTCTTGAAGTCTGAGGGTATTTCGCCTGTCTCATACATCTTGCTCACCAGATGGTAGAGTTTTGTCAGAACTGGCTCTCCCAAGGCCGTCAGTAGTTCTAATGGAATGTTGTCTATTCCTGGGACCTTGTTTCGACTCAGGTCTTTCAGTGCTCTGTCAAACTCTTCTCGTAGTATCGTATCTCCCATTTCATCTTCATCTACATCCTCTTTCATTTCTATAATATTGTCCTCAAGTACATCGCCCTTGTATAGACCCTCTATATACTCCTTCCACCTTTCTGCTTTCCCTTCTTTGCTTAGAACTGGGTTTCCATCTGAGCTCTTGATATTCATACAAGTGGTTGTCTTTTCTCCAAACGTCTCTTTAATTTTCCTGTAGGCAGTATCTATCTTACCCCTAGTGAGATAAGCCTCTACATCCTTACATTTGTCCTCTAGCCATCCCTGCTTAGCCATTTTGCACTTCCTGTCTATCTCATTTTTGAGATGTCTGTATTCCTTTTTGCCTGCTTCATTTACTGCATTTTTATATGTTCTCCTTTCATCAATTAAATTCAATATTTCTTCTGTTACCCAAGGAGTTCTACTAGCCCTCGTCTTTTTACCTATTTGGCTCTCTGCTGCCTTCACTACTTCATCCCTCAGAGCTACCCATTCTTCTTCTACTGTACTTCTTTCCCCCATTCCTGTCAATTGTTCCCTTATGCTCTCCCTGAAACTCTGTACAACCTCTGGTTCTTTCAGTTTATTCAGGTCCCATCTCCTTAAATTCCCACCTTTTTGCAGTTTCTTCCGTTTTAATCTACAGTTCATAACCAATAGATTGTGGTCAGAGTCCACATCTGCCCCTGGAAATGTCTTACAATTTAAAACCTGGTCCCTAAATCTCTGTCTTACCATTATATAATCTATCTGATACCTTCTAGTATCTCCAGGATTCTTCCATGTATATAACCTTCTTTCATGATTCTTGAACCAAGTGTTAGCTATGATTAAGTTATGCTCTGTGCAAAACTCTACCAGGTGACTTCCTCTTTCATTTCTTAGCCCCAATTCATATTCACCTACTAAGTTTCCTTCTCTCCCTTTTCCTACTCTCGAATTCCAGTCACCCATGACTATTAAATTTTCGTCTCCCTTCACTACCTGAATAATTTCTTTTATCTCATCATCCATTTCTTCAATTTCTTCATCATCTGCAGAGCAAGTTGGCTTATAAACTTCTAATACTGTAGTAGGCATGGACTTCGTGTCTATCTTGGCCACAATAATGCGTTCACTATGCTGTTTGTAGTAGCTTACCCACAAACCAATTTTTTTATTCATTATTAATCCTTCTCCTGCATTACCCCTATTTGATTTTGTGTTTATAACCCTGTATTCACCTGACCAAATGTCTTGTTCCTCCTGCCATCGAACTTCGCTAATTCCCACTATATCTAACTTTAACCTATCCATTTCCCTTTTTAAATTTTCTAATCTACCTGCCCGGTTAAGGGATCTGACGTTCCACGCTCCGATCCGTAGAACGCCAGTTTTCTTTTTCCTGATAACGACGTCCTCTTGAGTAGTCCCCGCCCAGAGATCCAAATAGGGGACTATTTTACCTCCGGAATATTTTACCCAAGAGGACACCATCATCATTTATCCATACAGTAAAGCTGCATGCCCTTGCGAAAAATTAGGGCCGTAGTTTCCCCTTGCTTTCAGCCATTCCCTGTGCATTATTACTAGCTAAAAGGAACATCGGAGGATCGTGAAATTTTCAAGAACTAGCTTCGCAGATATTTTTTATTGCAAGTTTGGCGATTTCTAGAAGAGAAGGGGTTGCCACAGAAGGCTGTTTACTGCCCGATGAGAAGATTCCTGTATCTGATAATGGTTTCATCGAAACTAAGTTTTTCCCTTCTGATGTGACTGCCATTATACAGCCAGTGGAGCAAGGCATAATTTCATCAGTAAAACTGTGCTACTGGGCTGGTCTACTGAGGATGCTTATCAGTGAGAATAATTTGGTTGTGATATGGAAGAAGGTGACAATTCTAAAAGCCATACATAGGATTTCTAATGCACGACAGGAAGTCAAGCCACATACACTAGTTCGAACATCGGGGAAAATTCTTCTAGATATAGAAGAAAGTGATTTTCAAGGTTTCTGTGATGAAGAAATAACAACTGCACAAATAATGAATCTGGCAATGGGTTTAAGTGATTTTGAAGATGTCGATGAAGAAAGTTGAATGATTGACTAAAGATTGAACATGTTAACCTAGCTTCCAGTACGCGAGAGATACCAAGATTGTGACTGCTGCTCCACAACAAGACAAGGAAGAGGACAGTGAATGTGAAAGTGAGGATGAAGACAGTGATCTTGTCAACCATTATCACAATCATTACTGCAATTTGCTGGCAAAAATGCTGTGTGATAAATATGACCTCCTCACAGAAGGAGAACACCACAGATTATTTTAAGAAATAAACAGATATACAGTATGTATACACACAACATGGATAAACTTTCAAAAAAGGATACATGTTTGAAAATATCTCACTTACTTGTGTTTTTTGCTTATTCATTTATCTTCTCCCACAAATAACCCAAAATAATTGGGAGTATACTGTCTTTTACATTCAGAGAATATCCTTTTGTAGACTTGTAGTTTCATGGGTTTTGCCAAACCTATCTGTAGCTTTATTATCTAATAGTAGTTCCCAGAAAGGCCAAGTTCTTTTATGAGTACTATTTTCCCTGTTGATATCTGGAAATATACAGTCCAAGAATTGACTGATGCTGAACTTTTTGGTATCCTAGTAGTCACATTTACCATTTGTGCCATACTAAAAGTGTTCAAAACATTTAGGAAGCTAATTACTAATATTACCCTCAAAACTTGTTTTAACACTTTGCCATCCACACATCTTGTTCAAATTGATTTGCTTGGCGCCGACAGTGCTAATTTGGATTACTTCTCTTGTTGCTGGCTGTTCTTGACATTATTGGGAGATTATAGTTGTCAAGTTTTACTAATCTCATTGTTAATTCTCATGAGTTCTCACCCCTGTTCCCATACTTTCACAAAATTTTGGAGATATGCATACATAAATAAATACAAAATTTGTTTGTTTCAAATATTTGCTTATTTAAACTTCTGGAAAAATAAGTTTGTTTCAAATATTTGTTTATTTAAACTTTTTGGAAAAATAATCAATTACAATTTGCACTTTTAAATGCCATTTGGCATTATCTGATTTATTTTTTGGTCAGAAAAATGTAAAAATGATAATATTTGGCTGAATCTGTTGCGGGACATAATTTTGCGAAATATTGGTTTGTCTATCAATAGATTCGTTGACCAATAATCATTGATCCTTGCTTTTTTTACAACTCCCATAAGGATAGCAAGCCCAAACCATTTTCTAAGTTCGGGTTCCGTAACGTCGACATATTTGGCATTTTTTTTTAAATCCAGTTTTCTTCTATTGCAATTTTGACTGTAGTACTTGTTGGTTTCATTGCTAATATATTCAAATAGACCATACCCAATATATAATTCAACGATATCCTCGACACTCTGTGTATCTTTGGGAACCATGTTTGGACCTGGAGATCCCTCAGATTTATTATTGGTAAACCAAAGTCTGACCACTGTGCGCTGTCTTCTTCGTCTGATTCATCCAAATCAGTTGGCAACCATAGTGTTCGCCGAATTCTTCTTGGACGTATTTCATTATCTTCTGATGATTCTGCTTCACTTTCATTTTTCAGTATCCAATGTCTTCCTACCAGTCGGCCGAGTCATTCGGAACGTCAGACAAGATGTCCGCGCATTCATCATAAATAATCATATCATCTCTTTCATCCACCATGATGAAAGGGCACAAGTACTTATAAAAACAAAAAACTTGTTGACGTGCATCATTGATCCTTGCTTTTTTTACAACTCCCATAAGGATAGCAAGCCCAAACCATTTTCTAAGTTTGGGTTCCGTAACATCGACATATTTGGCATTTTTTTAAAAATCCAGTTTTCTTCTATTGCAATTTTGACTGTAGTACTTGTTGGTTTCATTCCTAATATATTCAAATAGACCATACCCAATATATAATTCAACGATATCCTCGACACTCTGTGTATCTTTGGGGAACCATGTTTGGACCTGGAGATCATTCAGATTTATTATTGGTAAACCAAAGTCTGACCACTGTGCACTGTCTTCTTCGTCTGATTCATCCGAATCAGTTGGCAACCATAGTGTTCGCCGAATTATTCTTGGACGTATTTCATTATCTTCTGATGGATCTGCTTCACTTTTATTTTTCAGTATCCAATGTCTTCCACCCAGTCGGCCGAGTCATCCGGAACGTCAGACAAGATGTCCGCGCATTCATCATAAATAATCATATCATCTCTTTCGTTCACTATGATGAAAGGGCACAAGTACTTATAAAAACAAAAAACTTGTTGACGTGTATAACTTATTGTTACCTAAACAAACAGAATGCAAAAGATACTTAAGTGCTGCCGCAGGCCACTGTGCGGTACTATGCTGACAACACCATTGTGGTGTCGCCAGCCACTGCGCGAAACCATGCACATGACATCACTGTGGTGTCACAGGCCGTTGACTGCTATATCGTGCATGACACCACTGTGGTGTCACAGGCTGTTGACTGTTGTTTCGCACATGACACCACTGTGGTGTCGCCGGATGGAAGACTGTTAATATGCATGTCTCCTGGACATGCCAAAAAAGTTATGATTCGCTATGTACAGCATATAATTTATATAAATGTATATCTTAAGAATGTCTATACTTATGCATGTAACTGAATACCTAAAAAATAAATGTATTTATGTATCAAAGTACTAGTTCTGCAGGTTCACAGGAGAGCTTCTGTAAAGTTTGGAATGTAGGAGATGAGGTACTGGCAGAAGTAAAGCTGTGAGTACCGGGCGTGAGTCGTGCTTCGGTAGCTCAGATGGTAGAGCACTTGCCCGTGAAAGGCAAAGGTTCCGAGTTCAAGTCTCAGTCGGGCACACAGTTTTAATCTGCCAGGAAGTTTCATATCAGTGCACACTCCACTGCAGAGTGAAAATCTCATTCTTATGTTAAATGTAACTTATCCTACATCTATGTGTAATAACACAACAAGATTTCTGTATCAATAAATATATGAAATGAAATGAAATGAAATGACTCTAATCAGAATTTATTGGTTAAGAACTATAGATTAGGAAATGGGACATGGATAAGTTGAAAGAATCAGAGGTTGCTGAAGTGGAGTACTAGAGAACAGTTGACTAAAACAGGGGAAAGGAATACAGTAGAATGGGTACCTCTGAGAGGTGAAATGGTGAAGCCAGAGAGAATCAAATAGGTAAAAATACAATGCCTTGCATAGATCCTTAAATATCACAGGAAAAATTGAATGTAACTGATGAAAGGAGAACATATAAAAATTGAGCAAATGAGGCAGGCAAAAGGGAATACAAACGCCTAAAAAATGAAACTGACAGAAAGTGCAAAATGGCTAAACAGGGATGGCTAGAAGACAAAAGTAAGTCTGTAGAAGCATGTATAACTAGGGGAAAGATAGATGCCACCTACAGGAAAATTAAAGAGGTCTTTGGAGAAAAGAGAAGCAACTGTAAGAATATCAAGAGCTTAGATAGAAGACCAATACTAAACAAAGAAGTGAAAGGTGGAAAGAATATATTGCAGGACCATACAAGGGAAATGAACTTGAAGGCAATATTATGGAATGGGAAGAGGAAGCAGATGAAGACGATATGAAAGATGTGATACTGCAAGAAGAATATGATAGACCTAAGCTGAAACAAGGCCCTTGGAGTAGACAACATTCCTTCAGAACTGCTGCTATCTTTAGAACAGCCAGTCATGATAAAACTATTCCAGTTAGTGTGGAAGATATAGGAGACAGGGGAAAATATTCTCAGAATTCAGGAAGAATGTAAAATTACACTTACAAAGAAAGTGGATAGTGACAGACATGAAGATTACTGAACTATCAGTTTAATACTTCATGACTGCAAAATAATAATACAAATTTGTTAGAGAAGAATGGAAAAACTGGTAAAAGCAAACCTTGAGGAAGATCACTTTGGTTTCTAGAGAAGTCTTGGAACACACAAGGCAATGCTGACCCTATGATTTATCTTAGAAGAAAGGCAAACTTATGTATATATCTTGTTTATGCTTAGAGAGCCTTTTGACAGTGTTCTTTGAAATTCTAAGATATAAGGGGTAAAATACAGAGAGCAAAATAAATTGCACAGAAAGAAGATGGCAGTTGTACGAGTCGAAGGACATTAAAGGGGAGGAGTCATTGAGAAGGGAGTAGTTGTAGCCTTTCCCCAACATCATTCAATCTGTACATTGAACAAGCAGTAAAGAAAGCCAAAGAAGAAATTGGAGAAGGATTTAAAGTTCAGAGTGGAGAAAGAAACAACACTTAGGTTTGCCAATGGCATTGTAATTCTATCAGAAGCAGCTAAGGACTTAGAAGTGCAGGTGAATGGAATGGACAGTATCTTGAAAGGAGTATGTATGAGAACATCAACTTAAATGCTGAGGAATTTAGGTTATGAAGTAAGACAATAAAGTTTTGCTATTTGCTTTTTGGGCAGTAAATAATTGATGGTAACCAAAGCAGACAGGATATAAAATTTAGACTGTCAGTGGCATGAAAAGTGTTTCTGAAGGCCAGATAAATTTATTAACATCAAACAGAAATTTAAGTGTCAGGAAGTTGTGTTTGGAGGCATTTGTCTGGAGTGTAACCTCAGTGTTTTTTTTTTTTTTAAGTCAACAGTTGTCTAACAGGTTTGATTCAGCCCACCATGAATTCCTCTTTTGTACCAACCTTTTCATCTCAGAATTGCAGTTGCAAGCTACATCATCATTTATTTGCTGGGTGTAATTCACTCTCTGTCTTCTTCTACAGCTTTCACTCTTTGCAGCTCCCCCTTGTAGCATGGAGGTTATTTCCTGATAGTCCCTGATGTCTTAACAGATGTCCTGTCATTCTATTCCTTCTTCTTGTCAGTGTTATCCATATACTCCTTTCCTCACAAATTCTGTGGAGAACCTCCTCATTCCTTACCTTATTAGTCCACTTAATTTTCTCAACATTTGTACACAGTTTCAATTCTGTTCTGCTCCAGTTTCCCCACTGTCCATGTTTCACTACCATACAATTCTGTGCTCCAAACATATATTATCAGAAATTTCTTCCTCAAATTAAGGCCTATGTTTGACACTAGTAGACTTCTCTCAGCCAGGAATGCCCTTTTTGCTGGACTACTCTGCTTTTTATGTCCTCCGTGCTGCATCCATCATGGGTTATTTTCCTGCTTAGGTAGCAGAATCCTGTAACTTCAACTACTTTGTAAGCCCCATTTCTGATGTTAAGTTTCTTGCTGTTCTTATTTCTCTTACATCCCATTACTTTCATCTTTCTTTGGTTTACTCTCAGACCATTTTCTGTAATCAATAGAACTTTTCATTTGATTCAGCACCTCCTGTAATTCTTCTTCACTTTCATTGACAGTAGCAATATCATCAGTGAATCTTATCATTGTCATCCTGTCACGTTGAATTTTAATCCCACTCTTGAATCTTTCTTTTATTTCCATCTTTGTTTCTTCAATGTACAGATTGAATGGTAGGGATGAAAGATTACATCCTCGTTTTTAATTTGAGCACTTCGTTCTTGGTCTTCCAGTTTTATTGTTCCCTCTTTGTTCCCGTGCCTATTGTATACTGCCCCTCTTTCCCTATGCTTATCCCTATTTTTCTCAGAATTCTGAACATCTTGCACCCTTTGACACTTTCAAATTCTTTTTCCAGGTTGACATATTCATGGGGAATGTCTTGACTTTTCTTCCGTCATGTTTCCACGCAATGTCAGAACTGCCTCTCTGGTGCCTTTACCTTTCTCAAAGCCAAACTTTGAGAGATGAAATAGTGAAGGCAGCAGAGGATCAAGTAGGTAAAAAGACGAGGGCTAATAGAAATCCTTGGGTAACAGAAGAGATATTGAATTTAATTGATGAAAGGAGGAAATACAGAAATGCAGTAAATGAAGCAGACAAAAAGGAATACAAACATCTCAAAAATGAGATTGACAGGAAGTGCAAAATAGTTAAGCAGGGATGGATAGAGGACAAATGTAAGGATGTAGAGGCATATATCACTAGGGATAACATAGATACTGTCTACAGGAAAATTAAAGAGACCTTTGGAGAAAAGAGAACCACTTGCATTAATGTCAAGCGCTCAGATGGAAACTCAGTTTTAAGCAAAGGTGGGAAAGCAGAAAGGTGGAAGGAGTATATAGAGGGTCTATACAAGGGCGATGCTCTTGAGGACAATATTATGGAAATGGAAGAGGATGTAGGTGAAGATGGAATAGGAGATATGATACTGCGTGAAGATTTGGACAGAGCACTCAAAGACCTAAGTTGAAACAAGGCCCCGGGAGTAGACAACATTCCATTAGAGCTACTGATAGCCTTGGGAGAACCAGCCCTGCCAAAACTCGACCATCTGGTGAGCAAGACGTATGAAACAGGTGAAATACCCTCAGACTTCAAGAAGAATATAATAATTCCAATCCCAAAGAAAGCAGGTGCTGACAGATGTGAAAATTACCAAACTATCAGTTTAGTAAACCACGGCTGCAAAATACTAACATGAATTCTTTACACACGAATGGAAAAACTGGTAGAAACTGACCTCGAGGAAGATCAGTTTGGATTTCACAGAAATGTTGGAACACGTGATACAATACTGACCCTACGACTTATCTTAGAAGATAGATTAAGGAAAGGCAAACCTACGTTTCTAGCATTTGTAGACTTAGAAAAAGCTTTTGACAGTGTTGACTGGAATGCTCTCTTTCAAATTCTGAAGGTAGCAGGGGCAAAATACAGAGAGCAAAAGGCTATTTACAATTTGTACAGAAACCAGATGGCAGTTATAAGAATCAAGGGGCTTGAAAGGAAAGCAGTGGTTGGGAAGGGAGTGAGACAGGGTTGTAGCCTATCCCTGATGTTATTCAATCTGAGCAAGCAGTAAAGGAAACAAAAGAAAAATTCGGAGTAGGAATTAAAACCCATGGAGAAGAAATAAAAACTTTGAGGTTCACCGATGACATTGTAATTCTGTCAGAGACAGCAAAGGACCTGGAAGAGCATCTGAACAGAATGGACAGTGTCCTGGAAGGAGAATATAAGATGAACACCAACAACAGCAGAACAAGGATAATAGAATGTAGTCAAATTAAATCAGATGATTTTGAGGGAATAAGATTAGGAAATGAGACACTTAAAGTAGTAAATGAATTTTGCTAATTAGGGAGCAAAATAACTGCTGATGGTTGAAGCAGAGAGGATATAAAACGTAGACTGGCAATGGCAAGGAAAGCGTTTATGAAGAAGAGAAATTTGTTAACATCGAGTGTAGATTTAAGTGTCAGGAAGATGTTTCTGAAAGTATTTGTATGGAGTGTAGCCATGTATGGAAGTTAAATGTGGATGATAAATAGTTTAGACAAGAAGAGAATAGAAGCTTTTGAAATATGGTGTTACAAAAGAATGCTGAAGATTAGATTGGTAGATCACATAACTAATGAGGAGGTATTGAATAGAATTGGAGAGAAGAAAAATTTGTGCCACGACTTGACTAGAAGAAAAGATCAGTTGGTAGGGGCATATTCTGAGGCATCAAGGTATCACCAGTTTAGTATTGGAGGGTGGTATGGAGGGTTAAAAATCGTAGAGGGAAACCAAGAGATGAATACACTAAACAGATTCAGAAGGACGTAGGTTGCAGTAGGTACTGGGAGATGAAGAAGCTTGCACAGGATAGAGTGGCATGGAGAGCTGCAACAAACCAGTCTCTGGCCTGAAGACCACAACAACAACAAAAAAATCCAAACTGATCATCATCTAACAGATCCTCAATTTTCTTTTCCATTCTTCTCTGTATTATTCTTGTCAGTAGCTTTGTTGTATGTTATGCTAATTGTGCAATTATTCTCACTCTTGTTGGCTCTTGCTATCTTTGGAATTATGTGGATGATGTTTTTTTTGAAAGTTTGATGATATATCACCAGTGTCATAGGTTCTACACATCAACATGAATAGTCGTTTTGTTGCAACTTCCACCAATAATTTCAGAAATTCTGAGGGAAAGTTACCTCTCCCTTCGGCCTTATTTTATCATAATTCATCCAAAACTCTTTTACATTCTGCTTCTAGTACTGGATCCCCTATCTTATCCCTGTGAACTCTTACTCCTCCTCCTCCTCCTCCTTCTTCTTCTTCTTCTTCTTCTTCTTTCATCATGTCATCAGGCAAGTCCTCCCCCTTACAGAGGACTTCAGTGTACTCTTTCCACCTATCACTTCTTTCCTCTGCATTTAACAGTGAAATTCCAGTTGCACTCTTTCTGTTACCACCCTTGCCATTAAATTCATCAAAGGTTGGTTTGATGTATCTGTATGTTGAGTCAACCCTCCCAACAATCATTTATTTTTCAATTTCTTCATATTTTTCATGCAGCCATTTCACTTTAGCTTTCCAGCACTTTCCATTTATTTCATTCCTAAGTGACTTGTATTTCTGTATACCAGAATTTCCCTGAACATTTTTGTACTTCCTTCTTTCGTGCATCAACTGAAGGATTTCTTCTGTATCAAAGTGAAATGTGGGTAATAAGCAGTTCAGATGAGAAGAGTATAGCCTTTGAAATGTGGTGCTGTGGAAGTGTGGTGAAGATTAGATGGGTAGATTGTGTAACTAATGAAAAGGCACTGAACAGAATTGGGGAGAAAAGAAATTTGTGGTATAACGTGACTAATAGAAGGGGTCAGTTGGTAGAGCACATTCTCAGAAATCAAGGAATCATCAATTTAGTATCAAAAAATGGTTCAAATGGCTCTAAGCACTATGGGACTTATCATCTGAGGTCATCAGTCCCCTAGAACTTAGAACTACTTAAACCTAACTAACCTAAGGACATGACACACATCCATGCCCGAGGCAGGATTCGAACCTGCGACCGTAGTAGCAGTGCAGTTCCGGACTGAAGCGCCTAGGACCGCGTGGCCACAGCGGCTGGCTTCAATTTAGTATTGAAGGGAAGAGGGAGAGGAGTGGAGGGGGGTTAAAATTGCCGAGGGAGACCAAGAGACACGTACAGTAAGCAGCTTCAAATGTATGTGGGTTGCAGTAGTTGTTCAGAGACAAAGAGGTCTGCACAGGATAGAGAATTGCACCAAATGAGTCTTCAGACTGAACACCACAACAACAACAATTGTTTGAATAAAAGCTTTTGAGTAATTAAAGAACTATGTGAAAGGACATGAATTATATGAAGGGGAAAAACTTGTATATAACAGTTACTCATAGATTTCCAGTAAGGTAAGCTTTCTGCGTATAAAGAAACAGCAACAGAAAGCATAATAGCTTTATAGCAAAATATAGCTAACTGACATTTCATGTTCCAATAAGAGATTACCTGCAGTGAGAGATGGTTGTTTTAAGTTAAAAAGAGTTTTAATATATGCATTGGAAATTATGTTGCAGCACAATCAGTGTTTAGGTAAAATGCTATAAAATTAATTTAATCACTGATAGCTGGTCTGAGTGCACTAACTACACTGCCTGACAAAAAAAGTGAACACCCAAATGACATGTTCAGATGTCAAAGTAACTTCATACATGCACAACCCTATTGATAAGAAGTAAATGATTAGAACAGCACTCTCTGTGAATGATAGAATGGCCACCCGAGTGCATTAGTGATGTTCACGTTTAGTGTTGTTATCAGGCCTGGTAGGCTATACAAGTAACATGAACAGTATCAGATGTTGAGTGAGCACAGTGAAGAAGATGAAGATGCCACCTACTCATGTGTGCCATATTTGTCAGTCTCCATTTGGCCAGCTGTTTCAATCATGCAATATACAGATTTGTGGAGCATTCAGATGTGACAGTGGCCCCATATTGGATTGCAGGGGAACTTGAGAGCAAGCACACTCATTGTTAATGTTCTGGCTGATTGCATCTGACCACCACAAGAGCATATTGTGCACAAAGCACTTGGTGATCTCTTCATATCTATGCCTGCCATCAAAGAACAAGTAATGGACTCCTGCAACATTATGTATCATTGCTCAGAGACTGTCAGGAGTCTGACTAGGGAGATACCATATGTCGAATGTAGGCTGCTGTTAACACAACAACACAAATTGCTGCATTGGGAGTGCTGCTGTGACCGGGACTGCTGATGAATGGTATCACATTGTGTTCAGCCATGAATTATGGTTCTATACCACCCCTGATGACCATCATCTGTGATTATGGTGGTGACCTGGGGATAGGTTTCATTCTCCCAATATTTTGGAGAGGTATGGCAATGTTACTCCTGGTATAATGGCATGGGGAGCCATTGGGTATGACTTCAGGTCATAGCTGCTGGTGATTAAGGGAACTATGATGCTGTACACCATGGATGTCATGCACTCTCATGTGCTACCTCTTACGCCACACCGTGGTGCCTGTTTACAACTAGACAATGCCTGTCCAAATATGGCACATGTCTCTGTGAATTTTATGCATGATGCTGAGGTACTCCCATGACCAAATCCCCAGATCTGTCCCCAATAGAACATGTGTGGGACCAGTTTGGAAGGAAACTTGGACCCAGGACCAGTTGTGGACCAGCCTGCTTTAGAAGAGGATACAATGGCTTTATGACACCCTTCCAAACTGAATCTGTGCATGTATCCAGATCAGATGAGAGCAATATTATACTGACAGGTGGGTCCATACAGTGAAGTTCTTTGTAAATTTTACTCAATTTTGTAATTACTGCAATAACATCACATACCTTCTTACAGAAATTTTATTTTCTTTCCACCTCCCCTTCTAGGTGCTTCACTTTTTTTGTCGGGCAGTGTACAACATATAACATTTTAATGAGCTGTAGTTTAACATCTTTGGTACTAGAAGTAGCTAATAATGTAAGCTAATAAATGAACTGTAATTAAGTTACATTCAATAGATGTCAGCTGAAGCATGTAACCAGAAAAATAACTAAACCATTGAATATTTTAACTGGAGGTACTCAGGAAATTGGTTTTTAAAATGATTTGAGACAGATGTTGAAACATACCTCAAATTTGGTTGTATGTGCAAGCAAACATGAAACTGCAAAAAAAAAAAAATTCATTATGATCTTTTATTAATGCTTTGTCATAGTTTTTTTTTCCACCTGAATCTTCAAATAGTGCATTCATTGGATTTTTCAACCAGAATTTACAGTGTGTGGTGCATGTTAAGCAGTTTTTAACATTGAGTTATTTGACAAATCTATATATTCGTTTGATTACTCATTCATTCATTAATCCTTGAATTTATCTCATAACGGTATAGGGTTTTTCATAGTAATACAATGAAAAGAAATTACACAAAATATACAAACACAAATACTATACAGGGTTATTCAAAAAGATGTTGTTGTTGTTGTGGTCTTCAGTCCAGAGACTGGTTTGCTGCAGCTCTCCATGATACTCTAGCCTGTGCAAGCTGCTTCATCTCCCAGTTCTTACTGCAACCTACATCCTTCTGAATCTGTTTAGTGTATTCATCTCTTGGTCTACTTCTACAATTTCTACCCTCCACGCTGCCCTCCAATACTAAATTGGTGATCCCTTGATGCCTCAGAATATGCCCTACCAACCCTTCCCTTCTTCTACTCAAGTTGTGCCACAAATTTCTCTTTTCTCCAATTCTATTCAATACCTCCTCATTAGTTATATCAACACATGAAAGGTGAACCTAATTTAAAATATGAAGCTAATTTAATTAATTTGCACTTCACAACATGTACATGGGCCATGAACAGTCTACATACTTAAGGAAGAGGAAGGTCCTAAGTATTTTTTTTTTTTTTTTTTTTTTTTTTTTTTTTTTTTTTTTTTTTTTTGACAACTAGTCACATAAAAAGCCACTAGAGTGGTGATAGTTGCATAAACAGCCACTAGGGTACTGATGGCAAAAGGCAGTTGAGAGTAAGCTGCCTATGACACAGCAGCAGGTTTTCTGCATTCTTTTGTTTGGAAGAAGGGAGTTGGCATTGCAGTGCAGTGAGCATTGAACCAGCAACTAGGAAAAACTTAACTGTCAATTGGAAACTCGAAAATCCCTGAGTATTCAAGGATATTGCAGCTAAGGATCTCCCTGTGCATTGTTGTTGTTGTTGTTGTTGTTGTTGTGGTCTTCAGTCCTGAGACTGGTTTGATGCAGCTCTCCATGCTACCCTCTGCTGTGCAAGCTTCTTCATCTCCCAGTACTTACTGCAACCCACATCCTTCTGAATCTGATTAGTGTATTCATCTCTTGGTCTCCCTCTACGATTTTTACCCTCCACACTGCCCTCCAATGCTAAATTTGTGATCCCTTGATGCCTCAGGACATGTCCTACTAACCGGTCCCTTCTTTTTGTCAAGTTGTGTCACAAACTCCTCTTCTCCCCAATTCTATTCAATACTTCATCATTAGTTATGTGATCTACCCATCTAATCTTCAGCATTCTTCTGTAGCACCACATTTCGAAAGCTTCTATTCTCTTCTTGTCCAAACTATTTACCGTCCATATTTCACTTCCATACATGGCTACACTCCATACAAATACTTTCAGAAACGACTTCCTGACACTTAAATCTATACTCGATGTTAACAAATTTCTCTTCTTCAGAAATGCTTTCCTTTTATTGCCAGTCTACATTTTATATCTTCTCTACTTCGACCATCATCAGTTATTTTGCTCCCCAAATAGCAAAACTCCTTTACTACTTTAAGTGTCCCATTTCCTAATCTAATTCCCTCAGCATCACCCGACTTAGTTCAACCACATTCCATTATCCTTGTTTTGCTTTTGTTGATGTTGATCTTATACCCTCCTTTCAAGACACTGTCCATTCCGTTCAACTGCTGTTCCATGTCCTTTGCTGTCTCTGACAGAATTACAATGTCATCGGTGAACCTCAAAGTTTTTATTTCTTTTCCATGGACTTTAATACCTACTCCAAATTTTTCTTTTGTTTCCTTTACTGCTTGCTCAATATACAGATTGAATAACATCGGGGAGAGGCTACAACCCTGTCTCACTCCCTTCCCAACCACTGCCTCCCTTTCATGCCCCTCGACTCTTATAACTGCCGTCTGGTTTCTGTACAAATTGTAAATAGCCTTTCGTTCCCCAACGTAGGTTTGCCTTTCCTTAATCTTTCTTCTAAAATAAGTCGTATGGTCAGTATTGCCTCACGTGTTCCAACATTTCTATGGAATCGAAACCGATCTTCCCCAAGGTCGGCTTCCACCAGTTTTTCCATTTGTCTGTAAAGAATTCGCGTTAGTATTTTGCGGCTGTGACTTATTAAACTGATAGTTCGGTAATTTTCACATCTGTCAACACCTGCTTTCTTTGGGGTTGGAATTATTATATTCTTCTTGAAGTCTGAGGGTATTTCGCCTGTCTCATACATCTTGCTCACCAGATGGTAGAGTTTTGTCAGAACTGGCTCTCCCAAGGCCGTCAGTAGTTCTAATGGAATGTTGTCTATTCCTGGGACCTTGTTTCGACTCAGGTCTTTCAGTGCTCTGTCAAACTCTTCTCGTAGTATCGTATCTCCCATTTCATCTTCATCTACATCCTCTTTCATTTCTATAATATTGTCCTCAAGTACATCGCCCTTGTATAGACCCTCTATATACTCCTTCCACCTTTCTGCTTTCCCTTCTTTGCTTAGAACTGGGTTTCCATCTGAGCTCTTGATATTCATACAAGTGGTTGTCTTTTCTCCAAACGTCTCTTTAATTTTCCTGTAGGCAGTATCTATCTTACCCCTAGTGAGATAAGCCTCTACATCCTTACATTTGTCCTCTAGCCATCCCTGCTTAGCCATTTTGCACTTCCTGTCTATCTCATTTTTGAGATGTCTGTATTCCTTTTTGCCTGCTTCATTTACTGCATTTTTATATGTTCTCCTTTCATCAATTAAATTCAATATTTCTTCTGTTACCCAAGGAGTTCTACTAGCCCTTGTCTTTTTACCTATTTGGCTCTCTGCTGCCTACACTACTTCATCCCTCAGAGCTACCCATTCTTCTTCTACTGTACTTCTTTCCCCCATTCCTGTCAATTGTTCCCTTATGCTCTCCCTGAAACTCTGTACAACCTCTGGTTCTTTCAGTTTATTCAGGTCCCATCTCCTTAAATTCCCACCTTTTTGCAGTTTCTTCCGTTTTAATCTACAGTTCATAACCAATAGATTGTGGTCAGAGTCCACATCTGCCCCTGGAAATGTCTTACAATTTAAAACCTGGTCCCTAAATCTCTGTCTTACCATTATATAATCTATCTGATACCTTCTAGTATCTCCAGGATTCTTCCATGTATATAACCTTCTTTCATGATTCTTGAACCAAGTGTTAGCTATGATTAAGTTATGCTCTGTGCAAAACTCTACCAGGTGACTTCCTCTTTCATTTCTTAGCCCCAATTCATATTCACCTACTAAGTTTCCTTCTCTCCCTTTTCCTACTCTCGAATTCCAGTCACCCATGACTATTAAATTTTCGTCTCCCTTCACTACCTGAATAATTTCTTTTATCTCATCATCCATTTCTTCAATTTCTTCATCATCTGCAGAGCAAGTTGGCTTATAAACTTCTAATACTGTAGTAGGCATGGACTTCGTGTCTATCTTGGCCACAATAATGCGTTCACTATGCTGTTTGTAGTAGCTTACCCACAAACCAATTTTTTTATTCATTATTAATCCTTCTCCTGCATTACCCCTATTTGATTTTGTGTTTATAACCCTGTATTCACCTGACCAAATGTCTTGTTCCTCCTGCCATCGAACTTCGCTAATTCCCACTATATCTAACTTTAACCTATCCATTTCCCTTTTTAAATTTTCTAATCTACCTGCCCGGTTAAGGGATCTGACGTTCCACGCTCCGATCCGTAGAACGCCAGTTTTCTTTTTCCTGATAACGACGTCCTCTTGAGTAGTCCCCGCCCAGAGATCCAAATAGGGGACTATTTTACCTCCGGAATATTTTACCCAAGAGGACACCATCATCATTTATCCATACAGTAAAGCTGCATGCCCTTGCGAAAAATTAGGGCCGTAGTTTCCCCTTGCTTTCAGCCATTCCCTGTGCATTATTACTAGCTAAAAGGAACATCGGAGGATCGTGAAATTTTCAAGAACTAGCTTCGCAGATATTTTTTATTGCAAGTTTGGCGATTTCTAGAAGAGAAGGGGTTGCCACAGAAGGCTGTTTACTGCCCGATGAGAAGATTCCTGTATCTGATAATGGTTTCATCGAAACTAAGTTTTTCCCTTCTGATGTGACTGCCATTATACAGCCAGTGGAGCAAGGCATAATTTCATCAGTAAAACTGTGCTACTGGGCTGGTCTACTGAGGATGCTTATCAGTGAGAATAATTTGGTTGTGATATGGAAGAAGGTGACAATTCTAAAAGCCATACATAGGATTTCTAATGCACGACAGGAAGTCAAGCCACATACACTAGTTCGAACATCGGGGAAAATTCTTCTAGATATAGAAGAAAGTGATTTTCAAGGTTTCTGTGATGAAGAAATAACAACTGCACAAATAATGAATCTGGCAATGGGTTTAAGTGATTTTGAAGATGTCGATGAAGAAAGTTGAATGATTGACTAAAGATTGAACATGTTAACCTAGCTTCCAGTACGCGAGAGATACCAAGATTGTGACTGCTGCTCCACAACAAGACAAGGAAGAGGACAGTGAATGTGAAAGTGAGGATGAAGACAGTGATCTTGTCAACCATTATCACAATCATTACTGCAATTTGCTGGCAAAAATGCTGTGTGATAAATATGACCTCCTCACAGAAGGAGAACACCACAGATTATTTTAAGAAATAAACAGATATACAGTATGTATACACACAACATGGATAAACTTTCAAAAAAGGATACATGTTTGAAAATATCTCACTTACTTGTGTTTTTTGCTTATTCATTTATCTTCTCCCACAAATAACCCAAAATAATTGGGAGTATACTGTCTTTTACATTCAGAGAATATCCTTTTGTAGACTTGTAGTTTCATGGGTTTTGCCAAACCTATCTGTAGCTTTATTATCTAATAGTAGTTCCCAGAAAGGCCAAGTTCTTTTATGAGTACTATTTTCCCTGTTGATATCTGGAAATATACAGTCCAAGAATTGACTGATGCTGAACTTTTTGGTATCCTAGTAGTCACATTTACCATTTGTGCCATACTAAAAGTGTTCAAAACATTTAGGAAGCTAATTACTAATATTACCCTCAAAACTTGTTTTAACACTTTGCCATCCACACATCTTGTTCAAATTGATTTGCTTGGCGCCGACAGTGCTAATTTGGATTACTTCTCTTGTTGCTGGCTGTTCTTGACATTATTGGGAGATTATAGTTGTCAAGTTTTACTAATCTCATTGTTAATTCTCATGAGTTCTCACCCCTGTTCCCATACTTTCACAAAATTTTGGAGATATGCATACATAAATAAATACAAAATTTGTTTGTTTCAAATATTTGCTTATTTAAACTTCTGGAAAAATAAGTTTGTTTCAAATATTTGTTTATTTAAACTTTTTGGAAAAATAATCAATTACAATTTGCACTTTTAAATGCCATTTGGCATTATCTGATTTATTTTTTGGTCAGAAAAATGTAAAAATGATAATATTTGGCTGAATCTGTTGCGGGACATAATTTTGCGAAATATTGGTTTGTCTATCAATAGATTCGTTGACCAATAATCATTGATCCTTGCTTTTTTTACAACTCCCATAAGGATAGCAAGCCCAAACCATTTTCTAAGTTCGGGTTCCGTAACGTCGACATATTTGGCATTTTTTTTTAAATCCAGTTTTCTTCTATTGCAATTTTGACTGTAGTACTTGTTGGTTTCATTGCTAATATATTCAAATAGACCATACCCAATATATAATTCAACGATATCCTCGACACTCTGTGTATCTTTGGGAACCATGTTTGGACCTGGAGATCCCTCAGATTTATTATTGGTAAACCAAAGTCTGACCACTGTGCGCTGTCTTCTTCGTCTGATTCATCCAAATCAGTTGGCAACCATAGTGTTCGCCGAATTCTTCTTGGACGTATTTCATTATCTTCTGATGATTCTGCTTCACTTTCATTTTTCAGTATCCAATGTCTTCCTACCAGTCGGCCGAGTCATTCGGAACGTCAGACAAGATGTCCGCGCATTCATCATAAATAATCATATCATCTCTTTCATCCACCATGATGAAAGGGCACAAGTACTTATAAAAACAAAAAACTTGTTGACGTGCATCATTGATCCTTGCTTTTTTTACAACTCCCATAAGGATAGCAAGCCCAAACCATTTTCTAAGTTTGGGTTCCGTAACGTCGACATATTTGGCATTTTTTTAAAAATCCAGTTTTCTTCTATTGCAATTTTGACTGTAGTACTTGTTGGTTTCATTCCTAATATATTCAAATAGACCATACCCAATATATAATTCAACGATATCCTCGACACTCTGTGTATCTTTGGGGAACCATGTTTGGACCTGGAGATCATTCAGATTTATTATTGGTAAACCAAAGTCTGACCACTGTGCACTGTCTTCTTCGTCTGATTCATCCGAATCAGTTGGCAACCATAGTGTTCGCCGAATTATTCTTGGACGTATTTCATTATCTTCTGATGGATCTGCTTCACTTTTATTTTTCAGTATCCAATGTCTTCCACCCAGTCGGCCGAGTCATCCGGAACGTCAGACAAGATGTCCGCGCATTCATCATAAATAATCATATCATCTCTTTCGTTCACTATGATGAAAGGGCACAAGTACTTATAAAAACAAAAAACTTGTTGACGTGTATAACTTATTGTTACCTAAACAAACAGAATGCAAAAGATACTTAAGTGCTGCCGCAGGCCACTGTGCGGTACTATGCTGACAACACCATTGTGGTGTCGCCAGCCACTGCGCGAAACCATGCACATGACATCACTGTGGTGTCACAGGCCGTTGACTGCTATATCGTGCATGACACCACTGTGGTGTCACAGGCTGTTGACTGTTGTTTCGCACATGACACCACTGTGGTGTCGCCGGATGGAAGACTGTTAATATGCATGTCTCCTGGACATGCCAAAAAAGTTATGATTCGCTATGTACAGCATATAATTTATATAAATGTATATCTTAAGAATGTCTATACTTATGCATGTAACTGAATACCTAAAAAATAAATGTATTTATGTATCAAAGTACTAGTTCTGCAGGTTCACAGGAGAGCTTCTGTAAAGTTTGGAATGTAGGAGATGAGGTACTGGCAGAAGTAAAGCTGTGAGTACCGGGCGTGAGTCGTGCTTCGGTAGCTCAGATGGTAGAGCACTTGCCCGTGAAAGGCAAAGGTTCCGAGTTCAAGTCTCAGTCGGGCACACAGTTTTAATCTGCCAGGAAGTTTCATATCAGTGCACACTCCACTGCAGAGTGAAAATCTCATTCTTATGTTAAATGTAACTTATCCTACATCTATGTGTAATAACACAACAAGATTTCTGTATCAATAAATATATGAAATGAAATGAAATGAAATGACTCTAATCAGAATTTATTGGTTAAGAACTATAGATTAGGAAATGGGACATGGATAAGTTGAAAGAATCAGAGGTTGCTGAAGTGGAGTACTAGAGAACAGTTGACTAAAACAGGGGAAAGGAATACAGTAGAATGGGTACCTCTGAGAGGTGAAATGGTGAAGCCAGAGAGAATCAAATAGGTAAAAATACAATGCCTTGCATAGATCCTTAAATATCACAGGAAAAATTGAATGTAACTGATGAAAGGAGAACATATAAAAATTGAGCAAATGAGGCAGGCAAAAGGGAATACAAATGCCTAAAAAATGAAACTGACAGAAAGTGCAAAATGGCTAAACAGGGATGGCTAGAAGACAAAAGTAAGTCTGTAGAAGCATGTATAACTAGGGGAAAGATAGATGCCACCTACAGGAAAATTAAAGAGGTCTTTGGAGAAAAGAGAAGCAACTGTAAGAATATCAAGAGCTTAGATAGAAGACCAATACTAAACAAAGAAGTGAAAGGTGGAAAGAATATATTGCAGGACCATACAAGGGAAATGAACTTGAAGGCAATATTATGGAATGGGAAGAGGAAGCAGATGAAGACGATATGAAAGATGTGATACTGCAAGAAGAATATGATAGACCTAAGCTGAAACAAGGCCCTTGGAGTAGACAACATTCCTTCAGAACTGCTGCTATCTTTAGAACAGCCAGTCATGATAAAACTATTCCAGTTAGTGTGGAAGATATAGGAGACAGGGGAAAATATTCTCAGAATTCAGGAAGAATGTAAAATTACACTTACAAAGAAAGTGGATAGTGACAGACATGAAGATTACTGAACTATCAGTTTAATACTTCATGACTGCAAAATAATAATACAAATTTGTTAGAGAAGAATGGAAAAACTGGTAAAAGCAAACCTTGAGGAAGATCACTTTGGTTTCTAGAGAAGTCTTGGAACACACAAGGCAATGCTGACCCTATGATTTATCTTAGAAGAAAGGCAAACTTATGTATATATCTTGTTTATGCTTAGAGAGCCTTTTGACAGTGTTCTTTGAAATTCTAAGATATAAGGGGTAAAATACAGAGAGCAAAATAAATTGCACAGAAAGAAGATGGCAGTTGTACGAGTCGAAGGACATTAAAGGGGAGGAGTCATTGAGAAGGGAGTAGTTGTAGCCTTTCCCCAACATCATTCAATCTGTACATTGAACAAGCAGTAAAGAAAGCCAAAGAAGAAATTGGAGAAGGATTTAAAGTTCAGAGTGGAGAAAGAAACAACACTTAGGTTTGCCAATGGCATTGTAATTCTATCAGAAGCAGCTAAGGACTTAGAAGTGCAGGTGAATGGAATGGACAGTATCTTGAAAGGAGTATGTATGAGAACATCAACTTAAATGCTGAGGAATTTAGGTTATGAAGTAAGACAATAAAGTTTTGCTATTTGCTTTTTGGGCAGTAAATAATTGATGGTAACCAAAGCAGACAGGATATAAAATTTAGACTGTCAGTGGCATGAAAAGTGTTTCTGAAGGCCAGATAAATTTATTAACATCAAACAGAAATTTAAGTGTCAGGAAGTTGTGTTTGGAGGCATTTGTCTGGAGTGTAACCTCAGTGTTTTTTTTTTTTTTTTAAGTCAACAGTTGTCTAACAGGTTTGATTCAGCCCACCATGAATTCCTCTTTTGTACCAACCTTTTCATCTCAGAATTGCAGTTGCAAGCTACATCATCATTTATTTGCTGGGTGTAATTCACTCTCTGTCTTCTTCTACAGCTTTCACTCTTTGCAGCTCCCCCTTGTAGCATGGAGGTTATTTCCTGATAGTCCCTGATGTCTTAACAGATGTCCTGTCATTCTATTCCTTCTTCTTGTCAGTGTTATCCATATACTCCTTTCCTCACAAATTCTGTGGAGAACCTCCTCATTCCTTACCTTATTAGTCCACTTAATTTTCTCAACATTTGTACACAGTTTCAATTCTGTTCTGCTCCAGTTTCCCCACTGTCCATGTTTCACTACCATACAATTCTGTGCTCCAAACATATATTATCAGAAATTTCTTCCTCAAATTAAGGCCTATGTTTGACACTAGTAGACTTCTCTCAGCCAGGAATGCCCTTTTTGCTGGACTACTCTGCTTTTTATGTCCTCCGTGCTGCATCCATCATGGGTTATTTTCCTGCTTAGGTAGCAGAATCCTGTAACTTCAACTACTTTGTAAGCCCCATTTCTGATGTTAAGTTTCTTGCTGTTCTTATTTCTCTTACATCCCATTACTTTCATCTTTCTTTGGTTTACTCTCAGACCATTTTCTGTAATCAATAGAACTTTTCATTTGATTCAGCACCTCCTGTAATTCTTCTTCACTTTCATTGACAGTAGCAATATCATCAGTGAATCTTATCATTGTCATCCTGTCACGTTGAATTTTAATCTCACTCTTGAATCTTTCTTTTATTTCCATCTTTGTTTCTTCAATGTACAGATTGAATGGTAGGGATGAAAGATTACATCCTCGTTTTTAATTTGAGCACTTCGTTCTTGGTCTTCCAGTTTTATTGTTCCCTCTTTGTTCCCGTGCCTATTGTATACTGCCCCTCTTTCCCTATGCTTATCCCTATTTTTCTCAGAATTCTGAACATCTTGCACCCTTTGACACTTTCAAATTCTTTTTCCAGGTTGACATATTCATGGGGAATGTCTTGACTTTTCTTCCGTCATGTTTCCACGCAATGTCAGAACTGCCTCTCTGGTGCCTTTACCTTTCTCAAAGCCAAACTTTGAGAGATGAAATAGTGAAGGCAGCAGAGGATCAAGTAGGTAAAAAGACGAGGGCTAATAGAAATCCTTGGGTAACAGAAGAGATATTGAATTTAATTGATGAAAGGAGGAAATACAGAAATGCAGTAAATGAAGCAGACAAAAAGGAATACAAACATCTCAAAAATGAGATTGACAGGAAGTGCAAAATAGTTAAGCAGGGATGGATAGAGGACAAATGTAAGGATGTAGAGGCATATATCACTAGGGATAACATAGATACTGTCTACAGGAAAATTAAAGAGACCTTTGGAGAAAAGAGAACCACTTGCATTAATGTCAAGCGCTCAGATGGAAACTCAGTTTTAAGCAAAGGTGGGAAAGCAGAAAGGTGGAAGGAGTATATAGAGGGTCTATACAAGGGCGATGCTCTTGAGGACAATATTATGGAAATGGAAGAGGATGTAGGTGAAGATGGAATAGGAGATATGATACTGCGTGAAGATTTGGACAGAGCACTCAAAGACCTAAGTTGAAACAAGGCCCCGGGAGTAGACAACATTCCATTAGAGCTACTGATAGCCTTGGGAGAACCAGCCCTGCCAAAACTCGACCATCTGGTGAGCAAGACGTATGAAACAGGTGAAATACCCTCAGACTTCAAGAAGAATATAATAATTCCAATCCCAAAGAAAGCAGGTGCTGACAGATGTGAAAATTACCAAACTATCAGTTTAGTAAACCACGGCTGCAAAATACTAACATGAATTCTTTACACACGAATGGAAAAACTGGTAGAAACTGACCTCGAGGAAGATCAGTTTGGATTTCACAGAAATGTTGGAACACGTGATACAATACTGACCCTACGACTTATCTTAGAAGATAGATTAAGGAAAGGCAAACCTACGTTTCTAGCATTTGTAGACTTAGAAAAAGCTTTTGACAGTGTTGACTGGAATGCTCTCTTTCAAATTCTGAAGGTAGCAGGGGCAAAATACAGAGAGCAAAAGGCTATTTACAATTTGTACAGAAACCAGATGGCAGTTATAAGAATCAAGGGGCTTGAAAGGAAAGCAGTGGTTGGGAAGGGAGTGAGACAGGGTTGTAGCCTATCCCTGATGTTATTCAATCTGAGCAAGCAGTAAAGGAAACAAAAGAAAAATTCGGAGTAGGAATTAAAACCCATGGAGAAGAAATAAAAACTTTGAGGTTCACCGATGACATTGTAATTCTGTCAGAGACAGCAAAGGACCTGGAAGAGCATCTGAACAGAATGGACAGTGTCCTGGAAGGAGAATATAAGATGAACACCAACAACAGCAGAACAAGGATAATAGAATGTAGTCAAATTAAATCAGATGATTTTGAGGGAATAAGATTAGGAAATGAGACACTTAAAGTAGTAAATGAATTTTGCTAATTAGGGAGCAAAATAACTGCTGATGGTTGAAGCAGAGAGGATATAAAACGTAGACTGGCAATGGCAAGGAAAGCGTTTATGAAGAAGAGAAATTTGTTAACATCGAGTGTAGATTTAAGTGTCAGGAAGATGTTTCTGAAAGTATTTGTATGGAGTGTAGCCATGTATGGAAGTTAAATGTGGATGATAAATAGTTTAGACAAGAAGAGAATAGAAGCTTTTGAAATATGGTGTTACAAAAGAATGCTGAAGATTAGATTGGTAGATCACATAACTAATGAGGAGGTATTGAATAGAATTGGAGAGAAGAAAAATTTGTGCCACGACTTGACTAGAAGAAAAGATCAGTTGGTAGGGGCATATTCTGAGGCATCAAGGTATCACCAGTTTAGTATTGGAGGGTGGTATGGAGGGTTAAAAATCGTAGAGGGAAACCAAGAGATGAATACACTAAACAGATTCAGAAGGACGTAGGTTGCAGTAGGTACTGGGAGATGAAGAAGCTTGCACAGGATAGAGTGGCATGGAGAGCTGCAACAAACCAGTCTCTGGCCTGAAGACCACAACAACAACAAAAAAATCCAAACTGATCATCATCTAACAGATCCTCAATTTTCTTTTCCATTCTTCTCTGTATTATTCTTGTCAGTAGCTTTGTTGTATGTTATGCTAATTGTGCAATTATTCTCACTCTTGTTGGCTCTTGCTATCTTTGGAATTATGTGGATGATGTTTTTTTTGAAAGTTTGATGATATATCACCAGTGTCATAGGTTCTACACATCAACATGAATAGTCGTTTTGTTGCAACTTCCACCAATAATTTCAGAAATTCTGAGGGAAAGTTACCTCTCCCTTCGGCCTTATTTTATCATAATTCATCCAAAACTCTTTTACATTCTGCTTCTAGTACTGGATCCCCTATCTTATCCCTGTGAACTCTTACTCCTCCTCCTCCTCCTCCTTCTTCTTCTTCTTCTTCTTCTTCTTTCATCATGTCATCAGGCAAGTCCTCCCCCTTACAGAGGACTTCAGTGTACTCTTTCCACCTATCACTTCTTTCCTCTGCATTTAACAGTGAAATTCCAGTTGCACTCTTTCTGTTACCACCCTTGCCATTAAATTCATCAAAGGTTGGTTTGATTTATCTGTATGTTGAGTCAACCCTCCCAACAATCATTTATTTTTCAATTTCTTCATATTTTTCATGCAGCCATTTCACTTTAGCTTTCCAGCACTTTCCATTTATTTCATTCCTAAGTGACTTGTATTTCTGTATACCAGAATTTCCCTGAACATTTTTGTACTTCCTTCTTTCGTGCATCAACTGAAGGATTTCTTCTGTATCAAAGTGAAATGTGGGTAATAAGCAGTTCAGATGAGAAGAGTATAGCCTTTGAAATGTGGTGCTGTGGAAGTGTGGTGAAGATTAGATGGGTAGATTGTGTAACTAATGAAAAGGCACTGAACAGAATTGGGGAGAAAAGAAATTTGTGGTATAACGTGACTAATAGAAGGGGTCAGTTGGTAGAGCACATTCTCAGAAATCAAGGAATCATCAATTTAGTATCAAAAAATGGTTCAAATGGCTCTAAGCACTATGGGACTTATCATCTGAGGTCATCAGTCCCCTAGAACTTAGAACTACTTAAACCTAACTAACCTAAGGACATGACACACATCCATGCCCGAGGCAGGATTCGAACCTGCGACCGTAGTAGCAGTGCAGTTCCGGACTGAAGCGCCTAGGACCGCGTGGCCACAGCGGCTGGCTTCAATTTAGTATTGAAGGGAAGAGGGAGAGGAGTGGAGGGGGGTTAAAATTGCTGAGGGAGACCAAGAGACACGTACAGTAAGCAGCTTCAAATGTATGTGGGTTGCAGTAGTTGTTCAGAGACAAAGAGGTCTGCACAGGATAGAGAATTGCACCAAATGAGTCTTCAGACTGAACACCACAACAACAACAATTGTTTGAATAAAAGCTTTTGAGTAATTAAAGAACTATGTGAAAGGACATGAATTATATGAAGGGGAAAAACTTGTATATAACAGTTACTCATAGATTTCCAGTAAGGTAAGCTTTCTGCGTATAAAGAAACAGCAACAGAAAGCATAATAGCTTTATAGCAAAATATAGCTAACTGACATTTCATGTTCCAATAAGAGATTACCTGCAGTGAGAGATGGTTGTTTTAAGTTAAAAAGAGTTTTAATATATGCATTGGAAATTATGTTGCAGCACAATCAGTGTTTAGGTAAAATGCTATAAAATTAATTTAATCACTGATAGCTGGTCTGAGTGCACTAAC
Source organism: Schistocerca serialis cubense (assembly GCF_023864345.2). Classification (NCBI taxonomy): domain Eukaryota; kingdom Metazoa; phylum Arthropoda; class Insecta; order Orthoptera; family Acrididae; genus Schistocerca; species Schistocerca serialis. The sequence continues at coordinate 918,258,789 of NC_064638.1, read as the reverse complement.
TACACTGCCTGACAAAAAAAGTGAACACCCAAATGACATGTTCAGATGTCAAAGTAACTTCATACATGCACAACCCTATTGATAAGAAGTAAATGATTAGAACAGCACTCTCTGTGAATGATAGAATGGCCACCCGAGTGCATTAGTGATGTTCACGTTTAGTGTTGTTATCAGGCCTGGTAGGCTATACAAGTAACATGAACAGTATCAGATGTTGAGTGAGCACAGTGAAGAAGATGAAGATGCCACCTACTCATGTGTGCCATATTTGTCAGTCTCCATTTGGCCAGCTGTTTCAATCATGCAATATACAGATTTGTGGAGCATTCAGATGTGACAGTGGCCCCATATTGGATTGCAGGGGAACTTGAGAGCAAGCACACTCATTGTTAATGTTCTGGCTGATTGCATCTGACCACCACAAGAGCATATTGTGCACAAAGCACTTGGTGATCTCTTCATATCTATGCCTGCCATCAAAGAACAAGTAATGGACTCCTGCAACATTATGTATCATTGCTCAGAGACTGTCAGGAGTCTGACTAGGGAGATACCATATGTCGAATGTAGGCTGCTGTTAACACAACAACACAAATTGCTGCATTGGGAGTGCTGCTGTGACCGGGACTGCTGATGAATGGTATCACATTGTGTTCAGCCATGAATTATGGTTCTATACCACCCCTGATGACCATCATCTGTGATTATGGTGGTGACCTGGGGATAGGTTTCATTCTCCCAATATTTTGGAGAGGTATGGCAATGTTACTCCTGGTATAATGGCATGGGGAGCCATTGGGTATGACTTCAGGTCATAGCTGCTGGTGATTAAGGGAACTATGATGCTGTACACCATGGATGTCATGCACTCTCATGTGCTACCTCTTACGCCACACCGTGGTGCCTGTTTACAACTAGACAATGCCTGTCCAAATATGGCACATGTCTCTGTGAATTTTATGCATGATGCTGAGGTACTCCCATGACCAAATCCCCAGATCTGTCCCCAATAGAACATGTGTGGGACCAGTTTGGAAGGAAACTTGGACCCAGGACCAGTTGTGGACCAGCCTGCTTTAGAAGAGGATACAATGGCTTTATGACACCCTTCCAAACTGAATCTGTGCATGTATCCAGATCAGATGAGAGCAATATTATACTGACAGGTGGGTCCATACAGTGAAGTTCTTTGTAAATTTTACTCAATTTTGTAATTACTGCAATAACATCACATACCTTCTTACAGAAATTTTATTTTCTTTCCACCTCCCCTTCTAGGTGCTTCACTTTTTTTGTCGGGCAGTGTACAACATATAACATTTTAATGAGCTGTAGTTTAACATCTTTGGTACTAGAAGTAGCTAATAATGTAAGCTAATAAATGAACTGTAATTAAGTTACATTCAATAGATGTCAGCTGAAGCATGTAACCAGAAAAATAACTAAACCATTGAATATTTTAACTGGAGGTACTCAGGAAATTGGTTTTTAAAATGATTTGAGACAGATGTTGAAACATACCTCAAATTTGGTTGTATGTGCAAGCAAACATGAAACTGCAAAAAAAAAAAATTCATTATGATCTTTTATTAATGCTTTGTCATAGTTTTTTTTTCCACCTGAATCTTCAAATAGTGCATTCATTGGATTTTTCAACCAGAATTTACAGTGTGTGGTGCATGTTAAGCAGTTTTTAACATTGAGTTATTTGACAAATCTATATATTCGTTTGATTACTCATTCATTCATTAATCCTTGAATTTATCTCATAACGGTATAGGGTTTTTCATAGTAATACAATGAAAAGAAATTACACAAAATATACACTCCTGGAAATTGAAATAAGAACACCGTGAATTCATTGTCCCAGGAAGGGGAAACTTTATTGACACATTCCTGGTGTCAGATACATCACATGATCACACTGACAGAACCACAGGCACATAGACACAGGCAACAGAGCATGCACAATGTCGGCACTAGTACAGTGTATATCCACCTTTTGCAGCAATGCAGGCTGCTATTCTCCCATGGAGACGATCGTAGAGATGCTGGATGTAGTCCTGTGGAACGGCTTGCCATGCCATTTCCACCTGGCGCCTCAGTTGGACCAGCGTTCGTGCTGGACGTGCAGACTGCGTGAGACGATGCTTCATCCAGTCCCAAACATGCTCAATGGGGGACAGATCCGGAGATCTTGCTGGCCAGGGTAGTTGACTTACACCTTCTAGAGCACGTTGGGTGGCACGGGATACATGCGGACGTGCATTGTCCTGTTGGAACAGCAAGTTCCCTTGCCGGTCTAAGAATGGTAGAACGATGGGTTCGATGACGGTTTGGATGTACCGTGCACTATTCAGTGTCCCCTCGACGATCACGAGTGGTGTACGGCCAGTGTAGGAGATCGCTCCCCACACCATGATGCCGGGTGTTGGCCCTGTGTGCCTCGGTCGTATGCAGTCCTGATTGTGGCGCTCACCTGCACGGCGCCAAACATGCATACGACCATCATTGGCACCAAGGCAGAAGTGACTCTCATTGCTGAAGACGACACGTCTCCATTCGTCCCTCCATTCACGCCTGTCGCGACACCACTGGAGGCGGGCTGCACGATGTTGGGGCGTGAGCGGAAGACGGCCTAACGGTGTGCGGGACCGTAGCCCAGCTTCATGGAGACGGTTGCGAATAGTCCTCGCCGATACCCCAGGAGCAACAGTGTCCCTAATTTGCTGGGAAGTGGCGGTGCGGTCCCCTACGGCACTGCGTAGGATCCTACGGTCTTGGCGCTCATCCGTGCGTCGCTGCGGTCCGGTCCCAGGTCGACGGGCACGTGCACCTTCCGCCGACCACTGGCGACAACATCGATGTACTGTGGAGACCTCACGCCCCACGTGTTGAGCAATTCGGCGGTACGTCCACCCGGCCTCCAGCATGCCCACTATACGCCCTCGCTCAAAGTCCGTCAACTGCACATACGGTTCATGTCCACGCTGTCGCGGCATGCTACCAGTGTTAAAGACTGCGATGGAGCTCCGTATGCCACGGCAAACTGGCTGACACTGACGGTGGCGGTGCACAAATGCTGCGCAGCTAGCGCCATTCGACGGCCAACATCGCGGTTCCTGGTGTGTCCGCTGTGCCGTGCGTGTGATCATTGCTTGTACAGCCCTCTCGCAGTGTCTGGAGCAAGTATGGTGGGTCTGACACACCGGTGTCAATGTGTTCTTTTTTCCATTTCCAGGAGTGTACAAACACAAATACTATACAGGGTTATTCAAAAAGATGTTGTTGTTGTTGTGGTCTTCAGTCCAGAGACTGGTTTGCTGCAGCTCTCCATGATACTCTAGCCTGTGCAAGCTGCTTCATCTCCCAGTTCTTACTGCAACCTACATCCTTCTGAATCTGTTTAGTGTATTCATCTCTTGGTCTACTTCTACAATTTCTACCCTCCACGCTGCCCTCCAATACTAAATTGGTGATCCCTTGATGCCTCAGAATATGCCCTACCAACCCTTCCCTTCTTCTACTCAAGTTGTGCCACAAATTTCTCTTTTCTCCAATTCTATTCAATACCTCCTCATTAGTTATATCAACACATGAAAGGTGAACCTAATTTAAAATATGAAGCTAATTTAATTAATTTGCACTTCACAACATGTACATGGGCCATGAACAGTCTACATACTTAAGGAAGAGGAAGGTCCTAAGTATTTTTTTTTTTTTTTTTTTTTTTTTTTTTTTTTTTTTTTTTTTTTTTTTTTTTTTGACAACTAGTCACATAAAAAGCCACTAGAGTGGTGATAGTTGCATAAACAGCCACTAGGGTACTGATGGCAAAAGGCAGTTGAGAGTAAGCTGCCTATGACACAGCAGCAGGTTTTCTGCATTCTTTTGTTTGGAAGAAGGGAGTTGGCATTGCAGTGCAGTGAGCATTGAACCAGCAACTAGGAAAAACTTAACTGTCAATTGGAAACTCGAAAATCCCTGAGTATTCAAGGATATTGCAGCTAAGGATCTCCCTGTGCATTGTTGTTGTTGTTGTTGTTGTTGTTGTGGTCTTCAGTCCTGAGACTGGTTTGATGCAGCTCTCCATGCTACCCTCTGCTGTGCAAGCTTCTTCATCTCCCAGTACTTACTGCAACCCACATCCTTCTGAATCTGATTAGTGTATTCATCTCTTGGTCTCCCTCTACGATTTTTACCCTCCACACTGCCCTCCAATGCTAAATTTGTGATCCCTTGATGCCTCAGGACATGTCCTACTAACCGGTCCCTTCTTTTTGTCAAGTTGTGTCACAAACTCCTCTTCTCCCCAATTCTATTCAATACTTCATCATTAGTTATGTGATCTACCCATCTAATCTTCAGCATTCTTCTGTAGCACCACATTTCGAAAGCTTCTATTCTCTTCTTGTCCAAACTATTTACCGTCCATATTTCACTTCCATACATGGCTACACTCCATACAAATACTTTCAGAAACGACTTCCTGACACTTAAATCTATACTCGATGTTAACAAATTTCTCTTCTTCAGAAATGCTTTCCTTTTATTGCCAGTCTACATTTTATATCTTCTCTACTTCGACCATCATCAGTTATTTTGCTCCCCAAATAGCAAAACTCCTTTACTACTTTAAGTGTCCCATTTCCTAATCTAATTCCCTCAGCATCACCCGACTTAGTTCAACCACATTCCATTATCCTTGTTTTGCTTTTGTTGATGTTGATCTTATACCCTCCTTTCAAGACACTGTCCATTCCGTTCAACTGCTGTTCCATGTCCTTTGCTGTCTCTGACAGAATTACAATGTCATCGGTGAACCTCAAAGTTTTTATTTCTTTTCCATGGACTTTAATACCTACTCCAAATTTTTCTTTTGTTTCCTTTACTGCTTGCTCAATATACAGATTGAATAACATCGGGGAGAGGCTACAACCCTGTCTCACTCCCTTCCCAACCACTGCCTCCCTTTCATGCCCCTCGACTCTTATAACTGCCGTCTGGTTTCTGTACAAATTGTAAATAGCCTTTCGTTCCCCAACGTAGGTTTGCCTTTCCTTAATCTTTCTTCTAAAATAAGTCGTATGGTCAGTATTGCCTCACGTGTTCCAACATTTCTATGGAATCGAAACCGATCTTCCCCAAGGTCGGCTTCCACCAGTTTTTCCATTTGTCTGTAAAGAATTCGCGTTAGTATTTTGCGGCTGTGACTTATTAAACTGATAGTTCGGTAATTTTCACATCTGTCAACACCTGCTTTCTTTGGGGTTGGAATTATTATATTCTTCTTGAAGTCTGAGGGTATTTCGCCTGTCTCATACATCTTGCTCACCAGATGGTAGAGTTTTGTCAGAACTGGCTCTCCCAAGGCCGTCAGTAGTTCTAATGGAATGTTGTCTACTCCTGGGACCTTGTTTCGACTCAGGTCTTTCAGTGCTCTGTCAAACTCTTCTCGTAGTATCGTATCTCCCATTTCATCTTCATCTACATCCTCTTTCATTTCTATAATATTGTCCTCAAGTACATCGCCCTTGTATAGACCCTCTATATACTCCTTCCACCTTTCTGCTTTCCCTTCTTTGCTTAGAACTGGGTTTCCATCTGAGCTCTTGATATTCATACAAGTGGTTGTCTTTTCTCCAAACGTCTCTTTAATTTTCCTGTAGGCAGTATCTATCTTACCCCTAGTGAGATAAGCCTCTACATCCTTACATTTGTCCTCTAGCCATCCCTGCTTAGCCATTTTGCACTTCCTGTCTATCTCATTTTTGAGATGTCTGTATTCCTTTTTGCCTGCTTCATTTACTGCATTTTTATATGTTCTCCTTTCATCAATTAAATTCAATATTTCTTCTGTTACCCAAGGAGTTCTACTAGCCCTCGTCTTTTTACCTATTTGGCTCTCTGCTGCCTTCACTACTTCATCCCTCAGAGCTACCCATTCTTCTTCTACTGTACTTCTTTCCCCCATTCCTGTCAATTGTTCCCTTATGCTCTCCCTGAAACTCTGTACAACCTCTGGTTCTTTCAGTTTATTCAGGTCCCATCTCCTTAAATTCCCACCTTTTTGCAGTTTCTTCCGTTTTAATCTACAGTTCATAACCAATAGATTGTGGTCAGAGTCCACATCTGCCCCTGGAAATGTCTTACAATTTAAAACCTGGTCCCTAAATCTCTGTCTTACCATTATATAATCTATCTGATACCTTCTAGTATCTCCAGGATTCTTCCATGTATATAACCTTCTTTCATGATTCTTGAACCAAGTGTTAGCTATGATTAAGTTATGCTCTGTGCAAAACTCTACCAGGTGACTTCCTCTTTCATTTCTTAGCCCCAATTCATATTCACCTACTAAGTTTCCTTCTCTCCCTTTTCCTACTCTCGAATTCCAGTCACCCATGACTATTAAATTTTCGTCTCCCTTCACTACCTGAATAATTTCTTTTATCTCATCATCCATTTCTTCAATTTCTTCATCATCTGCAGAGCAAGTTGGCTTATAAACTTCTAATACTGTAGTAGGCATGGACTTCGTGTCTATCTTGGCCACAATAATGCGTTCACTATGCTGTTTGTAGTAGCTTACCCACAAACCAATTTTTTTATTCATTATTAATCCTTCTCCTGCATTACCCCTATTTGATTTTGTGTTTATAACCCTGTATTCACCTGACCAAATGTCTCGTTCCTCCTGCCATCGAACTTCGCTAATTCCCACTATATCTAACTTTAACCTATCCATTTCCCTTTTTAAATTTTCTAATCTACCTGCCCGGTTAAGGGATCTGACGTTCCACGCTCCGATCCGTAGAACGCCAGTTTTCTTTTTCCTGATAACGACGTCCTCTTGAGTAGTCCCCGCCCAGAGATCCAAATAGGGGACTATTTTACCTCCGGAATATTTTACCCAAGAGGACACCATCATCATTTATCCATACAGTAAAGCTGCATGCCCTTGCGAAAAATTAGGGCCGTAGTTTCCCCTTGCTTTCAGCCATTCCCTGTGCATTATTACTAGCTAAAAGGAACATCGGAGGATCGTGAAATTTTCAAGAACTAGCTTCGCAGATATTTTTTATTGCAAGTTTGGCGATTTCTAGAAGAGAAGGGGTTGCCACAGAAGGCTGTTTACTGCCCGATGAGAAGATTCCTGTATCTGATAATGGTTTCATCGAAACTAAGTTTTTCCCTTCTGATGTGACTGCCATTATACAGCCAGTGGAGCAAGGCATAATTTCATCAGTAAAACTGTGCTACTGGGCTGGTCTACTGAGGATGCTTATCAGTGAGAATAATTTGGTTGTGATATGGAAGAAGGTGACAATTCTAAAAGCCATACATAGGATTTCTAATGCACGACAGGAAGTCAAGCCACATACACTAGTTCGAACATCGGGGAAAATTCTTCTAGATATAGAAGAAAGTGATTTTCAAGGTTTCTGTGATGAAGAAATAACAACTGCACAAATAATGAATCTGGCAATGGGTTTAAGTGATTTTGAAGATGTCGATGAAGAAAGTTGAATGATTGACTAAAGATTGAACATGTTAACCTAGCTTCCAGTACGCGAGAGATACCAAGATTGTGACTGCTGCTCCACAACAAGACAAGGAAGAGGACAGTGAATGTGAAAGTGAGGATGAAGACAGTGATCTTGTCAACCATTATCACAATCATTACTGCAATTTGCTGGCAAAAATGCTGTGTGATAAATATGACCTCCTCACAGAAGGAGAACACCACAGATTATTTTAAGAAATAAACAGATATACAGTATGTATACACACAACATGGATAAACTTTCAAAAAAGGATACATGTTTGAAAATATCTCACTTACTTGTGTTTTTTGCTTATTCATTTATCTTCTCCCACAAATAACCCAAAATAATTGGGAGTATACTGTCTTTTACATTCAGAGAATATCCTTTTGTAGACTTGTAGTTTCATGGGTTTTGCCAAACCTATCTGTAGCTTTATTATCTAATAGTAGTTCCCAGAAAGGCCAAGTTCTTTTATGAGTACTATTTTCCCTGTTGATATCTGGAAATATACAGTCCAAGAATTGACTGATGCTGAACTTTTTGGTATCCTAGTAGTCACATTTACCATTTGTGCCATACTAAAAGTGTTCAAAACATTTAGGAAGCTAATTACTAATATTACCCTCAAAACTTGTTTTAACACTTTGCCATCCACACATCTTGTTCAAATTGATTTGCTTGGCGCCGACAGTGCTAATTTGGATTACTTCTCTTGTTGCTGGCTGTTCTTGACATTATTGGGAGATTATAGTTGTCAAGTTTTACTAATCTCATTGTTAATTCTCATGAGTTCTCACCCCTGTTCCCATACTTTCACAAAATTTTGGAGATATGCATACATAAATAAATACAAAATTTGTTTGTTTCAAATATTTGCTTATTTAAACTTCTGGAAAAATAAGTTTGTTTCAAATATTTGTTTATTTAAACTTTTTGGAAAAATAATCAATTACAATTTGCACTTTTAAATGCCATTTGGCATTATCTGATTTATTTTTTGGTCAGAAAAATGTAAAAATGATAATATTTGGCTGAATCTGTTGCGGGACATAATTTTGCGAAATATTGGTTTGTCTATCAATAGATTCGTTGACCAATAATCATTGATCCTTGCTTTTTTTACAACTCCCATAAGGATAGCAAGCCCAAACCATTTTCTAAGTTCGGGTTCCGTAACGTCGACATATTTGGCATTTTTTTTTAAATCCAGTTTTCTTCTATTGCAATTTTGACTGTAGTACTTGTTGGTTTCATTGCTAATATATTCAAATAGACCATACCCAATATATAATTCAACGATATCCTCGACACTCTGTGTATCTTTGGGAACCATGTTTGGACCTGGAGATCCCTCAGATTTATTATTGGTAAACCAAAGTCTGACCACTGTGCGCTGTCTTCTTCGTCTGATTCATCCAAATCAGTTGGCAACCATAGTGTTCGCCGAATTCTTCTTGGACGTATTTCATTATCTTCTGATGATTCTGCTTCACTTTCATTTTTCAGTATCCAATGTCTTCCTACCAGTCGGCCGAGTCATTCGGAACGTCAGACAAGATGTCCGCGCATTCATCATAAATAATCATATCATCTCTTTCATCCACCATGATGAAAGGGCACAAGTACTTATAAAAACAAAAAACTTGTTGACGTGCATCATTGATCCTTGCTTTTTTTACAACTCCCATAAGGATAGCAAGCCCAAACCATTTTCTAAGTTTGGGTTCCGTAACGTCGACATATTTGGCATTTTTTTAAAAATCCAGTTTTCTTCTATTGCAATTTTGACTGTAGTACTTGTTGGTTTCATTCCTAATATATTCAAATAGACCATACCCAATATATAATTCAACGATATCCTCGACACTCTGTGTATCTTTGGGGAACCATGTTTGGACCTGGAGATCATTCAGATTTATTATTGGTAAACCAAAGTCTGACCACTGTGCACTGTCTTCTTCGTCTGATTCATCCGAATCAGTTGGCAACCATAGTGTTCGCCGAATTATTCTTGGACGTATTTCATTATCTTCTGATGGATCTGCTTCACTTTTATTTTTCAGTATCCAATGTCTTCCACCCAGTCGGCCGAGTCATCCGGAACGTCAGACAAGATGTCCGCGCATTCATCATAAATAATCATATCATCTCTTTCGTTCACTATGATGAAAGGGCACAAGTACTTATAAAAACAAAAAACTTGTTGACGTGTATAACTTATTGTTACCTAAACAAACAGAATGCAAAAGATACTTAAGTGCTGCCGCAGGCCACTGTGCGGTACTATGCTGACAACACCATTGTGGTGTCGCCAGCCACTGCGCGAAACCATGCACATGACATCACTGTGGTGTCACAGGCCGTTGACTGCTATATCGTGCATGACACCACTGTGGTGTCACAGGCTGTTGACTGTTGTTTCGCACATGACACCACTGTGGTGTCGCCGGATGGAAGACTGTTAATATGCATGTCTCCTGGACATCAGTTAATTTGTTGAAAGAAATATCCACATTACCACTAGGTGAGTGGTGCACACACGGAAAACATTAACTTGCTTGCTGCTTCAGGGTGACAAAAATATAGCCATATAGAAAACAGAGCATTCATAATACAATAACTGTACATGTATTAGGTTGGTGAATAAGTTTTTATTGTTTTTATTTTGCATGTTAGTATTCTGTTTGCTATGGATTTATTTATTGATTGTCATTTTTTGTTTGTAGTTCATTGTTGCTTTATGGGTCTACATATTGTCATTCTGTTGGTTGGAGATCATGAGTGGAGCTGCTGACACTACAAAGTGGCCTGCCAAGTAGAGAAATTGGAACATTTCCAACATATTCTTCTGCCTGAGTTCAATAGAAGGGTGACGGCAGCAGAGACAGCCAGGAACATTTGCACCATGTAGGGGATAATAGCTATAGGACAGAGCACAGGAAGAAAACCATTTTCTTGTTTTAAGCAGAAATTGCAAAAATCAGCGGGTGGCCATATGTACATATCTGCTTCCTCACCATCAATTGGCTCATGAACAGCACCAACAATTCCTATCCTGTATCATTACTTGTGATGAGAAATGGTGTCTTTATGCTAACATATGGAAGAGAAAAGAATGGTAGAGCCCAAACAAAGCAGCAACTCCCTGTACAAAGATGTGTGTGCTTCACAAAAGATGACATGTGGAACAGCGAAAGTATAGTGTACTACAAAGTGCTTTCCCAAGGTAGGTGTAACCATCACTGCTGACATTTATTATCAACAGCTGAGATGTCTTATAGATGCGATCCAAGAACAATAGCCAAGAAGACTGTGTGAAGTGAATCTACTCCACAGTAATACCCACCCATGTTCTGCTAGAGTGATAAAAAAACACTATACAGGAGTTGGGTTGGAAAGCCATACCACACCCACCTTATTCACCTGATCTGACACCCTCAGATTTTCACCTTTCCTGCTCTCCATCAAGCAACCTTGCAAAAACATCCTTTCTGCATGAAGATGTGCTCAAAACATGGCTCGATGAGTTTTTCACCTCAAAACCACATGATTTCTACAGTTGCGGAATTGAAAAGTTGCCACTGTTGATAGGCTGTAGGAAATACTGAAGGAGGATATATTATTGATAACTTAAGTCACTGTTAGGATATCTGTTGTGTTTATTAAAACTCTATGAATTTATACACTGAAGAAACTGGTACACCTACCTAATATCTTGTAGGGCCCCTGTGAGCACGCAGAAGTGCCACAACATGACCTGTCATTGACTTGACTAATGTCTGAAGTCATGCTGTAGAGAATTGACACCATGAATACTGCAGAGCTGTCCAAAAATCCGTAAGAGTAAGAGAGGTTGGAGATCTCTTCTGAACAGCATGTCGGAAGGCATCCCAGATATCCTCAATAATGTTCATGTCTGGGGCGTTTGGCGGCCATCAGACATGTTTAAACTCAGAAGAGTGTTCCTGGAGCCACATTTTAGCAATTCTGGACATGTGAGTTGTAGCATTATCTGGCTGGAATTGCCCAAGTCTGTCAGAATCCACAATGGACATGGATGGATGCACAATGGACATGGATGGATGCAGGTGATCAGACAGGGTGCTTACATATGTGTTACCTGTCATAGTTGTTTCTAGATGTATCAGAGGTCCCATATCACTCGAACTGCACATGCCCCACACCATTACAGAGCCTTGAACAGTCCCCTGCTGACATGCAGGTTCCATGGATTAATGAGATTGTCTCCATACCCATACACACCCGTCCGATCAATACAATTTGAAACTAGTCTCATCCGACTAGGCAACATGTTTGTCATCAAGGGTACATGAGTGGGCCTTCAGGTCCAAAAGCCCATATCAATGATTTTTCATTGAATGGTTTTCACGCTGACACCTGTTGATGGCCCAGGATTGAAATCCACACCAATTTGTGAAAGGGTTACACTTCTGTCACGTTTAATGATTGTCTTCAGTCATTGGTCCCATTCTTGCAGGATCTTTTCCCGGCTGCAGCAGTGTCAGAGATTTCATATTTCACTGGATTCCTGATATTCACGGTACACTCGTGAGATGGTTGTATGGGAAAATCCCCACTTCATTGCTACCTCAGAGATGCTGTGTCCCGTTGCTCATGTGCCAGCTATAACACCATCTTCAAACTCCATTAAATCTTGATAATGTGCCACTGTAGCAGCAATAAGAGATCTAACAACTGTGCCTGACAGTCGTTGTCACATATAGGCATTGCCAACGACAGCACTGTATTCTGCCTCTTTATGTATCCCTATATTACTAGGTATTCTATGACCTTGTTTTATCTTGATGTACTTTTTTTGTCTTCATACTTGTACACTCCATTTCCTTGAAATGGTTTCCCATAAATTTACTTGTACATGTGCACAAAATCAATACAATGTTTATTTTCTATTGATAAATAAACAAAATAAACATATAAACGTCCTCCCCATCACTACTTACTTTCCTGTAATTAATTGAACATTGGTCATGAAGTGACCACCTTTGAGCAATTTTCTCCTAATTTCTCCTCTTTCAGCAGGCTGGAAAACTAATAAACATGTTTAATGTAATTGGATAGATAAAGAATCTTCTCACCAAGTGGTGCCAAGAGAACACACATATATTCAGTCTTTCCTTCTCATCCTATCCAGTAAGTCTTCCCTGAGATGGGGTTCTGGGTGATTTGTCCGAACTCTATCCCTTTTCCTAAACCACTCCATTTTTTCCTTCACCTTGTAACGGTACTTTGACTACCACACCTCTGCCAGTACAAAGATATGATTTACGATCGCGCATGCAGAAGAACGCTGCGCCAGCGACAGATTTTTATAAATAACTTTGATCTTTTTTTTAACTTTTGTGTAGGTGTTTGTTTTAACAACTTATTCATTACTCTCTTGTCTTCATACGTTCAAGACGTGTATTTTTCGGCGCTGTGTTAAACAATGATTTTAAATGGAAATTAAAACTATATTACGAAACGAAGTTATTTCAGTAGTGATTCGCAATGGTTATCGCCAAATTTATAAATTAATCCTGACAGTGACAACTTCAAGAAATTTTCATCAGACGGAGAACAAGAGGACCAGCGAACAATGAAAACAGGTCAGTCTACAAGAAAATTAAGAAGTATTCCGGACGCAGCCACGAAGACTATATTATAATAAATACTACGTTTCTAACAGAATTATAAGGTAAATTTCAACTTATTTCTGATGCTATTTCCTTGCAGTCGCTTTTTGTAGTGTTGCCGACCCGGTCTGCCGTTCACGGTCAAATTGCAGCACTATCTCAATCAGTAATACGAAGTCCGCCTTATCCGTAACTTATTCCGTCAAAATTCAAAACCCAATCAGATTTTCTAATTTGTATTTTCACAGAAGAACCCCGAGGAAAGGAAACACTACAACCTCTCTTCCTTCCCCTTCATCCCCTCTGCCAGAAAAAGGAAAATCTTGCATATGTAAAACCTTTTTTTTTATATGTTTTTTCTCCTGCCACTGCTTGGTGAGTAGATTTCTGATCTATCCTACTACATTATATTGTCAAAATTAGATTATTTTTGTTGTTATAATGGTCATGTTTTGTTGTGTTGGAGCTAGTGCATCAAAACATTTAATTTTGAATATGAAAAATGCAGGAATAAGGCAAACTGTGTTTTAACATCCATAACTACATACAACAATGCATTCTAGTGCATTGTTAGGGTAATGCCACAGAGAATACAAAGCACAGTCACAGAAGTCTATTACACTCTGAGCTTTGTGCACACACCTTCATGTATGTAATATATGTCAATATATTACTTATAGACACAAAGAAAAAAATGGGGTGGTGTCATTCCTCATGCTCTAAATGACTTTGATAACATTTGCCAAATATAATGTATTAGATCACATGAGAGGATTGTATTGCATAATGACAATAAAAACATAGAGTTGCTTCTGCAATTATATGTTATATTTGTAATTTCTTCATCAGTCCTGTATCAATGTGTATGCGATTGTGTACTGTATCTTTCGAAATTTTCTAATGTGGTGCAAATATTCAAATGTTTCAGGTTGAAGTCTTCTTGAATTTATCCAGTATCATTCATCAGCTGACATCACTGATGTTCTACAAAGTTCCTACTTTTTTTAGTCACACAGCAGGCAATGTATAATACTTTAACTCGACAATGATATGGCAATAATTAATAATACATCACTAAAGAGAAATCCTGTTAAATGATAAAGGTTAAGCTATGTTTCATATTGTTTCACTATTTGTATAACTCTCTCTCTCTCTCTGTCTCTCTCTCTCTCTCTCTCTCTCTCTCTCTCTCTCTCTCTCTCTCTCTCTCTCTCTCTCTCTCCCCCCTCCCCCCTCCCCTCCACCCTCTCTCCATTTGTGTACCAACTAAGAGAACAAAGTATGAAATTAATTAATTCAGATGAACTTTTCATACTCTCTGAGCAATTTGTATTCTTATGTATCATCAGTTATTTGTATCCAATTGTTGTTAAAATCTTTCATTTTACTCAGTGTATGTATTGAAATATTTAATAAAATATAAATTTTATATATTCTGGATAACAAAAGGTCAAACCGTTTTTTATTTACACTGCCCAAACACTGTCATTTGTAACCAACTTTGTCAAAATTTAATAAAGTCCGTAACCACATTTTAATGGTAATATTAGCTAATCTTATTTCAAATGAAATGAAACTGGTTTGAATTTTCTTTCGAATTACCCTTTACTTACTCAGTTTAGGAGGGAAACTTATCATGAAATATATGATATTACGAGTGAGTGAGTGTGTCTGTGTGTTGTCTGTGTGTCGTCTATTGTTGAGTAAGGCCTTAATGGCTGAAAGCTTTAATTGCGAGAGTTTTTTTGTTGTGCCTATTTGTGACTCAGTATCTCTGCTATATGGTGAGTAGCAACTTTCCTTTTCATAATATTGTTGCATTCCATCCTGTATTTTCCATTGTTTGATTTTAATCTTAAGTAATGGTTATTTTCAAAATTCAGTACCACAGTTTTGTAGCCTTGATATTTCTGAATTTAAAATGTTCACTTTCACTTGGGGAACATGCCAGTTTGCAAATTATTTGATCTATAAATTTCACATTTAGCCATTCTGGCAAGGTTTGTGAACCCCGAGAAGCAGAAATTATTACCACAAAATAGTTTCTATAATTTTGTTAATTTTCTCGTTACCCAGCTCATACTTAAATAAATTTCTTGTTTTCCTTATTATGAATTTATAACTTGTGATTTCGCTATCTGTCTTGATGTATAATAACAAATTTTAATTATGGAAAACACAGGATAGAATATAACATTATTATGAAAAGGACTGGAGCTGCTGCTCACAGTGTGGCTACAATTGCCCGAGACTAGTCATGTGTGAGTTGCATTTGCATGATTTTGAATGTGTGTGTGTGTGTGTGTGTGTGTGTGTGTGTGTGTGTGTGTGTGTGTGTGTGTGTGTGTGTGTGTCCGTTGTCTATTTTTGATGAAGGCCTTACAGGCTGAAAGCTTTATTTGTGACAGTCTTCTTGTTGTATCTATCTGTGACTCACTATCTCCACTGTACAGTGAGTTGCAACTTCCTTTTCATAATATTGTTACAAATTTTAATTATTATTCTTATGTTTGTCAATAAGTAGTTGTGTAGGGCAATGCTTCATGCAGTCAGTGCCTAAGAGCTTAATTGTCAACATCTCTATGCCACTAGTTGGTATAAGTCAGACAGTAGGAGTCATCCATAATGTTTACATCTTCATGTCAGTATTATTCAGTCAGCATATGATAATCAAATTGTACTGCTCTAAGTGAATCATTTGCACCAACACGTAGTTAACTTCTGTGAGATGGACATTATATGAACATTATGTAATTATGAACTAGTGCATATGTGTGTGTTTTGGGGTGGGGATTTTGGGGGGAGGGGGGGGGGGGGGGGACTCTGATGACTTAAAGTGTGAGTGTGGGTCTGGGTTATACTGATTTATTTCCCCAAACCACATTCCACTTCTTTATGAGGTGGCTTACTTGGAATTTTGCAGCCCCTCTTCTTTATGGGATAGTCGGCTGCTGGAAAGTCTCTTGACTTCTTCACCGTCAAATATTGCTAGCTACAGGAACTTTTAAGCCTCTTTCTACTTATAAAATGAGTAGACTTACAAACTTTCCTTTTTGTCAGTTAACGATGTATCTGACTTTCATGCACACTATAATTCACACTTTCAACGTACACATGTAACTTTCTGTAAATACCTTGCACCGTCGAACATTAGAAACAAAATGAGTTACAGTTAAAAGAAAGTTGGCTTGACTACCATGACTGAAAATATGTCTTGCCTCTACTAAGCCTGAGTCAAGAGTCTATAAGAGTACTTTTTCAACTGTTCTTGTTTAACATAACAATAGTCAGTGACACAATAAGCATAGAGCGGCATAAAAACTTTGTGGTTCTTCCTTACACATGCATTAACACATCTATGGATTTCCCAACAGGTACTTCTTGGTGCTGTTGGGCTGCTGTGTCTGCCTGTTTCCCACAACTGATTTTAAACCTGCACACACAGACATGTGACGCGCAGTAGGTAGGATTTTACCATCGCACCAGACATGTGATGCACAGTAGGTGGGATTTTACCATCCCACACTCGTATCTAGAATATCATGTGATTGAGATGGTAGAAGGCTGAGTGGTTTTAGAATTTACACAGAAATTCTCGAATCACTACATATCTCCCCCCCCCCCCCCCCCCTCTCAGATTGAACTCTGATATTTTATACATAATCATTATGCAAGTAATATCACGCTTAATAGCATTACATATCTTAACAGCATACATGTCTTACATAAGTTTATATACATATCTCTTCTTTCAGTAACAATTCTTTGTTCTTTCTTGAACAATTTTTTGTTTATGGTTTCTTCATTCTTTCCTTATTTTACTTTGTTATTAAGACATGAGCATACACTCAAGGTTTTAGCCAGCTTTACTAATATTTAGGAATTGTAGGGCCTTGTTTTCTTTTTTTTATTTTCTTTTTCAAGTGAAAACTTAAGGTGTTTATGACACAAGAGTAATCTTTTTTCCATTCTTATCTTTTTGTACTACCTTTTTCCTAGTACGTACTGTTTTCATTAGTTGTAGCCTGGAGAAACTGGGTAAATTGAAAGAGTTCTTTGGACACTCATTTACTTCCACAAAACATAATAATGCTAGTCGTTCATAGACTTTACACTTTCCAGAATAATTCCTATAAAATTTGTGACTTTTGCCACAATATTGTCCCCTTCTCCTAGGATCAGCACCTATTTCTTGCTTGTTGGTTGACGGTTGACCTTATGAGAGCACTTCCTCTTTCCATTCAGGTACATATGCCCTTACAAAACATCCTTATTTTTTAGGCTGCAGATTGTCTTATCTCCATATAGGTAAGTCTGCCCTTTATACTTAGTGATTGCCAGGTACGCCCCCTTATCCTCTCTGAGTAGGCCTAACAGTTCATTACCCTAATATACATCTCTATGTATACTATACTTAAGTACCCTGTGGTAAAGATAGATTTATATCCTAAATTTCGCATTCATTCTTTAATATATCATTCACTCCCTAGAGTCCTCCTCTAGTTATCAACTTCTATACTTTCAATAGATATTATGTCTATATATACTACTTACATCCCACTATCCTTCAATTCACCAGAGTTTTTATTGAACTGATGTTGGCCATACCTTTTTCTTATTTATCCAATACTCATTACTATTTTATACTTGTTCGTTATGTATGGACACCTCTCCTTATGTATATTTGATGTAGAACCATCATAACTCCCCATACATGTGTGCATAATTCCCTATGTACACACCTTTTCCCCTACAACACCTGGCAGTTCTCACATCATGACAGGCTTTGTCTTATATAGTTTAATGCTTGCGTAGAAGTGTATATTTGTATATATGTGGATGTGTGTTTGTGTAGTCTGATTCTTTGACCTTCTTATCTAAAGATAAGATGTAGGTTATTAGTAACCACGGAAATAAGGAAAGACTTCAGTGATAGAAGTTTATGAATACGGAAAGAGGGAAAAAATAGACAGGTCTTCAATATGAGAAGTAAGAAAGGAAAAAATAGATGTGGTTGCTAGGATCAAAGAAGAGAAAGAAGATAGCCCCAAAGACAGGAAACCCTTCCCAACCCCCTTCCCCAGGATCCCTACCTCTCAGGTACTTGAGTGAGACTCCAGAGGTTTGGTGTTAAATCGTCTCCTACTGAATGGACTCGTCCGACAGTCACCTTTTGAGGTCCCCGAAAGAAATCCTAGAAAACCTATGGAAATGGCAAATGAAGGAGAATTAGGCACACTTGTTTGTGAGGGTTGTTTGAAAGGTGTAATGTGTTTTTTGTGTTAGTCATGATTTATCTGTTCTTGTAAAGCAAGCTTTTAGGTACAATACCCACTCCTTTCAAAATTTATACAAACCCTCCCATCTATATCATATCTCATAAAAGGTATAAAATACTCTATACAAAATAGAAAATTTATACACTATGGTATAACAATTGTTTGGCTAGTCACATCTTATTATATTTTCCACAAATATAATATTCTATTTAGTTTATTTTGTTCAGACATCACCTTTTTTCTGTGGTTCTCTTAAGTTGTTCTCTATTTTATGGTCATATCCTGTTTTTTAAGCAATAATATTATAGGATAATTTTAGATTTTAAAGGAATTCGGTGCAAGAAAACTATTTTGGAAGAAACACCGAAAACAAGTCGGGATCCGATGGTCGTCACTCTACTCGTTAACTCAGAATGTTAACGCCCATAGGAAACATACAGTTTTACATCCTTTACATTGTATTTCCCCTTCTATTATCCAGCTGTGGGATCTACTAAAAATAATATCTTAGGATGAACCACCGTTTGTACTCAGTACGGTCCCTCATATTTTTGGAAAAACTTATGAGTCTCTCTCTTCAGAGTCGAGCTGGGAAGATGTTGTTTTATAAAAATCAGGTCATCAACTTGGTACTGAGTTTCCACAGCATTTTCGTTATGCTTACTTACTCTTTGTTGCGCCTTTTCAATCAAATTTTTAGAAATATTTCCTGATTTACTTCGTAATTGACACTAGGATGTTCAGGCCAATTAAAATACTTAATTAAAGTTTCTCCTACAAAAAGTTTGCCTATAACATCTAAAGGTGTCAACCCAGTTGATACATGGGGTAATTCATTTAGGATAAGTTCAAAGTCCTTACTTTTCATTGCCCACAAAGTATGTTTTTCATGGCAGTATGTACAATGTAATTTCCCAGTTTCCTTCATTACCCATTCACACGGATTTGATGAAAGTTTATAATTGGATATTAACACTTGTTGAATACTTTCCCATGCTAGGAATTCTCTAAATTCGTTTCTCACAAATTGTGGTCCATTATCTGTAAGAAACTGTTTTGGTTTACCTACTTCTAGAAAGTATTGTTGTAAACAGTGTATAACCATCTGCGTATTTGCTCTTTTAATAGGATATAATTTAACATATTTTGACCAGCATTCTATCATAACCAACATATATGATACGCCTCCCTTTTCTTGTGGGAATGGTCCAAAGAAATCTGCTGCTGTAAGATCGTGTAATGACTTAGGGATAATAGGATACATTCTGTATTTAAAACTTAGTCATATGGGATATACATTTTTTTTATTCTGAAGTGTCCCTATCCCATATGAACATACCATACAAGTTCATCTTCCATTACCTTTGGAACACATAAAAGCCAACGCTGTGATGTTATGCTGTCTCTCCAAAACAAGTTATGATCTATAATTTTCCATTTTCCTACCTGATTAGGAAGTAACAAGTTCTGGATACACATAGAAAATATTTCTGTGAAATTAGGATCATGATGGATATTTTCGGCTATTCTTTGAGCCATTTCCTTTACCTTGATGTTTGGATATTCTGCTGACATTTTACGTATTGTATCATAATAGTGTATTCCTGTAAGAAAAGCATCGAGCACATCAACCTACTATGTAGTAATTGGCTATTCATCAGAAAGGATAAAGCTTGATGATCTGTATAGATATGGATTTCTGATTCCCATACTGGTGATTGAAACTTTTGAATACTCCACACAATTGCCTATAGTTCCTTTCCAGTAACTGTATAATTTAGTTCATTTTTATTTAGGCTATCCTTAGCAAAAGCTATGGTTCTATGTTCTACATTACTTGGATCCCATTCTCCATGGAAAAGTTCGGCAGCAATACCGTAATCAGATGCATCTGTCGAAATTTTAAACAATTCGGCCATAATTGGATGGGTGCCACAACAAGCACTCTTTTAACATTTTCAAATGTATCATTTGCACCTTGATCCCAAGTCTACGGTATTCCCTTTTTTAATAAATGTAAAATTCTCGGGTCATTTAACTCCTGCCCTCGTATGTACCATTGATAGTATTCAACCATACCTATAAATCCTTTTAATTGTCTTACATTTCTGGGGTGCGGACATTCTTTGATAGCTTTTATGCATTCAGGGTCTGGTCTAATTCACTCTACTCCTACAATATCCCCTAACAATTTAAGTTCTTGGTGCACAAAAAACGATTTTGTCAGCTTTACCATAATACCTTTTTCTTTAAATTTTTTCAGAGTCTTGCCCAGAGTTAGACAATGTCCTTTCCAAGTAGCTGATATTATTAGGATATCATCTACACATATTATCAAATCCTTTGATAAATCTCTCCCTAGTGCTTCATCTAACACACATATAAATACAGACACAGAGATATTAAGTCCGAATGGCAATACATTGAAATGATAAGATTTTCCATCAAACAAAAAGGCTGTATATTTCTTGGTATTTGGATGTAATTTTACCTACCAATATCCCAAGGTCAAATTCATTGTGCTAAAGAATCTTGATTTTTCAAATTTGGACAGCAATTTGTCAATATTAATGGTTGGTCTCTCTCCGTCTTTATATGTCGATTCAGTGCACAAGCATCTAAGACTAATCGTACACGACCTGTAGCTTTCTTCACCACAATCGGAAGATTATTCATTACACTGGAACTTTGTTCTATAATATTATTATCAATCATTTTGTTAATCTCATCTTGAACTGCTTCCTTAAAAGTCCCTTGTACTGGATACGGTTTGCAAAAGAATGGAGTGTCATCTTTGATTTTGAACTTACAGATATAGTCGCTGATGTTACCTGGATAGTCAGAAAACACTACTTCATACTTCATTAAAATTTTATATAAATCTTGCCTTTGATGATTGGTTAATATTAAAGATTCATTAACTTTGTCTTGTATATCAGCTCGATGTGTCCCTCAGTCAACATTCTCGATTTTTGGTGATAACTGAGCTGTAGCTGTGAATCACAGACACTGACACTCAGTTGTTCATTCTTCAGTGTGACCATTTGTCTCAAATGGTGTCCAGCGTCTACTGTCATCTCTACCAAAACAAAGAATATGTTAGTCAAAGTTTAAGATGATTTTAAACTCCAACAACCACTCCAAACCAAACAATACATCTCTATTAATATTTTCTACAATCAACAGCATTTGACAAAATAACGTGTTTCCAATACTGCAGTTCACCTGAGTTTCATATTTTACTACATCTACATCTACATCTACATCTATACTCCGCAAGCCACCCAACGGTGTGTGGCGGAGGGCACTTTACGTGCCACTGTCATTACCTCCCTTTTCTGTTCCAGTCGCGTATGGTTCGCGGGAAGAACGACTGTCTGAAAGCCTCCGTGCGCGCTCTAATCTCTCTATTTTACATTCGTGATCTCCTTGGCAGGTATAAGTAGGGGGAAGCAATATATTCGATACCTCATCCAGAAACGCACCCTCTCGAAACCTGGCGAGCAAGCTACACCGCAATGCAGAGCGCCTCTCTTGCAGAGTCTGCCACTTGAGTTTATTAAACATCTCCGTAATGCTATCACGGTTACCAAATAACCCTGTGACGAAACGCGCCGCTCTTCTTTGGATCTTCTCTATCTCCTCCTTCAAACCGATGTGGTACGGATCCCACACTGATGAGCAATACTCAAGTATAGGTCGAACGAGTGTTTTGTAAGCCACCTCCTTTGTTGATGGACTACATTTTCTAAGCACTCTCCCAATGAATCTCATCCTGGTACCCGCCTTACCAACAATTAATTTTATATGATCATTCCACTTCAAATCGTTCCGCAGGCATACTCCCAGATATTTTACAGAAGTAACTGCTACCAGTGTTTGTTCCGCTATCATATAAGCATACAATAAAGGACCCTTCTTTCTATGTATTCGCAATACATTACATTTGTCTATGTTAAGGGACAGTTGCCACTCCCTGCACCAAGCGCCTATCCGCTGCAGATCTTCCTGCATTTCGCTACAATTTTCTAATGCTGCAACTTCTCTGTATACTACAGCATCATCCGCGAAAAGCCGCATGGAACTTCCAACACTATCTACAAGGTCATTTATATATATTGTGAAAAGCAATGGTCCCATAACACTCCCCTGTGGCATGCCAGAGGTTACTTTAACGTCTGTAGACGTCTCTCCATTGATAACAACATGCTGTGTTCTGTTTGCTAAAAACTCTTCAATCCAGCCACACAGCTGGTCTGATAATCCGTAGGCTCTTACTTTGTTTATCAGGCGACAGTGCGGAACTGTATCGAACGCCTTCCGGAAGTCAAGAAAAATAGCATCTACCTGGGAGCCTGTATCTAATATTTTATGGGTCTCATGAACAAATAAAGCGAGTTGGGTCTCACACGATCACTGTTTCCAGAATCCATGTTGATTCCTACATAGTAGATTCTGGGTTTCCAAAAACGACATGATACTCGAGCAAAAAACATGTTCTAAAATTCTACAACAGATCGACGTCAGAGATATAGGTCTATAGTTTTGCGCATCTGCTCGACGACCCTTCTTGAAGACTGGAACTATCTGTGCTCTTTTCCAATCATTTGGAACCCTCCGTTCCTCTAGAGACTTCCGGTACACGGCTGTTAGAAGGGGGGCAAGTTCTTTTGCGTACTCTGTGTAGAATCGAATTGGTATCCTGTCAGGTCCAGTGGACTTTCCTCTATTGAGTGATTTCAGTTGCTTTTCTATTCCTTGGACACTTATTTCGATGTCAGCCATTTTTTCATTTGTGCGAGGATTTAGAGAAGGAACTGCAGTGCGGTCTTCCTCTGTGAAACAGCTTTGGAAAAAGGTGTTTAGTATTTCAGCTTTACGCGTGTCATCCTCTGTTTCAATGCCATCATCATCCCGTAGTGTCTGGATATGCTGTTTCGAGCCACTTACTGATTTAACGTAAGACCAGAACTTCCTAGGATTTTCTGTCAAGTTGGTACATAGAATTTTACTTTCGAATTCACTGAACGCTTCACGCATAGCCCTCCTTACGCTAACTTTGACATCGTTTAGCTTCTGTTTGTCTGAGAGGTTTTGGCTGCGTTTAAACTTGGAGTGAAGCTCTCTTTGATTTCGCAGTAGTTTCCTAACTTTGTTGTTGTACCACGGTGGGTTTTTCCCGTCCCTCACAGTTTTACTCGGCACGTACCTGTCTAAAACGCATTTTACGATTGCCTTGAACTTTTTCCATAAACACTCAACATTGTCAGTGTCGGAACAGAAATTTTCGTTTTGATCTGTTAGGTAGTCTGAAATCTGCCTTCTATTACTCTTACTAAACAGATAAACCTTCCTCCCTTTTTTTATAATCCTATTAACTTCCATATTCAGGGATGCTGCAATGGCCTTATGATCACTGATCCCCTGTTCTGTACATACAGAGTCGAAAAGTTCGGGTCTGTTTGTTATCAGTAGGTCCAAGATGTTATCTCCACGAGTCGGTTCTCTGTTTAATTGCTCGAGTTAATTTTCGGATAGTGCACTCAGTATAATGTCACTCGATGCTCTGTCCCTACCACCCACCCCAAACATCTGAGTGTCCCAGTCTATATCTGGTAAATTGAAATCTCCACCTAAGACTATAACATGCTGAGAAAATTTATGTGAAATGTATTCCAAATTTTCTCTCAGTTGTTCTGCCACTAATGCTGCTGAGTCGGGAGGTCGGTAAAAGGAGCCAATTATTAACCTACTTCGGTTGTTGAGTGTAACCTCCACCCATAATAATTCACAGGAACTATCCACTTCTACTTCACTACAGGATAAACTACTACTAATAGCGACGAACACTCCACCACCGGTTGCATGCAATCTATCCTTTCTAAACACCATCTGTACCTTTCTAAAAATTTCGGCAGAATTTATCTCTGGCTTAAGCCAGCTTTCTGTACCTGTAACGATTTCAGCTTCGGTGCTTTCTATCAGCGCTTGAAGTTCTGGTACTTTACCAATGCAGCTTCGACAGTTGACAATTACAATACCGATTGCTGCTTGGTCCCCGCATGTCCTGACTTTGCCCCACACCCGTTGAGGCTGTTGCCCTTTCTGTACTTGCCCAAGGCCATCTAACCTAAACAACCGCCCAGCCCACGCCACACAACCCCTGCTACCCGTGTAGCCGCTTGTTGCGTGTAGTGGACTCCTGACCTATCCAGCGGAACCCGAAACCCCACCACCCTATGGCGCAAGTCGAGGAATCTGCAGCCCACACGGTCGCAGAACCGTCTCAGCCTCTGATTCAGACCCTCCACTCGGCTCTGTACCAAAGGTCCGCAGTCAGTCCTGTCGACGATGCTGCAGATGGTGAGCTCTGCTTTCATCCCGCTAGCGAGACTGGCAGTCTTCACCTAATCAGATAGCCGCCGGAAGCCAGAGAGGATTTCCTCCGATCCATAGCGACACACATCATTGGTGCCGACATGAGTGACCACCTGCAGATGGGTGCACCCTGTACCCTTCATGGCATCCGGAAGGACCTTTTCCAGATCTGGAATGACTCCCCCCGGTATGCACACGGAGTGCACATTGGTTTTCTTCCCCTCTCTTGCTGCCATTTCCCTACGGGGCCCCATTACGCACCTGACGTTGGAGCTCCCAACTACCAGTAAGCCCACCCTCTGCGACTGCCCGGATCTTGCAGACTGAGGGGCAACCTCTGGAACAGGACAAGCAGCCATGTCAGGCCAAAGATCAGTATCAGCCTGAGACAGAGCCTGAAACCGGTTCGTCAGACAAACTGGAGAGGCTTTCCGTTCAGCCCTCCGGAATGTCTTTCGCCCCCTGCCACACCTTGAGACGACCTCCCACTCTACCACAGGTGAGGGATCAGCCTCAATGTGGGCAGTATCCCGGGCAACCACAGTTGTAGTCCGATCAGGGGATGCGTGGGACGAGCTGGCCGTCCCCAACAAACCCCCATCCGGACCCCCACAGTGATGCCCATTGGCAACAGCCTCAAGCTGTGTGACCGAAGCCAACACTGCCTGAAGCTGGGAGCGAAGGGATGCCAACTCAGCCTGCATCTGAACACAGCAGTTGCAGTCCCTATCCATGCTAAAAACTGTTTTGCAAAGAACGTCTGAACTAATCTACAGAGAGCGCAAACAAATCGACAAAATTTAAACGGTTATTAAAATACAAGATTGCCTAGTAAATGCAGTAATGCTGCTACTTGCGCACTGCTGACACTGCTCGGCGGCGGAAGGAGACTACGCGAATTTACACTATTCAGGTACTAAAATGCGATGCTACACTCTCAAATACTATAATGCGCCCGAAATTTATGAATTAAACAATGCAAGTACCAAAAACATGCAAAGAAATTAAGAATTAAACTATGTAACAAATGAGTGAGCTAGGAGTATACTAGTTTAGTTTTTGTTCCTGTTATCCCGATTATGTATACTCCAGTCACTGGCAATAACAGTAAGAGCTGTTTACTCTGTATTGAGTTATAAAATGCGTTTGAGATGAGT
Organism: Schistocerca serialis cubense; assembly: GCF_023864345.2. NCBI lineage: Eukaryota > Metazoa > Arthropoda > Insecta > Orthoptera > Acrididae > Schistocerca > Schistocerca serialis. Next base: position 918,232,771 of record NC_064638.1, on the reverse strand, counting down.
GATACCTCACTTCCCAAATCTATAAATATGTTAACCTCGAAATTTTCCACTGTCCTTGCTATTACAGGTTGTGGGTTATTAGTGGCTAAGCTATGTTCTTCAAGCAGCAACCATTCCTTTGTGGGTATTTTGTGTGTAAAATTAACATACTTATATGGAATAAGGCCTCTTAATGTATCTCCACAACCTGGGCCCTGGCCCTGGATCCAGGTCGAACTACGTTTTCCTCATTATTACTAATTATGAGTTGATTACCGAAATGAGATATTACATTCCCATTCTGTGTATTATGGTTAGTCGGTACAAATTCTTGAGAAGCTACCAGACCTAAATTTGAATGTGGAAGCTTCTTTCGATAATTGTCATTACAACTTTTCTTATTGTACTTTTGCTAAGTTTGTCTCATGCTTTTTAAAGTTATTCCCACTATTTCTTTTATAGTTTGAAATTTCACTTTGGTGTAAAGTTTTGTTGCTGTCCTTATTTATTGCATCGAGTGTGTCAATAAAAGACAACAACTCATCTATCGTTTTCCAACCACTACATAAGATGTCTTTTCTCGCATATATGGGCAGTCATCTAATTAAAATATGTACCAATCCCTTTTCTTCCATTGGCTTATCTAAGTACTCTGCTCCTGTTAAATGCCAATCAAAATATTTCCTCATAGTACCCCAAGTATTAATGTAATATTTTGGGTCCCATAGATCTGATATCAACTTTTCTTGAGCACTTGCAGACCAGTATTTCTCTTTAAATTTCTTCTGAAAGTCCTCCCAAGGGGAAAAATTCTTAGTATTTTCTGTACTCCATTCTGAGGCTTCCCCTAGAAGGTACCCCACAGCAAATTTTATCTTCTTAGAATCTTCCCAGTTTTTTGGTAATGCTTGGTTAAACCTTTTTAAGAAATGGGTTAGATGTTAGATCTCCGGCCAGCTTAAATTTAGGGAATAGTCTAGATAACACTGCATTAGCTCCCCATTGTAAATCAGTCCAGCTTCACTAGTTAATACCACATTAGGTGAAGTTACCCTTTTTTCTACTTTGTCTTGAATAAGCTTAAATTCTCTCCACAGGTCTTCTATACTCTTCCTGGTATCATTAAGTTCGGAAAAAGGAATAGGTGATATGTTCCTGGATGTTATTCTCTCAGTAACCTTTCATTCTATAATTTCTCCAAATTGTTCCCCCAAACTAATTACATTTATAATATCAGAGTTGGCTATTTTCTCTTTGAAATTCTGTTCTACATTATCTTCTCATGTACTGACACTAGCATTAATTCATTATGCTTATCTACACTCTCTTTCAAAGTATACATTCCCTGTATTACATCATTATATTTAATATTGTACACATTTTCAAAAGATTCTAACTTTTCAGTAAGTTCTGATTGTACATTATTACATTTGTTCTCAATGTAAAGTTCTAACCTTTTCAACAAATCTTGAAAGGTATATCCTGTTTCTGGTTAAGGTCAGTAAACATATGATTTATATTAGTGGTCAAAGAATTTGTCAACTTGTTCTTTAAATCTACTTTTAAATTCTCTACTTAATTACTTATGGCATCGAATTCGGTCTTCAAAGCACCCATTCCTCAGCATAGATTACTAAATTCCTTGCTTTAAGAGTCAACTTTGGCATTTAACAAACCTAAATTAGTTGTTTGAATATTAAGAGTTTCACACTGAGCATTTAATTGAGAATTTACTGAGCCTAGTTGTGCATCTACTGAGTTTAACTTAAGAATCTGAGCTTTGATTAAATTTATCAACTCAGTCCAGTCATGCACTTCTTTGCTAAGTTTAATGGCCTTAGCTGGTTCTTGAGTATCCCCAACTTGTTGTATATTCTCCATACTTTTAAATGCTTTAGCCCTAGTAAGCATTTAAAACTAACTTTAAATATGATAATGACACAATAAAAGTTCACTTGACAGTATCTTGTACCACTTCATACTAAAATAATGAACTTTTGTTTCACACTCACCCGGCGTAGAATTCTCGTAGCGTAGGTGAGTGGATGTGGAGGCAGGTCAGCACCAGTGAACAGCAGCTGGTGTTGGTGGTGTTGGAAGTATGTTGGTTTCCGTGTCTGCATCCCCGCAATGTGTGTGAGAGCTGAATACTCCAAGCACTGGATCTTCTTAGCTGAATTGTTCTATGCGTACTTCCTCTTAGACAAGTATGTTGAAATCTTCTTGGCTGTTTTTATCATTGTGAATTTTTCATGTCTTCACTGTTTTTCATTCAAATTTTGCTCCATTGGATACTCGAATATATTCCAATGTCTCAGAGTAAACCCTTTGTCTCATTATGTTTGTCCGCAGCTCATGGTCTTGCGGTAGCATTCTTGCTTCCCGTGCATGGGGTCCTGGCTTCGATTCCCGGCGGGGTCAGGGATTTTTCCTGCCTTGAGATGACTGGGTGTTGTTGTGTCGTCTTCATCATCATCATTCATCCCCATTACGGTCGGAGGAAGGCAACAGCAAACCACCTCCACTAGGACCTTGCCTAGTACAGCGGTGCAGGTCTCCCACATCATCCCCTATGCTCCTCGGAGTATGGGAACTCATCATCATCATTATGTTTGGTTGCTATGGCAACACATAACAGCTTCTTTTCTTGTTTTTGACTGAAAATTTCTCATTCCGACGACTTAAAGTGTGAAAGCAGACTTACAAACTTTCCTTTTCATCAGTTAATGATGTAGATGACTTTCATGCACAATATAATTCACACTTTCAACATACATATGTAGCTTTCTGTAAGTACCTCGTACCGTCAAACATTAGAAACAAAATGAGTTTCAGTTAAAAGAAAATTGGCTTGACTACCATGACTTTCTTAAAATGAATCTGAAAATATGTCTTGCCTCTACCAAGTCAAGAGTCTGTAAGAGTACTTTTTCACTGTTTGTGTTTCACATAACAATAGTCAGTAACACAATAAGCATAGAGTGGCATATAAACTCCATGGTTCTTCCTTACACATGCACTAACACATCTATGGATTTCCCAACAGGTACTTGTTCGTGCTGTTCAACCGCCGCATCTACCTTCTTCCCGTGACTGATTTTAAACCTGCACACACAGACATGTGACGCACAGTAGGTGGGATTTTACCATCCAACCAGACATGTGACATGCAGTAGGTAGGATTTTACCATCCCACACTCGTATGTAGAATACCGTGTGTTTGAGATGGTAGAAGGCTGAGAACACTAGAATTCACACAGAAATTCTCAAATCATTACAGTGGGTGTGGGTAGGGAGTATCTACACACATCATATCTGAGTGTCTGTGATCTAATCTGCCTCCACTCAAATGTGAAACTGTGTTAATGAGATTACTTTACCACTCTGATTTAAATACTAAGACTTGTAACTCTTACAAAGCTGGTCATCATAGAAATAAAACTGTTTTTCAATAAATGTGAAGGAATTAAATACTATGTCCTGTCATGTTGTGCACGTTCTCTAATTAATGCCAGTCCAACTCATTAACCACAAGGGCGATTGATTATGTGACTACCAAATGGAAAATAACCAGATCAGATAAGTTACACAATGGAGTAAAATTTTTCCAATCAAAACCACAGTAACTGCTATTCTATTAAAGGTTTTATAGACTGACATCACACTTTCTGCTACTTTAGCACAACAAGCTATACCAAAACTGATATATTTTGGAGAGATATTTAATGTGCTATATCATTGAAACAACATATTTTTGTTATATTCAAGTATACACACAGAAACGACCAACACTGAAACCAGCATGACAGCAGCTCAATTTTGTTCTGTCAGCTAATCACAGCACGGGACATGTGGTCTTATGAACCAATCACAGCATCACTTTTTTGTAATATGAACACAAAATATCATGAAAAACATTAGGTATGCAGGATGAATAAAATAGGAATGTCTCAAATTAATATACAAATAGTACAGTAACAAGCAAAGCCATGCCTTCACAAGATATAATCTTGGTTGTTACAAATATTTTGCTTTTTTTCTGAATTTGCCATGATTTCCATTCCTACTTTATTTGTGCTGCATGCTTAACACTCTCTGTACCAGGCCTATTTTATGCACCCGTCCCTAGAAACCGGGCAATTTTACCAATATTAAAAAAATTACTGCATCAAATCTACTGTTTGGATTGTGGCAAATTTGGTACCATCTTGAAGCTGCACATTTCTACTTTAATTCTGAGTGAAAGAAACTACTTTACAATGCACAGCTTTAAGGTACAGTTATAGAAATCACTTAGATGTTTTAAGAATTTAGAAAAAGTCATACGAATAAGGGAATACAATTGTGATTTATTTTTAACCAAAATTGTGGCACTACATTACATGTTTCTGATAGTATACAGTATTACATATAAATTTCACACAGAATCATATTGTTTTTTAGTGTGGAAAATTTTAAAGCAAGGTTCCAGGCAGAGTGCAACGCCACACTGTTCACATTCGTATCGTGTCTCTTTGCGAGAAGCCTTGCCACTCTGTTTCTTGCTCCTGGAACTGCACACGTGACACACACGAGCAGCATACTTCTTAGTAGTTGCAGGTATGTGCTGCAAAAAATGTCTCTTTGTTAGCCGACCTACAGTTCCTTCATTTCTTGGAATGAATTCAAGTGTGTCGTCTTCAACAAGCTGAACTGCAAGCACTGTTATAAAGTCTGTTATTGTAATTTTCTTCCTGTGCACTGCATTGTACAGCCAAAATGCATTTGATACTCCCATAAGCAGCAAATGGAAATATAATTTTCGCCACCATTTCACAGTTCTGTGCTGGAACGGATTGTACTGCAGGCGTTGGTCTCCAATATCCACTCCAATTTTATTGAGGTTGTAATCAAGTACCTGAAGTGGTTTCAATACTACAGACCCATTTCTCTTAGTATGCGTACCAAATGTTGCTTGATGCCTTGTAGACAATGTATACACATCTCTCTTATCTTTCCACTTCATTGCCAATACATTATCTTTACGCCGAAAAGACATTTCGCCCTTTTTCAGCTTAGCAGATACTAAATCTTTAGGCAATCCTTTCCTGGATTTGTTCACAGTACCAACAGCTCCAGTGCCTTTCTCTGCCAGTTGCTGAAATAGCTCTGGACTGGAATAAAATCGATCTAAATACACAGTGTGGCCTTTGTTCAGCAAGCTGCTGTCAGACAACAATCGCAAAATAACCGCAGACGAAGAATTGTCAACAATATGCTTACCAGCATAAACTTCAAAATTTACAACATAGCCACTACTGGCTTCAGCAACAGCATATACTTTCAGTCCATACTTATGAGGCTTATTTTGCATGTAAACACGGAAACTCACACGACCTCGAAATGGGCAAATTCCTTCATCAATTGTCACTTTTTCTGAGGGACGATATGCCTGGATACATCGCTCCTTCAAATTATTATAATATGGCAAAACTTTGTAAAGTGGATGAAATCCATCTTCGCCTGGTTTTTTCTGATTTGAATTGTCAACAAGATGCAAGCATGACAGTATCTGAGTGAAACGCAAACGGCTCATGACATGGGGACAAAAGTTACAACTAAGAACAGGATTAGTGCTCCAATGGTCCGCAATTTTTGGCTTTTTCGAAACACACATGTGGAAAATAATACCCAAGAAACGCCTCATCTCACTTATAGTCACTGGCTTCCACGAACTCAAAACTGAATGGGGCTTCAGATTATTTCCTCTTCTTTTCTTCTGTATTGTCTGTGATGCATACAAATTTGTCTGTCTCTTGAGTTCATTTACGTCACTGTCAGTAAGGAACACTTTACTGCAATCCAGTACAGAACTCGACTCATCAATATCCACTAGTATCTGCCTGGGTGTCGTGTTGACAGGCAGAGGTCGGTAGGTGTCAACTGCAGTCCACTCACTGTCTTTCGGATACGGCACAGCTGCTGGATTTGAAGCAACACCTTCAACATCATTCTCGTCTTCATCTGAAGACAAACTGTCATCAATCTCGTCTTCTAAAAAGAATATCACATTATGTGTAACTACATACATCGTTTACACATGTTCAACAGATATGTGCGTACTGCACAATTACGTGGAAAATTCGGAAATACGTACCTTCAAACACACCATTGCATTCAGAATCGTCTGAATCACTCTCTACATTATCCAGAGTGTCGCTATGATTGATCAAATCCGCAATTTCTGCGTCTGATAAACCGCGCCGAAACATGATGACAAACAACTGAATGATATACAGACTGAGAACGCAAAGATAAGTTTTAACATGAATTACAGCGCTGCCGTGACATCTATGGACGCATTTTGTTAATAAACATCTGGAAAACGTATAGCGCTGGCCAAACCCGTAGAAATAACGTTGCAGTGTTTTGAATGAAATTAAATGTAGCGGCCCGTAAATTTTACGGGCTTGGTGATTTTCGCGCGATCCCAGGCCCGTAAATTTTACGGGCTTGGCGCTTAGAGTGTTAATGTTTTTGCAGCATTGTATGTTCAGGTGACACAAAAATGATGACGTGGTTGCCTGACTACATCACTCGTCCTTTGCTGTCATTCTGTACCTTGATTTGTTTATGAAGCAATATGTCAAGTGGTGTGATTGGCTGGCAGGAGCAGATTGATCATCCACTATATTAATCTCATTATTTCTGAAGATAACATGGTATATTTGGAGTTTTTGTATTTATACTTGTGTATTACAAAAATACACAGTTACAGTGATCTTCGCATTAAAGATCTCTCCAAAATGTACCATCTTCATTATCATTTGTTCTGCTATAGTAGTGAGAAGTGCAGTGTCAGTACCATTTTTTTTAACTAACTGTTTTGTAACATGTTTTAAAATATGGCTAACAATTTGGTGTTAACACTGAAGAGTCAAAGAAACTGGTATACCTTCCCAATGTCTTGTAGGGCATCTGTGAGCATTCAGAATTGTTGCAACAAGATGTGGCATGGACTTGGCTAATGTTTGAAGTAGTGCTGGAGGGAATTGATTCCATGAATCCTGCAGGGCTGTACATAAATCCACAAGAGTGTGATGGGGTGGAGATGTCTTCAGAACAGCACGTTGTAAGGCATCAGAGATATCCTCAATAATGTTTATGTCTGGGGAGTTTGATGGCCAGTGGAAGTGTTTAAACTCAGAAGAGTGTTCCTGGAGCCAATCTGCAGCAGTTCTGGATGTGTAGGGTGTCACATTGTCTGACTGGAATTGCCCAAGTCCTTTCAAATGTACAATGAACATAAATGGATGCAGGTGAAGAGACAGGATGCTTATGTACATGTCACCTTGCAGGTCCGGGGCTTAGAATAGTCCTGAGGTATTCCTGCCTGTCATAAGAGGTGACTAAAAGGAGTCTCACATGTTGCAGCCTTTATGTGATGGTCCCCTGTCGGGTTTGACCTCCATCTTTCTAAATTTTCCCAAACAGCGAGCCAATTGGCGAAGGGTGCCTTACTTGGTGCATCGTGTCTATTGTGCATTGAGATATTTAGCCCATCGCTCTGATGATGCCTGCGCTGTTAACTCCCCATGTATGCCGTAGAGATGCCCATCTCCCTGGGGCATCAAGACTCCTGGCAAAGGCCATCCTGCCAGGTGGGCCTTGCTGGGGCTGGGTGGCACCAGTGGGGAGAGCCACTGGTCGAGGTGAGTGGCATCAGGGTGGATGACATGCCATCAAGCGTAGTACGTCATCTCTTGCTGGTAGTCCACCACCAACAGTTTCTAAGCGGGCAAAGTCTAACTTCAATGCTAAGAAAGATGACCACAATGTGTCCCCCTCCCTGGCCACACCATGGGAGGAACACCAGGCTAAGGATGGCAGTGAAGCTTATTCGCCCTGGTATCTCATACGTACAAGAGTTAATGGCGAATCTTTCATGTCCATGAAGCCTCAGTTTTTTGTGGAGCATTTGGAGGAAAAGTTTGGGGAGGTGGAGGGCTTGTCCAAAATGTGCTCTGGACCATTCTTGATAAAAAACAGTATCCTCTGCCCAGTCATGGGCATTACTCACTTGTGACAAGTGGAGGATGTTTCTGTTACCATCACGCCCCATAAGAGCTGAAATATGGTCCAGGGTATTATATTCCACAGGGACCTTCTTTTGCAGTCTGATAACGAGCTGCATGCCAATTTAGAGCAGTGAGGTGTTCATTTCATCTGGTGCATCCATCAGGGTCAGAGGGATAATCAGGTTGCCACCAGTACCTTCATCTTGGCCTTCGAGGGTGACACAATGCCCGAGAAGGTCAAGCCATATATCCCTCCCTCGATGTGGTGCTTTAAGTGCTGGAAGTTCAGCCATATGTCTTCCTGCTATACCTCCAGCATCACACGTCAAGATTGTGGACGTCCATCATATCCCGATACTCAATGTGCCCCGCTTCCCATCTTTGTCAACTGCTGAGAGCATCATTCACCTTGTTCGTCAGATTGCAGTATTTTACAGAAAGAGAGGAAAATCATGGACTATAAGATCTCCACTGAAGCTAAGAGGAAATTTGAGTGTCTACATCCTGTGGCTATGACCTCCTCTTATGCCGCTGCTACAAGAACAGTTGTCGCCCATCAGTTTCTCGCATTCCTGTCGACTCTCAGAACCAGAAGACTACACCTGCCCCCTTGACAGTGGGGCCACTTCCCTCCCTGTTGCTCCTGCACCACCTACTTCAGAGGCAACACCCGCCCAACCGTCGGGAATGTCAGTCCCCACTTCTGAGCTGGAGAATTGTAAGTCTTCTTTGGCTCTTGTCGCTAGGAAGGGGTCCTTGGGTCACTCCCTTCCCAGGTTTCTGCTAGTGGAAAAGATTACATCCACCAGTGGCTGAAGAGCCCAACAGCAGCTGCTGCAGGGCTTCACACTCATCCTCAGTTCTAGAGACTGAATCAGTGAAGTCCTCCCAGCCAGGGAAACCCAAGGAGCAATGAGAGAAATTCAAAAAAAGGTTCCCAAGACCAGGGCAATTGCGGTGGCACCCACACCACCCCTACCTAAGAGCTCTGCATCTGTGGATGAGGTGGAGATTCTACAATCTGCAGAGGACCTAGATCTCGCTGGCAGCAGGTGACCCTGAGGCGTAAACTGCCTCATTGAATGTTCTATGCCTTTTCAGTCTTGCGATGATATCATCCTCCAGTGGAATAGTGGCGGTTTTTTCCACTGCCAGGCTGAGCTATGGCAACTGTTAAACTTTATACCTGCTATCTGCATTTCCCTCCAGAAAACCTGGTTCCCGGCAATGTGGACCCCTGCCCTCCGCTGCTATAAGGGATACTACAGGAACCGTAGTGACTATAATCAAGTGTCAAGTGGAGCTTGCATTTATGACCTAAACTCAGTCTGTAGTGAACCTGTTCCCCTTCAAACTCTTCTTGAAGCTGTGACTGTCAGGATAAGGACAACACAGGAAATAACTGTCTGCAATGTATATCTTCCTCCAGATGATGCAGTATCCCCGAATGTATTAACTACACTGACTGAGCAACTCCCTAAACCTTTCCTACTTCTGGGAGATTTTAACACCCATAACCCCTTGTGGGGTGGCACCTTACTTACTGGCCAAAGCACAGATGTCGAAACTTTACTGTCTCAGTTCAACCTCTGCCTCTGAAATACACATTTCAGTGTGGCTCATGGTAGTTACTCGGCCATTGATTTATTAATTTACAGTCCAGAGCTTCTCCCATGTATCCATTGTAGAGCACATAATGACCTGTGTGTTCGTGACTACTTCCCAATCTGGAGTCCTTGCCTTTACCACCTATACTTGAGGTCCATTCACATACACCTCCATGGTGTACACCTAGGCCACGGCTTCACCTGGACCTTTCATATGGCCCTAAGGACTCAATTAACCCTATGGCTCTCCACTGCCACTTCCTCTCGATTCTTGACATCTACCAACGCCACAGAGAGGTTTACACCGATGACTTGATGGCTGATGCTCATGTCAGCTTCACGTATGTCCATGGAGAACATACTGAACAGCATTCCTTGCCCGATGGATGCAGTGTTTTCACTGCTGAGCTGGTGACTATCTCTCGTGTTCTTGAGCATATCCGTTCAACCCTGGGGAGTTGTTTCGTTTGTGTACTGACTCCTTGAGCAGCCTACAAGCTATCTACTAGTGCTACCCTCATCAACCTTTGGTGGCGACCATCCAGGAGTCCATCTATGCCCTTGAACAGTCCCGTCATTCAGTGGCGTTTGTCTGGACCCCAGGTCACATCGGAATCACAGGCAACGAACTTGCTGACAGACTGGCCAGTCTGGCTACATGGACACCGCTTATGGAGATAGGCTTCTCTGCAACTGATCTGCATGCAGTACTATTCCGCGAGGTTTTGCGGCTTTGGGAGATGAAATGGCATAACCTCAGCACACACAACAAACTGCGTGGTATCATATGCCTACCTCCTGCGCCGTGATGACCCACCTCAGTGTCAGTGCGACGCCCGGCCGACGGTGGCCCATATCTTGGTGAGCAGTCCTTCCTTGGCTGCCCTGCGATGGACTCTTCAGTTACCAGACTCATTGCCATTAATTTTAGCTGACAACACCTCATAAGCTAATTTAGTTTTACATTTTATACGTGACAGTGTGTTTTATCATTCTATATAAGTTTTGGCACAAGTCCTTTGTTCCTTTGTGTTCTCCACTCTCTTCTCGTGGTTGGTCAGCCACGGTCATCTGCTCTCTTGTTTTTACCCCTTCTACCTGTTTCTTGCTTCTCTCTGTGGTTTTCTTTTCCTGTTGGTTGTCCTTCTGTCATTCTTATGGTTCTTCTTTTCTCCTGTCATTGTGCTGTACGTCTCCATTCTTTTCTTTTTTCCTTTGTGTAATTTTTTTACTGGGAACAAGGCAGTTTGGTCCCTTCTCTCCTCCCCCCCCCCCTCCCCTATAAACCAACCAACAAACAAACGTGTCACCTGTCAGAGTTGTATCTAGACATATCAAGGGTCCCACCACTCCAACTGCAAATGACCAACACCAATACAGAGCTTCCACCATCTTGAACAGCCCCTGGCTGACATGCAGGGCCCATGGATTCATGAGGTTGTCTTCATACCTACCTGTACATGTCCATCTGCTTAATACAATTTGAAATGAGACTCATCTTAACAGGCAACATGTTTCCAGTCATCAACAGTCCAATGACAGTGTTGAAGGGCCCAGGTGAGACATAAAGCTTTGTGTCATGCAGTCATCAAGCGTACATTAATGGACCTTCAGCTACAAAAGCCCATATTGATTATGTTTTTTTTTTGAATGGTTCACACACTGACATTTGTTGATGGCCCAGCATTGTAATCTGCAGCAGTTTGCAGAAGGGTTGCACTTTTGTCACATTGAATGATTCTCTTCAGTCATCATTGGTCTCATACTTCCAGGATTTTTTTCCGGCTGCAGTGATGTTGGGGATTTCATGTTTTACTGGATTCCTGATGTTCACAGTACTCTTGTGAAATGGTCATATGGGAAAATCCCCCCTTCATCACCACCTCAGAGATGCTGTGTCCCATCACTCATGCGCCAACTATAACACCACATTCAAACTCACTTAAACCTTGATAACCTGCCATTGCTGCAGCAGTCACTGATCTGACAACTCTACCAGACACTTGTTGTCTTATAATAGGTGTTGCCAACTGTAGTTCTGTATTCTGCCTGTTTACATATCTCTGTATTTGAAAAGGCCCTTATGCATGCCTATACCACTTTCTTTGGCACTTCAGTGTAGTTGCCATGTTGTGTACATTAAATGATGCTAGTTCACTACATCATTGGTCAAAACTAATGGCTGGTATTGCAATTCTCATTTTATGTAAGCAACGAAATAAAGTACACTTTCTTTTATTTTCTCATGAACAGAGATACTTATGAAAATGACAGTAGTTTGGTGTTTAGCAAACAAGCATACAGCAGCTGTCATTTGAAGCACACAATTATCTGTAAATGCTCACAAGAAAAAAAAGAATGCCACCTAAAACCCTAGTTATATCTCTGAACTGTTAAATGTGTCTATGTACAACATAACACTGGGATGCAGGTGTGTAATTGCCTTTCTACACTTATGTTTGTTATTTTAAGTATGTAGGTAATGAAGACAGACTTTTAGAGTTATGTTTCAAAATATTCTTCATGATAATAAAGGAGAAAAGAGAGAGATAATGTTTCCTTTTCCCTGAGAAGAATGAAATCTATGGACTTAAAGTGCTGAAATAAAGAATTGTACTCTTATCAATAATGTATATAAGATAGATCACTATAATTACAGAAAGTGAATATTAATATGAATAAAAAATTGTTGTAAAACTTTCCTGGATATTTTTCCTCTCTTTTTGTTCTATGAACAAGATACTAATATTTTATTACAAGAGCCAGTCACTATGAAGATATGTGCACCAGAGTTTGGTCAAATTAATTATTACTGACAGTTTTAACCCAACTGAAAGGCTCATTAGCATTCCACTAACTTAAGACAGACCCTCAGTATGAGGAGGATTCTTCATACTCCACATATAGATAAACATGATATAAATTAACCTAAGTTATCATCAAGAAATGTCTGACAGATGTGTGATGAAAAACACTATCATCACCACTAGCTGTTACTATCATGAAGTAATGGAGCCTCTTCAAGTCACACTTCAAGGAATGTTTTGAGTAAGCTATTACTAAAAGTGGATGGAATATGGAAAAAGTAATTTACAACTAGTGTGCTCAGACAGTGCTGAATTATGGCTCCAGTGCCAGGGCACTGAATGATATTCATGAAAGGGAAGTTCAGAATAGCACATAGATTCACAAAAGCCATTTTAAAAAAGGCAGAAAAGAGGTAGTGACATGAAATCAAAAAATGGACAACTACACAGAAATGGAAGTTGCCTGGGCACAAGAAATGAACAAACTGGGCACTATGGCAGTGCCCAAAGAAAAAGAAGAAGACCAGGGGAAAGTCTGCCACATCATTTCAAAAATGTCTACTGAACCAAAAATAGCACACTATAAATTTCATCACTGTAAGCAGACATCACCATCAGGAGGAGATATGCTAAATAAGAAACTGGATTATCAAAGTTTGGATTAGTAGTATTTGTGATGTGATCACATTTTCTCTCAGCCTGAATCATGAACCTATAATGTTGGCAAAAATGTGGCAGACCCTATCCATTTTAGTCTTGTAATGACCCTTATTTTAAATATCCCAATTGCCACTGCAAGCACACTCGAGTATATAGTATTACAGAAGATAAATGGCTCTGGAATCGTTGTTCATGGAACCTTATTACCAGAAAGTCTAACTAAGGTAGATTCTGATTAATATGCTACATGAATAGAAATGGTCAACATTACTTATCCAGTTTGGCCAATATGACAAACAACCAAATCCCAACTGTCACATTGGAACAATGATGTGAATAACGTTTCCTGACAATGAAACCACCACAGCATGCAATCAACCCCACCTGCAAGGAATAACACAGATATACCTCTGGAGCACCATGACCCAATTTTATTAACTCAATGCAGGAGGACAGACTAACTTGAAATTAGATAAATCCACAACAACACAGTAGCTACACACCTGTTTTCAGAACTTCTATCAGTTACTGCAGTTTCCTCTATCCCTGATTGTTTGTAACACATATTTGCCAGAGAAACAGGATATGTCAAAATGACAACTTATCATCATAGTTTGGAGCATATTTCCAATTACACTCTGGTTCAGTACCTGAATGATGGCTTTTTCAATCCTGTTTTAGTACTAACACAACAGGCTTCACAAGGTCAACTAGATACAAATGACACAGTAATCATTCAAGATTAGAATCATCTATACTTTCAACTTTAGACTTAGACCCACACCATGTGTGATATAATTCTATTGAATTCCTCACTCTTTTTTTTTTTAATCAAATATTGTTTACAAGTACTTTAACTACATGAAATCAGTTGTTTCAGATTGTAAATTCTTTGTTCATCATAACCTAAATATTTGCACAGTAAAAATTGGTTCAGATGTATCATAACAGGCACTTTTGGCTACAATGTAAAATTGCTGAAAATTACCTGTCTCTATTTGTACAAATATTTTTATTTATATTTACTTTATCAGCTTCAAGTTCTTACATTTGTTTTCCCCATTAGAAATTATCCCCAGCATTACTAATATTTATTGGAGGTCAAAATCACTTTTTATTCACAGTGATACTACAGAGTATGTGGGAGATAGCTTACTTGTATTAACTTTATACAGCCCATTATGAGAAAACTGCCTAACTTACTTTTAGACAATTTCTTTAAAAACCATTCTGAAGCAAAGATGTGTCATGGTCAGTGTATGACGAGATCAAAATATCTTTGTACAGGTAAATTGTTCCATCTAAAAGATGAAATGTTAATTAAAATTTATTAATTAAAAAAGTGATAAATATGCAACAAATATGAAATAAATTCTTTGTCTTGGTAAAATCCAGTTTTAGATTTGTAATATACTAGTCAAATCCAATCTTCATCTCAGCCACATTTAGTTTAATTTTTATTTTTACATGTTTATAGTGACACCCAATGCCACTTCAGAAAACTCTGCACCCTGCTCATTTCCTACTGCATTTACCCCACCCTCCAAAACTCCCTCCCACCACCACACAGAATCCAGAGCCTAAACAGACCCAAAACACTGCCAATAACCTTTCCTCCAGAAGTCTTAGCCCCACAGAAATATCAGCCCTTTCCAAAGGCCTCACCTTTTGCCCCTTCCCAAACTCAATCATGCAGGACTTGTTAAAGACCTTCTCTCCTTTTCCCAGTACCTACAGTAGAGACACAATTTCACCATCAAAGCTGCCAATCAGACTCAACCAAAGACCAATGTTGAACCCTGCCTGACTCAGTTCACTCCTCCATCCAACCGTGATCCACCCCCACTGCCCCAAAATCACCCCCCGGTTATCTTCTTAACCTCAAACCTTGCCCCACCATCATTCCCCAAATCCCTCAACATGCAAACTAACCTTACATCAGCAGAACGAACCTCGGTCCACCATCTAAAAACTGATCCCAACTTTATCATCCTACCTGTGGACAAAGGCTCCGTCACTGTTGTTTTGAACTGCAAGGATTACCTACCAGGATTCTGCCAGCTGTCAGATACATCCACCTACAAACCTTGCCACACTAACCCCATTCCAGAAATCCAGCAGGATCTCCAGTCTCTCCTCAAATCCTTAGGCCCATCCCAGAACCTCTCCCCGATCCATCTCTCTCCTAACCTCTACCACCCCCTGCACTCCTACCTACTAAATGCATCCAAAAGTCCATAAATCCAACCACCCAGGAGGCACCACTGTGTCCCATTATTGTGCCCTCACTGAGAGTATCTCACCAACCATAATTATCCTCCCAACCTTGTACAAAAAGAAATCTCCCATGCCTTATCTTTCCAGTCTCCCATAACCTCCCAACGTCTCACTGTCTGACCACAGAGGAGCATTCCCCTCATAACTCAGCACCACCGAGGACTGGAGGAACTTAATTATATTCTCTGCTAGGGTTTTGACTACCCCTCCTCGTGGCCTGAAATGAGAAATGTCCTGCCTGCTATCCACCCACCCTTCCACAGTGGTATTCTGCCATCTACTGAACCTACACAATATACTCATCCATCTCTACACAACTCCTGCTCCCAACCCCATATATCATGGCTAATATCCCTGTAATAGATTTAAATGCAAGACCTGTCCCACACATCCTCCCACCATCACCTACTCCAGTCTGGTCACAAACATCACCTATTCCATTAAAGGCAGGGCTACATGTGAAACCAGTCATGTAATCTACAAGCTTAGCTGCAACCACTTTGCTGCATTCTTTGTGGGCATGACAACTTGTCTGCATCAATGGCCATCAACAAACTTTGGCCAAGAAACAAGTGGACTACCCTGTTGCTGAGCTTGCTGCCCAATATGACATCCTTCATTTCAATGACTGCTTCACAGCCTGTGCCATATGGATCCTTCCCACCAACACCAGATTTTCTTACTTGTGCTGGTGGGAACTCTCCCTGCAATATATCCTAAGTTCCTGTAACCCTCCTGGCCTCAACCTTCGTTAGTCATTTTTCTCACCCATAGAACCCATTCCCTGTTCCCATTCCAACACTCAGTCTTTTTACTTCTCTCCTTTTCCACTACTCCCTCCTCTCCAACTCTTCCCTCCCGACTGCACTTAGCTGCCCTACCCTCTCTCCACCTCGTCCTTCCATGCTCCCCAGCAGCATTTCACTGTCCCCCACCCCGACCCTGCTATCCCTCCCCCTTTCCCACCCCAACCTACCCTTTACCACCACCCAGACCCAGTTGCCACTCCCTCCATACATTGCTGCAATTGCTTGCAGTGTGGATTCAGATGCCAGAGGCTGCAGTTGTGTGTGTGTGTGTGTGTGTGTGTGTGTGTGTGTGTGTGTGTGTCGTCTTTTTTCAACAAAGGCCTTTTTGGATGAAAGCTTGTATTTTAAGTCTTTTAGTGGTACCTATCTGCGGCTCAGCATCTGTTCTATATGGTGAGTGGCAACATAGGTTTTCATGATATTGTTAATCACCTTTCTCACAGTAGTTTACATAAATGTTCAAGGGTCTTTCAATTCAGTTTCTTCAGTATCTCTCTGACACTCTCCCATGAATCAAAACAAACCTGTCACTGTTCATGCTGCCCTTCTCTGGATACATTCAATATCTGCTGTTAGTCCTCTCTCTTGTAGGTCCCACACACTTGAGCAATATTCTAGAACTGGTCACACAAGTGATTTGTAAGCAATCTCCTTTGTAGGCTGATTGCACTTCCCAATATTCTGCCAATAATCCAAAGTCCACCACCTGCCTTACTCACTACTAAGCCTATGTGATCTTTCCATTTCATATCCCTGCAAAGTATTACACACTGGTATTTGTGCTGTATGCTGCTACTAGAACATGTGAGTGCACTGAGTGTATTGTTGTGTGTGTACTGAAATCAGCCACCAAATGCACAGTGCAGGCTGGCCACTAGAGGTCACCTGTAGGAATCATGCACACGACACGGCCTCTGGCATGCCATCTACCAGCTCATACCCATATATTTACAGAGCAGCACTGACTCACCCTCACTATGCTCTTGTAGTTTGTACCTTTCACATCACTTGTTCCATGTTTTGCTTATGTTGCACCTTCTGTAAGATCCTTTTGTCTTGTTATGTGTGGAGTAATGAGAAGATTATTTCTTTTATTATTTAGAGTTTTGTGAATAGAGCCATATGCAAGTTACTTGGATCAGTTTCATGTGTTACTTGGTTACAACAATTTATATGAGTTGGCCAACTCCAACAGTGATTCATTGATGCCATGTGCTTTTATTTATTTATTTTTTTTTTTTATTTAGTGAACAATTTTACATATCTGAACATTTAAAGCAAGTTGCCAGTCTTTGCACCACTTTGAAATCTTATCAAGATCTGACTGAACATTTATGCTGCTTCTTTCAGACAGTACTTCACAATACGTAACTGCATCATATGCAACACATCTATTGTTACTATTAACATAGTCTGCAAGATGACTGATATACAACATGAACAGTAAGGGTCCCAACACACTTCCCTGGGGCATACCTCAAGTTACTTCTACAACTGATGATGACTCTCCATCCAATATAACATGTTGTGTACTCCCTAGCAAAAAGTCCTCAATCCAGTCACAAATTTTACTTGGTAACCCATATGATCATACTTTTCACAATGAGTACAGATGTGGTACCCTAAAATGAGTGAATCCGATCAGGTGCTGTCAATCATTTACCGGTTTTTCCACATTTGGATAACTGAATGTAGCATTTTAACAACAACATTGCAGCTGACCATTGTCATGAATTCTTGACTAATCTATCAACAAAAGTGGCATGTTGGAGTGCGCACAACCAGCAAATCGCATTGTCAGTAGGTGTGTGATTCTTGTGCTACACTCGTGTAGTCAACACAACAGTGTGAAAACTTCTGCTGGTGCCTGTTACTTTCAAAGTGTAACTGGTAAGTTGCAATATTATTGTTTGCATATGAACGTCTTAAGTGATACAGTTTCGCTTTTTTGTTCATTGCTAATAGCGCTTAGTTACTATGCAGGCCTAATTACAAAATTGCATTTTTGAGGGTGAATCCAATCATGCGAGTATATTAAAAGGTTCTGGAACCAACATGGAAATCTACCCACAAACCAGAATTTCTTCTAAATGCAGTGAACGCTGTCAAATCAGGAAAATTAAGCATTCAGAAAGCTTCAGATCAATACACAGTTTCATATACCAACATACCAACACATAAACATATACAAACTCAAGGAAAGCTACAAATACAAAATAGGCATCCAACCAGTTTTAACCAATAGTGAGGAAAAAAGCCTGGTTGAAGGATTATTGTTTTGTGCGAAATGGGGGTTTCCTTTGAGGAATAATGATGTTAGGGACATTGTTTCCGCGTATCTCAATGGAGCAGGGAGGACTGAGAAAAGATTTCATGACAATCAACCTGGGCACTAACTAACGGTTAGAGTAAGTGAAAATGTGAAGAGGGCAAAGGCAGCAGTTACCTGAGAAATAGTGATTGATTATTTTAAAAATCTTGAAGTGACCATGAGCGGTGTCCCTCCCTCCAACATTATAAACTATGACGAGACAAACTTTAGTGACAATCCTGGACAAGTGTAAGTAACAGTGAAGTGAGGCACAAGACATCCTGAAAGGTTAGTGGATTGTTCTAAGACAAGTATCAGTGTCTGATAGCAGCAGCTGTCGATGGCTCAGTCCTCTCACCATACACAGTTTATAGGGCAAAACACCTCTACAATACTTGGACTGAAGGACTCATAACTGGAGCAGGTTATAATAGGAATCAAAGTTGGTTTGACCTAACAGTGTTTGAATCACAGTTTGTTGAAATTGTCTTGCCTTATGACTGGCAATTAGAGGGACCTGAAGTGATCATAGGTGACAATCAAAAAATGGTTCAAACGGCTCTGAACACTATGTGACTTAACATCTGAGGTCATCAGTCCCCTAGACTTAGAACTAATTAAACCGAACTAACCAAAGGACATCACACACATCCATGCCTGAGAAAGGATTCGAACCTGCGAACGTAGCAGCAGCGCAGTTCTGGACTGAAGTGCCTAGAACCACTTGGCTACAGCAGCTGGCAGGTGACAATCTCTCGAGTCGTCTGTCATGTAACATGATTAAACTGTACCAGGAACAGGACATTAAATTTGTGCTTCTACCACCTAATTCCACTCATTTGTGTCGGCCACTTGATGTGGTCGTTTTTACAACTTTAAAACTTGCTTGGAGAAATGTGTTAGATGATTGGAAAAGGAGGAATAGAGGAGTGGTGCCAACATCTGAATTTCCTAGGTTATTGAAAAAAACCTTTGAAAATATAACTATCGCATCCAAATCAAATGTAATACCTGGGTCAGGAAAAGCAGGAATTTTTCCTTTCTGCCCCAACAAAGTCATTTCACAGATTAGATTAGATTAGTTTTTTGTTCGATGGATCCATGTTGAGGAGATCCTCGTGGATGTGGAACAGCATTAACTCCAGGAAAAGGAACTGTTATTAGTGATTTCAATGAAAATGGAATTGCACAAGTCAAATGAAAATGAACAAATGGACAAGAAGAAGGATAAAGATTGGCATGAGTTTAAAGAAATTGATTTCACCATAGTAAATTTTCCTACAAAAAAAAAAAAAGGTTCAAGTTTTTTATTGGTAAAATTGAAAGCATCTCTAATGCCACCTATGAAATGATATTTCTGAGAAAGAAAGTTCTTGATGGTAATGTTTATTTTGTCTTTCCAGAAACTGATGATGCAAGCCCAAATTATTAAAAAAGTTGTTCCAGAATGTAGAAGGCGAGGTAAATTTATTTTTGAAGGGATAGATGATTGTGACAGTGAGTAAATATTTTCCACATTGTTTGTGACACACAATAACTAAAAATTAAAATTAAAATTTGTTTGTCAAATTTCGTGAATGCAAGAGTTTTAATAGCAAAATTCTCATTTAATGTGCTTGCAAAAATTTGTTTAGTTTACAAATTGTAAAATGGTGTTGCAAATACAGCAATATACTTTTTTAAAAATCAAAATACACTCCTGGAAATGGAAAAAAGAACACATTGACACCGGTGTGTCAGACCCACCATACTTGCTCCGGACACTGCGAGAGGGCTGTACAAGCAATGATCACACGCACGCCACAGCGGACACACCAGGAACCGCGGTGTAGGCCGTCGAATGGCGCTAGCTGCGCAGCATTTGTGCACCGCCGCCGTCAGTGTCTGCCAGTTTGCCGTGGCATACGGAGCTCCATCACAGTCTTTAACACTGGTAGCATGCCGCGACAGCGTGGACGTGAACCGTATGTGCAGTTGACGGACTTTGAGCGAGGGCGTGTAGTGGGCATGCGGGAGGCCGGGTGGACGTACCGCCGAATTGCTCAACACGTGGGGCGTGAGGTCTCCACAGTACATCGATGTTGTCGCCAGTGGTCGGCGGAAGGTGCACGTGCCCGTCGACCTGGGACCGGACCGCAGCGACGCACGGATGCACGCCAAGGCCGTAGGATCCTACGCAGTGCCGTAGGGGACCGCACCACCACTTCCCAGCAAATTAGGGACACTGTTGCTCCTGGGGTATCGGCGAGGACCATTCGCAACCGTCTCCATGAAGCTGGGCTACGGTCCCGCACACCGTTAGGCCGTCTTCCGCTCACGCCCCAACATCGTGCAGCCCGCCTCCATTGGTGTCGCGACAGGCGTGAATGGAGGGACGAATGGAGACGTGTCGTCTTCAGCGATGAGAGTCGCTTCTGCCTTGGTGCCAATGATGGTCGTATGCGTGTTTGGCGCCGTGCAGGTGAGCGCCACAATCAGGACTGCATACGACCGAGGCACACAGGGCCAACACCCGGCATCATGGTGTGGGGAGCGATCTCCTACACTGGCCGTACACCACTGGTGATCGTCGAGGGGACACTGAATAGTGCACGGTACATCCAAACCGTCATCGAACCCATCGTTCTACCATTCCTAGACTGGCAAGGGAACTTGCTGTTCCAACAGGACAATGCACGTCCGCATGTATCCCGTGCCACCCAACGTGCTCTAGAAGGTGTAAGTCAACTACCTTGGCCAGCAAGATCTCCGGATCTGTCCCCCATTGAGCATGTTTGGGACTGGATGAAGCGTCGTCTCACGCGGTCTGCATGTCCAGCACGAACGCTGGTCCAACTGAGGCGCCAGGTGGAAATGGCATGGCAAGCCGTTCCACAGGACTACATCCAGTATCTCTACGATCGTCTCCATGGGAGAATAGCAGACTGCATTGCTGCGAAAGGTGGATATACACTGTACTAGTGCCGACATTGTGCATGCTCTGTTGCCTGTGTCTATGTGCCTGTGGTTCTGTCAGTGTGATCATGTGATGTATCTGACCCCAGGAATGTGTCAATAAAGTTTCCCCTTCCTGGGACAATGAATTCACGGTGTTCTTATTTCAATTTCCAGGAGTGTAGTTAGTGGATTCATTCCAGTGGAAGTCTGATTCGTTCCTGCACACAAAATACAATGGTGATCGGATTCATACCAAGTGAGGAGGTGAAACCCATTGACAAATAACTTAAATAATAACTGCAATTATAAACTAAAAATAACATAATACCTGAATATGTCATTATCGAGGTTATGAAAT
Source organism: Schistocerca serialis cubense (assembly GCF_023864345.2). Classification (NCBI taxonomy): domain Eukaryota; kingdom Metazoa; phylum Arthropoda; class Insecta; order Orthoptera; family Acrididae; genus Schistocerca; species Schistocerca serialis. The sequence continues at coordinate 918,210,969 of NC_064638.1, read as the reverse complement.
TAACATACTAAATTTTTATTCCAATATCACAACAGTAAATGGATGAAATTTTTAAAAAATGGCTGATTTTGATCAGATTCACCTCATTTTATGGCACTGAGCAAAATGCTTTTTGGAAATCAATAAATACTGCATCTGCCTGACTAATTGATCCAAAGCTTTCAGTATGTCACATGAGAAAAGTGCAAGTCAAATCTCATACAATCAGTGTTTTTTGGAATCCCTGGTTGGCAATGAGAAGGTAATTGTGTTCAAGATACGTCATTATATTTGAGTTCAGAAAATGTTCTAAGATCCTACAGCATATCAATGTCAGGGATATTGGACAGTAGTTTTGTGAATCACTTCTACTACCCTTCTCATAGACAGGTGTGATCTGTGTTTTTCTCCAAGAACTGTACATGGTTTTTTGTTCAAGGGATCTATGATAGTTTATAATCACAAGAGAGGCTAACTCAGCCACAAATTCAGCATAGAATCTGATAAGGATGCTGTGAGGCCCTGAAGTGTTGTTCAATATTACCAATTTCAGCTGTATCTCAATACCACTGACACTAATATTTATTTCATTCTTCATTTCAGTAGTATGAAGATTAAATTGGGGCAATCCTTGGGGGTTTTACTTTGTACAGGAACATTTGAAAATGGGGTTAAGCATTTCAGCTTTTAATTTGCTACCCTCAATTCCAGTTCTTGTCTCATTCACCAGGAATTGCACAATAACTTTGGTGGCACCAACAGTTTTTACATATGACCAGAATTTCTTTGGGTTTTGTGAAACATCATTTGACATCACACAGTGCTCTTTTGACTGCTAAGTGCATTTCATTCAGCATCTCTCTACCTATAGCCCTACTCTTAATTTTACACCTATGTTGCAGTAATCTCTGTTTCTTTAGAAGTTTTTTTTTTTTTTTTTATAGTGACTCTATACCATGAAGCATTCCTCCCATTATTAACTGCACTTCTGAGTGTATATCTATCCAGATATGGTCAACTATACTTTTAACCTTGAGTCATAGTTCCTCTACATGCTTCTGGCCTGTGCTGAAAGTTTCAAGACCCCAAGGCCCGATTTGATGTACGACACTACCGGTCCTTTATCTACACACATCAAAAAAGTTTTGCATCACCCCAGTTTCCAGAACTCCTGAAGATAGATGTTGACTGTGGATATTGTATCACAGACACACCCAAAGATGTAAACAACCATCCATGAGCAGCACCTATAAGATGGGGGGGGGGATCCGACAGCCGATCAGTTCCGGTCATTCCAACAAGATGGAGGGACATGGCTCATGTTGTCCGTAGTTCAACCATGCCTAGACAGTCAATACCACAGTTCAATCGCATCCACATTGTTGCTTTGTGCCATGAAGGGCTCTCAACAAGGGAAGTGTCCAGGCGTCTGGGAGTGAACCGAAGTGATGTTGTGCAAACACGGAAGAGATACAGAGAGACAGGAACTATCAATGACATGCCTCACTCAGGCCGCCCGAGGTCTACTACTGCAATGGATGACTACTATCTACGGATTATGGCTCAGAGGGACCCTGACAGCAATACCACGATGTTGAATAATGCTCTTTGTGCAGCCACAGGGGGTCATGTTATGACTCAAACTGTGCGCAACAGGCTGCACAATGTGCAACTTCACTCCAACATCCATGGGAGGTCCCTCTTTGCAACCATGACACCATGCAGCGCGGTACAGATGGACCCAGCAGCATGCCAAATGGAATGCTCAGGATTGGCATAATGTTCTCTTCACCGATGAGTGTCCCATATGGCTTCAACCAGACAATCTTTGGAGACGTGTCTAGAGGTAACCCGGTCAGGCTGAACACCTTAGACACACTGTGGGTGGAGTATAGCAAGGTTGAGTTCCCTACTGTTTTGGAGTGGCATTATGTGGGGCCAACGTACGCTGCTGGTGGTCATGGAAGGTGCCATAAGGGCTATACGATACATGAATGCCATCCTCCGACCAATAGTGCAACCATATCAGCAGCATATTGGCGTTGCATTCATCTTCATGGACAGCAATTCACACCTCTGTCGTGCACATCTTGTGAATGACTTCCTTCAGGATAATGACATTGCTTGACTAAAGTGTCCAGCATGTTCTCCAGACATGAACCTTATCGAACATGCCTGGGATAGATTGAAAAGGCTGTTTACGGATGATGTGACCCACCAAACACTCTGAGGTATCTATGTTGAATCATCATTGAGGAGTGGGACAATCTGGGCCAACAGTGCCTTGGGTATGCTACTGGGTATAAGAGGTACCGGTGTGTACAGCAATCTTGATCACCACCTCTGAAGGTCTTGCTGTGTGGTGGTACAACATGCAATGTGTGGTTTTCATGAGCAATAAAATGGGCGGAAATGATGTTTATGTTGATCTCTATTCCAATTTCCTGAACAGGTTCCGGAACTCTCGGAACTGAGGTGATGTAAAACATTTTTTTTATGTATGTAGTTTACTGAAAAAATACACACACACACACACACACACACACACACACACACACACACACACACACACACACACATACATACAAGGTGGAGAATAATTGCGTCATGAAAATTTAACCCTGGATAGCTGATGCCAGTAGGAGCCAAAATTACTAATGTTGTGTAGGTCAACAATACACTTTTTCAAACTACAGAAACTTGGCGCCACACAGTCTGATTGTCCGTGGGATTGTCCTGTGGCTGTGCATCGGTTGATGGGCAGCGCTACGGTTGTCAGTTCACACAAAGAAATGTCCCTCACCCCGTCACTGCCCCAACATGATACGCACATGTATTGAATAGGTCTTGTTGTTGGTCTCCACCTCATGTCAGAAGCATTGACATGTAAGATTCACTTCAGAGCACACTCATGTCACCTGCAATGTAGTCATACAGTACTATCTGATGGTAATGCGCATGAAGCTTGAGGGTTGTATGAGGAACGGTACCCAGCAAGACACCACCCGCACCTGCAAATGTTTACAGCAATTCACCGGTTACTTGGCGACACAGGCTCGTTAGCGGGATATCATGGTGGTGCTGGAATACCTCAAACATGGTGGGATGCTGCATTTGAAGAGACTGTTCTCGAGTGCTTTGAGGAAGCACCTACAACAAGGACTTGAGCAGTTGGACACAACGTGTGGGTCACTCAACAGTTAGCCTGGGAGATTTTGAGGGATGACAGCCAGCAACCATTTAGTTTCCACCCCAAGACCTAAATCCTGTGGTGGAACATGAACACAGGCTAGGGTTTTGCCAGCAGTTTCTGTGATGTGTTGCATGAGATACCAACTTCCTCACCATTGAGTTGTTTACCACTGAGTGCACCTTTCATCGGGTTTTTACAACACTGAAACATTCATTACTGGACAAGGAGAAATCCTCACATCACATTTTTCCATGGACACCAGGAATGATTTTCACTCAACATTTGGGCAGGCATTGTGAGTGACCATCAGATTAGGCCAGTCCATCTACCTCCTTCACTTACTGGGGCAAATTATATTCACTTTTTGCAAGAAACTCTACCCGGCCTGCTGGAAGATGTTCCCCTGGACTTACAGTATGTAAGTGATTGCAGTATGATGGGGTGCCCACACATAACAGTCATGCTATATGCAGATATTTAAATGAACTCTTCGATGGCTAGGTAATTGGCAGAGGTGCTTGTAGGACCCATGATCACCAGACCTCACACCACCAGACTTTTTCCTGTGGGGATTCTTCAAGATTCTTGTTTACCCATCCAGACGTGAATCACCTGGAAATGAAGAGGAATTAATGGATTGTATTCAACATGCCCCCAATCACGTCAGGGCAATGCCAGGAATCTTTGAAAGAGTTCAGCAAAACACTGTTCGACTTTACCATGCTTGTGTTGCATTAGAGGGTTCGAGCACCTGCTTTAAATAAACAATGTCCTGGCTACAAAAAAGGCCCTTTTCAGGGCTGTCACTATTTGTAAAAGGCTTCCTGTACGTGAACTAACAGCTTTTGATGGGTTTGTTCCCAATATGTCTTATCACGAAACTACAATGAATGTGTTGAGACCCCAGTGGATTCACCGCCGGCCCCCAGAGTGCAATGCTGGCACACTAACACCGAGTGTGCGGGCTGTCTTGGGTACATCACAATCTCTGGCAGGCAAAGCAGTCACAGTGATGTGTTATCCAGAGCATCCAGCATCAGGGCAATCCCACGGCCAATCGGAGTGCGTGGCGCCAAGTTTCTGTAGTTTAAAAATTGTGCGTTGTCAACCTACACAACATTAGTAATTTTGTGTTGCCCAAACAGTCTCACATGCAGCTTCAGTTTCTATCTTGGTGGATTTCAGTTTCTTCTCTGCTATGACCAACACACCATCTCCATTTCTCATTTACCTATCCTTCTGAACTCAATTTTTTCCCAAAAATCTTATCAATTTCATGTTTCAACCATCTTTCTGCACCTATTATTATGTGAGCTTCTCTGCTTTTCAGGAGTGCTTCAGACTCTGGCACTTTGTTGCAAATGCTTCAGCAGTTAACTGTTACAATTTTAATACTCTCACCTGTGGGAGGCATTTCTTTCAATCTTACGCTGACACTACAGGGTTGCCTACAGGTATCGTTATCTGGATTGGATGGAGTATCATCTAATCTGAAACGCTCCTCTGTGTACCACAAACACAGTCAGCTACTTTAGTAGCAGCCTCTGTCAAGTGGTGGACACCTGACCCATTTAGGGGAACCCTACAGTTCTCAATCCTATGACGCAAGTCCAGCAAGTCACAGCCTAGCTTGTCACACAACCTATGAAGTCTCAGGTTCAGTCCTTCTATTTGACTCAGAACCAAAGGTCCATGATCAGTTCTGGGGACAGTGATGGAAATTGTGAGCTTCATTAAAATTCCATGCACAAGGCTGGTCCTCTCAGCCTTCTATGGCAATCATTGGAATGACCCAAGTAAGACCTCGGAGCCCAGACGAGAGGCATCATTTGTTCCAACATGCTTGACAATCTGCAGTTGATTGCACCCTATTCCATCAATGGCTGCTGGAACAGCCTCTTTAGCATGTTGAATGAGGTCCCCAGGCATACACATTGAGTGCACCTCATGTCTTTTCCTGACCCTTGCTGCCATTTCCCTTAGGGGTACTATCACTCACCATATGTTTGAACTGCCAATGATTAATAGACCCCCTATCCTTTTGCATTTGCCTCCTCTTGACACTGGACTGAACAGGTTTCCCCAAAACAGATGATGTGAGTTTCACTGGATCAGTTTCAGTGAAAGACAGCACCTCAAACTTGTTGGCTATGGGGATCAATACAACACTCTGAGTCCTCCATAGTCCCCATCCACACTGGACAGGATGCCTAAACCTACCACTGAAATGCCACTCACAGTCAAGTGAATGAGTAATGACAGATCCTGTAGTTTCTGCAGAGCAGACAGGATCCACAGGGGAGATAGTACTTGAGTACCTCTGATACCAATGCTACACGTACACGACTCTCGGGAGCTCTTCCAACGCACCAATCTGCAGCAGCTGCCAATCAATTGACAATAGTCAGGATGATTTCCAGCTGCTTATAAAAGTCAACCAACTCATTTTGTGTTTGAGAATGGCAATCACAGTTAGGCTGCATTTTGGCTGGTGCTGTGTATTACAGGGCATTGAACAAATAACTTTAAATTAAGTCCAATGAGTATCTTTGAATCTGCTGAGCGAAAAAGTTGCTAATTCCCTATAAGAATTGAAGAAAATACACAACATGAGGATTTCTATTAAGGCAACACAAAAACTTGTGGTAAAAATGACTAGTTTTCTAAAACGTTTTGTTAATAAATCACAAATGCCCTTTTCACTACAAATTACTTGTAGATTATGCAAAGGAGATTGACAGCTTCCAAAAATTCTCAAAAATGCACATTTATTTGCGTTGATATACAATGAAATTCATGCGTGATGTATTCTTTGACAGTAACAGTGAGCCACATATGCTTATTTGCTATGAAATAGGTTACATATCCAAAACACCTGTACTGGGAAGTTTTGTAAGCATCTGAAAATTCTCAAATTTTAACTTCCTGTACTTCATATTGTTGTATCCGTACCCAGTTCCAGTAGTAAACTGCCTTTTAAAAAATTAATACAAATGAGTTTATTATCTCGGCTAAATTTCACATTAATATACTACCTGATTTATAGGAGTAAGCCATTTCTTAATAAGCCAACTTCGAAATTTCATGATGTTTATTCATTATGATCACTTAAAATGATAACTCTACTTGCGAGCAAACCGAAATACTGTTAATAATATTTCATTACAAGCACTTTGTTTTTAATTAAATAAAATGTAATTTACATAATTTACACTGTTGTGCTCTAAATTCATTGAAATTGTATGTGAAATTAAATAAACTTTTTCAAATTGAATATCAGAGCATGTAAGCAATATGTGACCCATTTTTTGATGTAAGTAACAAAAGTCATCTCATGACTTTTAATTGTTATTGTGTAAATCTTACATTCAGCAGTGTATTCGATTGTACTGTTTTATATAAAAGGAAGTGACATGTGAGATACGAAGTCAGTCTGCATTTTTGTCTTTCAGAGGCTGTCGGACAGCCAATGTATATTCCACCTTTGTACTTAATCAGTCACACTATATGACAAGAAAGTGCTATACTCTGTTCAAATGGTTCAAATGGCTCTGGGCTCTGAGCACTATGAGATTTAACTTCTGAGGTCATCAGTCCCCTAGAACTTAGAACTACTTAAACCTAACTAACCTAAGGACATCACACACATCGATGCCCGAGGCAGGATTCGAACCTGCGACCGTAGCGGTCGCGCAGTTCCAGACTGAAGTGCCTAGGGCTTTCTGAATCAACAACCCCCAAGGATATCAAAGTTGAATATCTTATGATATGGAGCAGCTAAGCTATTATGTGAACTTTCATTAACTGTGGTTGAAATATTCTACTTTCACTAATCTTCATACTTGTGATTGGTGGAGACCCAAACTATTAAGTCACTCCAATGGTATGATTGAGAATTTACTATTACCACTGCCAAGCTATATTCAGAACTAGACAGAGATGCTGTATATTTTTCTTACTTCGCATCAATAGTAATTAAAATGCTCTCACAATTAAGGGTGTCATTTTAACAGTAAGACAAGACAAACTGTGCAGTCAGATCTAGCAAAGAACAACCCTACTCCACACAATACATATTGATTTTATCTTCATCTTGACAAATAGGACTCAAAAAAACTGGAGTTTTGAGAAGAAATCAAAGAAGACAGTATGATGTGTTGCCATAGCAACCAGATATAACAAGACAAGAGAACTGTTTCATGTAATTGGATTAAGTCCAAAAATTAAATGGAAAAATTTGTGGATGCGACAAAAGGGCAGATGTAAGGAAGTAATAACATTAAAAGAATGAAAAGAAGACCTCTACATATTAGACTAAGAAGAGATACGATGAGAATAATTCAACTAAGAAGATCCAGTGGGGGGGAGTACACAACTCTCACACACATCGCAGCGGCACCGACGCGGAAACAACATTCGACGCCACCGGCACCAATTGCGGTTCACCGTTGCTCACCGGCTTCCACAGCTGCCTACTGACACTGACGTCGATACAAATGTCTGACACCACCGACTTGCTGTTCACCAGTGCTGGCTTGCTGTCACATCCGCTTACCTACACTGCGAGAATTCTGTACCGGATGAGTGCAAAATAGAACTTTAGTACCTTAGCAAGAAGTGATACAGACAGTAGAGTGACTTTTATTAGTGTAGTTATTATACTTAGAGTTAATTTGTTAAATAATTACTAGATCTAAAATTAATAGGAATATGGATAATACACAGAGAATTGGAGAAACTTCTTAACCAGCCATGGATATGAAAATGAGTAAGTAAGAGCCAGACTGGTCAGCATTAGTAAATTTAATCAAAGACCAAAGTGCAGATTCAGTGGCTTTAAGAAAGGAACTAACTGCTCAAAGTACTTCTTTAACAAAGAAACTAAATGTGACTTTAAATGCCAAACTAGAAGACCAGAGTTTACAGTTAAATGAAACTTTAAAAGTTCAAAATGCTAAATTAGACACCCAGAGTGTAGCTTCAACTGCTCAGAATGCTACTTTAGGTAAAGAACTAGTCTCAGTAAATTCTCAAGTAAATTTGTTAAATGCCAAAGTAGAATTGCAAAGCAAAGAATTTGGTGGTCTATGCAAAAGCATGGAGGCTTTAAAGACTGAATTTGACAATTTAAATAATAAAGTAGAGGATTTGAAATTAGAATTAAAGAATGAAGTAACTAACTCTTTAAACCTCCATGTAAACCAACTGTTCACTGACTTAAGTCAGAAACAGAATGATCAAATTCAGGATTAGATAAAAAAGTTAGAATTTGATACCGGTATTGAAGATAAATGTAATAATGTGGAATCTGAAATTAGTGGAAGGTAAGGATCATTTGAAAATGTGTGTAATGTTAAGTTTGATGCTGTAAAACAGACACTGCATACTTTAAAAGGGAGTGTCGATAAGAATAGCTAATTAATACCAATAATCCAATCACAAATTACAGGTGTTAATACACAAATAGAAAATGTAGAAAGAAGTTTCCAAGAGAGAATAGCTAAATCTGATACAGTAAATATAAGTAGTCTGGAGGAACAATTTGAAGGAATTATAGATCAAAAAGTCACCGAGAGAATAACATCCGGGAACGTGTCGCCTATTGTTTCTTCTGAACCTTCAGATACCCGAAAGCTTATAGATGATGTGTGGAAAGAATTTAAACTTATCCAGGATAAAGCAGACAGGAGGGTGGTTTCTCCTAATGTGATTTTGACTAGTGAAGTGATGACTGATCTACAATTGGGGGGGGGGGGGGGGGGGGGGGCAATTCAGGATTATCCAGGCAATTCCCTAAGTTTAAGCCAGACAAGGATGTACACCTGACACATTTTTTGAAAAGATTCAACCAAACCTTGCCAAAGAACAGAAAATATTCTACGAAAATTGAATTTGCTGTGGGGTCCCTTTTGGGGAAGACTCTCAGAGTGGGGTACTGTAAATATCGAGAACTTTTCTTCTTGGGGAGACTTCCAGAAGAAATGTAAGGAAAAATACTGGTCCACTAGTGTGCAGGGAAAGTATTTCAACAGGCATTTAACATGGGCAAATTACTTAGATAAGCCAATGGAAGAAGAGGGGTTAGTGAGAATTTTAATAAGACGATTATCCATTTACGTGAGGAAAGATATATTATGTAGTAGGTGGAAAACAGTAGAAGAATTGTTGTCCTTTGTGGATGCACTCGATGCCTTAAATAAAAAACCACAACAAGGGTGTACACCAAAGTGAAAATCAGAATTACAAAAGGAGTAGTAATAATAATTCTAAAAGACATGCTAGAGAACACCAGTGCAACAGAAATAATGGCAACGATAATTATCAGAAAAAGCATCCACCTTCGAATTTAGGTCCAGTAACTTTGCAGGAATTTGTGCCAAGTAGTAGTAGAGCACAAAGTTATAATGTAGTACCCTGATTTGGTAACCAACCAGTGATTACTAATAATGAGGAAAACGTAGTGTGATCTGGATTCAGGGCTGGGGCTCAGGTTGTAGAGATACACTAGGAGGCCTCATTCATAATAAGTATGTTAATTTCATGCACAAAATACCTACAAAAGAATGGTTGTTACTGGAGGAACCAAGCTTGACTACCAATAATCCACAACCAATAGTAGAAGGAACCTTGAAGACTTCTGAAGTTAACATATTTGTAGACTCAGGGAGTGAGGTGTCACTCATTTCTAGCGTGTTCTTTAACACGTTAAAGACTAAACATTGCTTACCACTATTACCAGTGACTGGAGTGTACATAGTCGGTATAACCGGGACGAAAACTAAGCTTGTGAAACACGAAACCCAAGTGAACTGCCACACTGGAAATATCCCATTTTGTCAAACACTTTTAATAGTAGAAAATATCAATAGGGATGTGTTATTTGGCTTAGACTGTTTATTAGAATTTACTGCCATATTGAATTTTGAGGAAAATCTTCTTCTTTTGGTAAAGATGACAGTAGATGTTGGATACCATTTGTGACTGATAATTACAACTCTCCAAACACTGTACACTCTCTTCTCAAAAACAATACTCCTCTGAACTCCTTTTTCCTATCTCCTACAATACCATTTGAAATTGAAGATATTATTAAAAAAAGAGTTAAAAAGATTTATTCTGCAGGGCATGATATGATACCCTGTTCCTTTCTTCACAAGTGTTCACATTACATCAGTGAACCCCTGTCAAATATCATAAATACCTCATTTCTAGAGGGAACATTTCAAAACCAGGTAAAACTTGCTAAAATTATACCTGTCTACAAGAATGGAGAGAAAACGGACATAGTAAACTATAGGCCAATTGCTATACTATCTGCCTTCTCAAAAATATTTGAATACTGTATGTCAATTAGATTAGAAATATTTTTAAATTCTAACAACATAATCACATCATCCCAGTATGGAAAAATATGTCCACCACAAATGCTTTGTATGCATTTCTAGAAAACTGCTCACATTTTGTTGACCATAAACAAACTGCTATTGGTATATTTCTTGATCAGTCCAAGGCATTTGACCTGCTTTTTATGAAATTCCAGAAGTATGGGTTAGAAGTGCAGCCCACAGTTGGTTCTGTAGCTACCTCATAGAAAGAAAGCAATATGCAGAAATAAGATTAGATTAGATTAGATTAGATTAATACTAGTTCCATGGATCATGAATACGATATTTCGTAATGATGTGGAACGAGTCGAATTTTCCAATACATGACATAATTAGGTTAATTTAACAACATACTTAAGTTAATATAACAACTTTATTTTTTTGTGTTTTTTTTATTTTTTTATTTTTTTAATATTTTTTTTTTTCTTAATTTATATCTAAAAATTCCTCTATGGAGTAGAAGGAGTTGTCATTCAGAAATTCTTTTAATTTCTTCTTAAATACTTGTTGGTTATCTGTCAGACTTTTGATACTATTTGGTAAGTGACCAAAGACTTTAGTGCCAGTATAATTCACCCCTTTCTGTGCCAAAGTTAGATTTAATCTTGAATAGTGAAGATCGTCCTTTCTCCTAGTATTGTAGTTATGCACACTGCTATTACTTTTGAATTGGGTTTGGTTGTTAATAACAAATTTCATAAGGGAGTATATATACTGAGAAGCTACTGTGAATATCCCTAGATCCTTAAATAAATGTCTGCAGGATGATCTTGGGTGGACTCCGGCTATTATTCTGATTACACGCTTCTGTGCAATAAATACTTTATTCCTCAGTGATGAATTACCCCAAAATATGATGCCATATGAAAGCAATGAATGAAAATAGGCGTAGTAAGCTAATTTACTAAGATGTTTATCACCAAAATTTGCAATGACCCTTATTGCATAAGTAGCTGAACTCAAACGTTTCAGCAGATCATCAATGTGTTTCTTCCAATTTAATCTCTCATCAATGGACATACCTAAAAATCTGGAATATTCTACCTTAGCTATATGCTTCTGATTAAGGTCTATATTTATTAATGGCGTCATACCATTCACTGTACGGAACTGTATGTACTGTGTCTTATCAAAATTCAGTGAGAGTCCGTTTACAAGGAACCACTTAGTAATTTTCTGAAAGACAGTATTGACAATTTCATCAGTTAATTCTTGTTTCTCAGGTGTGATTACTATACTTGTATCATCAGCAAAGAGAACTAACTTTGCCTCTTCATGAATATAGAATGGCAAGTCATTAATATATAATAAGAACAACAAAGGACCCAAGACTGACCCTTGTGGAACCCCATTCTTGATAGTTCCCCAGTTTGAGGAATGTGCTGATCTTTGCATGTTACGAGAACTACTTATTTCAACTTTCTGCACTCTTCCAGTTAGGTATGAATTAAACCATTTGTGCACTGTCCCACTCATGCCACAATACTTGAGCTTGTCTAGCAGAATTTCATGATTTACACAATCAAAAGCCTTTGAGAGATCACAAAAAATCCCAATGGGAGGTGTTCGGTTATTCAGATCATTCAAAATTTGACTGGTGAAAATCAAAGACACTCAGGCACTGCAGGTCAGATACACTACATAAAGCAAATGGTGTCCCTCAGGGCTCTGTTCTTGGCCCTGTTCTTTTCATATCCTTCATAAATGGTCTCCCAGAACACATACCAAATGCCAGCTCCTTTCTGTATGCCACCGACACAAATATCCTGATAACAAATAGAGGTGACACATTGCAAGATGCAGTCAATGAAACTACTTGTCAATTACAATCTTGGTTTGAAGCACATAGATTACTCATAAATACTCAAAACACTGTAAGTATGAACTTCCACACTAGACAAAATCTTACCCCCTTCAATACAGTTATAGTTATTAGCAAAGATGACATTAAAAGCATCTTGGAGTTACCATCAGTAACCACATATTGAGGCACTGTCACAAAACCTTAATAAAACCTGTTATCTATTAAGATCATTAAAAGACACAGCCAGTGTAGATACATTGAAGCCATGCCCTGCTTGAGTCTGTCTTGAGGTATGGTCTAATCTTCTGGGGAAATAGCTCTGATTCTCTCATAATTTTCAAGTTACGAACATAAGTGGTAAGAATAATGAAATGTAAAAAAATAACTGAACACTGTAAACCACTGTTTCAACAGTTAAAAATCCAGCCACTGCCATGCCTCTGTATAATGGAACTAGCTTGTTTTACAGTACAGCACTTGAAATCCCTCCACAGAAATGCAGACTGCCACACACAACACTAGAAACAAAACCCAATTACAAATTATAGCTCACAATACAAAATTATATGTGAATGCGGTTAAGTGTATGGGCATTAAAATATACAACCACCTCCCAACAGACATAAAGCAAGCAAAAATCCAAACATAATGAGAATTAAATTAAAGGAATTACTACTAAATCATTGTTTCTATTCTGTACATGAATTTCTTGAAACAAAATTTTAATTACTTGGGATAAGCTGTTGATTCCCTTGTACTTATCTCTACTTAGTAAGATAATTTAATCATTGTATCTTATTTACAATCTGTCTGTATCTCATATATGTATTCTGCTATGTGAAGTATGTACCATAAAATTTTAATTACTCGTAATAAGCTGTTTATTTAGTTGTAGGTATTTCTACTTAGTAACATAATTTAATTTGTTGTATGTTACTCATATTCTGACTGTATCTCTTATATGTACTCTGCTATGTGTGGTATGTACCACCACTGTCATCTCCCATCACACACCACCTTTTTATATTTTGTCTAAATATCCTACATATTCTATGTGAGTTATGTACCATTACAGTCATCTCTCATCATACACCATCTCAACATAATTTTCAAATTGACTTGTCCTATATCATGATGTGCTTTGCTGTACAAATTGTACTATCTACAGGGCCAATAATAATAAATAAAATAAAATAAATACATTGCAAACAAACAACTAAGTATCAATGTTTACGATTAAGTGCTACAGTGTGATTGTCACCAGAGATTAATAATGTAGAGCATGTATCACATCAACTTGACATACAAAACAAGTATTTGAGTGTCTGCTATTATCCAGTGAATGAAAACAAGATTTATAAAAAATTCTATTGGAATATGAAGTAGTATTTTCCAATCATCCAGGTAATATCAGCAATTACAGATGTAAGTTTAAAAACAAAGATGACACTCCATTTTTCTGTAAGCCATATCCAATATTGGTAAGTTTGAAAGACGCAGTTAAGGAGGAAATTGACAAAATGATTGACAACAATACAATAGAACATAGTTCTAGTGCCATGAATAACCCTTTAGTACTAGTAAAAAAGGTTACAGGAGGTGCGCGATTAGTGCTAGATGCATGTGCTTTGAATAAACATATAGAGACAGAACGAGACAGACCAATTAACATTGATGAATTATTACCCAAATTTGAAAAAGCGAGGTTTTCTAGCACGATGGACCTAACAATATTGGCAAATTAGGCTACATCCTAAATCAAAGAAGTATACAGCATTTCTGTTTGATGGTAAATCATATCACTTCAATGTATTACTGTTCTGACTAAATATCTCAGTATCTGTATTTATACGTGCTCTGGATGAGGCATTAGGAAGAGATTTATTGAAGGATTTAATAATATATGTAGCTGATATCCTCATAATCTCAGCTACCTGGGAAGAACATTGTCCAATCTTGAGTAAGACTCTGAAAAATTTTAAAGAAAAAGGTATTACAGTAAAATTGTCTAAATCACACTTTGCGCAACAAGAGCTTAAGTTTCTGTGGCATATTGTAGGGTTGCAGGGGATTAGACCAGATCTTGAGTGCATAAAAGCTATTAAAGAATGTCCACCCCTAGAAACGTAAGACAGTTGAAGGGATTTATAGGAATGGCTGGCTGCTATAGACAGTATATTCTAATGTTCTTCAGACGAAAGGAGAGACAGTGTGGTACTGGGGTGCAGTTCACTAACGTATTGTGTGCAGCCAATCTTCTTCTCGGATCAGATGGCCGCATCGATCTTCACAAACTCTTCTTCTCTGAAGACTCTAACTGGTTAAGGGAATTTCAATATAGACTTCTTTTCTACACTTGAAATGATTCTGTACTCCCAGGATACTTTTGTTCAACTCTGTTACATTTTCATCTCCACAATAAAACAACTTCACAAGATTCACACAAACATTCAACTCTCGTGAGTCAACCCCGTCTTAGATCATTAGAAACTAACAGATACAATTATAATGAGTTCAGTTCAATAACCACTGTAAAACCAGTTATTGCTTCTCACAAGTCCAACACCCCAAAGTCAAATGTAAGTGTCTTTAGTTCGATTCATAAATCAATTGTTCACAACAATACAGTCTTTACACTGCCAAGGAAAAGAGCACATTTGCTCTTTGTACTGGACATACAACTTCTCAGGCGTGCACAGCAAACTCTTGTCCTCGCGAATCGACCATCACTATTGCCGTATTCTCCTGATACATGTCCATACTGCACACACAGAACCTGGTAGTAAGGTAGACACATCTCCACTCTCTCACCCTCGTACTTAAAACATTGGGTGTTCGAGATGGGTGGAAAGCCAAGTGTCTCTAGAATTTACACTGAAATTTTCAAGGTATTACAATATTTGATGTCAAGGACTGAATGACCCAAGAATTTTACATTTATTAAAAAAGGGAATACTGTGGGTTTGGTATCGAGAGGCAAATGATGTGTTTGAAAATGTAAAAAGAGCACTGGTAGAATCACCTGTATTACATCATCCGAGTATAGGTGAGCCATTTAAAATTTCAACCAATGCATCTGATTATGGTATTGCAGCAGAACTGTTTCAAGGAGAGTGGGGTCTAGAAAAAGTAAATCATGGCTCCATAGCTTTTGCTAGCCGTAGTCTTAATAAACATGAATTAAACTACACAGGTACTGAAAAAGAACTATTGGCAATAGTGTGGAGTATGCAAAAATTCCAAACACTAGTATGGGGGTCAGAAATCCATGTCTACACAGATCATCAAGCTCTATCCTTTTTAATGAGTAGTCATTTGTTGCATAGTAGATTAATGCGATGGATGGTGTTCCTACAGGAATATGGCATTAGGATACAGTACATAAAAAGTTCTGAGAATATTGTACCAGATGCTTTGTCTACATTACCAGTAGGCATGGAAGAATTAAAATGGATGGAAGGACCCAGTGTAATTTTTGCAATTAATTTGATGACAGTAGAATATCCGCACACCAGGGTACAAGAGATGACTCAAAAAATAACAGTAAACATCCATCATGATCCCTATTTTACAGAATTGTTTGGCACGTGTGTCAGAAATTCCTTACCTCCTAATCAACCGGGGAAGTGGAAAATTATACGGCATAATTTGTTTTGGATAGATAGTATAGCATCGCAACATATTCTGAAGTTAATGGAAGACAAAATTGTGTGGTATATTCATACGGGATATGGGCACTTTGGAATAAAAAAAGTGTATAGCTCACATGGATAAGTTCTATTATTTTAAGAAGCTAGGGTGTAAAGTAGCATCTTTAATCAGAACCTGTGATATCTGTCAGAAGGTAAAAGAGGGAAACATTCATGCGAAGTACAAAATGTACCCGATTATTCCTGAGTCGTTACACGACCTCACAGCAGTGGATTTTTTGGACCAGTTAAGAAGTGAAAGGGAGGAGTGTCATACATTTTGGTCATCATAGAGTTCTGGTCAAAGTATGTTTAGCTATACCCTACCAAAGAAGCAGATACACCAACAGTTATACACTGTCTGAAACAATACTTTCTGGAGGTAGGGAAACCAAAATGATTTCTCACAGATAATTGACAACAGTTTGTGAGTAACGAATTTAAAAAGTTTCTAGTGTGGGAAGATATTTGCCAAGTGTTAATATCCAACTATAACCCATCCATGTGAAAGGATTATGAAAGAAACAGGGAAATTATGCTGCACCTACTGCCATGAAAAATGTGCTTCATGAGCAATGAAAATGAAAGCCTTTGAACTTATTTTAAATGAATTACCTCGTTTATCAACTGGATTAACACCTTTAAAAGTAATAGGAAACCCTTTTTAGGAGAACCTCTTATTAAATGTTTTATTTGGCCTGAACAGCCTAATGACGATTACGAACTTAAACACGAATTAGTTTCTGAGAATTTAGTTGAAAAGGCCCAACAAAGGGTGAATAAGCATAATTAGTAAGCTGTAGAACCTCAGTACAAGGTCAATGACCTAGTTCTAGTAAAACAACAACTTCAAAGCTCTGCCGTAATGAAAGAAACACAGGTTTTTCCAAAAAACTGAGTACCTGTCTTAGATTGTTTGCAGATGATGCTGTCATTTGCCATCTTGTAAAGTCATCAGATTATCAAAATGACTTGCAAAATGATTTAGATAAGATATCTGTATGGTGCAAAATATGTCAATTGACCCTGAACAAGGAAAAGTGTGAAGTTATTCACATGAGTACTAAAAGAAATCAGCTAAATTTCAATTACGCAATAAGTCACACAAATCTGAAGGCTGTAAATTCAGCTAAATACTTAGGGATTACCATTACAAATAACCTAAATTGGAATGATCACATAGATAATATTGTGGGTACAGCAAATCAAAGAATGCGATTCATTGGCAGAACACTTAGAAGGTGCAACAGGTCTATTAAAGAGACTGCTTACACCACGCTTGTCCACCCTATTCTGGAGTATTGTTGTGCAGTGTGGGATCCACATCAGGTGGGACTGATAGATGACATCGAAAAGGTACAAAAAGGGCACCTCATTTTGTATTATTGCAAAATAGGGGAGATAGTGTCACAGACATGATATGTGAATCGGAGTGGCAATCATAAAAACAAAGCGTTTTTTGCTGCAAAGGGATCTTCTCATAAAATTTTACTCACCAGTTTTCTCCCCCAATTGTGAAAACATTCTGTTGGCACTCACCTACATAGGGAGAAATTATCTTCTCGATAAAATAAGAGAAATCAGGGTTCACACAGAAAAATTTAAGTGCTCGATTTTCCCACGTGCCGTTCAAGAGTGGAATGGTAGAGAGACAGCTTGAAAGCGGTTCATTGAACCCTCTGCCAGGCACTTTATTGTGAATAGCAGAGTAATCCTGTAGATGTAGACGTAGATAAGGACCTTACCAAGTACAAATGATAATCCATCCCAAGACATTATTTTTAGTGGATCCAACAACTGGATCAGAAAAGGGAAATTACAATGTAAAAGACATAAAGTTGTATATCCCCTAGGGACGTTAACATTCTTAGTTAATGGGCAGAATGACAACCATTGGGTCCCGAGTTGTTTTTGGTGTTTCTTCTGTAATAATTTTCCTGCACCGAATTCCCCAAACTCTTAAACTATTCTATTCTCCCACACTAAGAGGTACTGGTAAAAACATTATCAGTGAGAATTTGTTATTACTTCATTCAAAATTGCTTCTGGTAAGAGATTTAATTGTTCCATAGGGTTACTAAGATTTTCTTTGGGGACCTCAAGGGTGAAGGTGGGAATATCCATTCTGTAGGAGACGATTTAACGCCATACCTCCTCCGGCTTCTCACTCGATTTACCAACTGACCTGCCTACACTGTGAAGCCTTCTATGTAGGAATGAACAGCAACAAACTGTCCATTCGCATGAACGGACACAGGCAGACAGTGTTTGTTGGTAATGAGGATCACCCTGTAGCTAAACATGCCTTGGTGCACGGCCAGCACA
The DNA here is from genome assembly GCF_023864345.2 of Schistocerca serialis cubense. Classification (NCBI taxonomy): domain Eukaryota; kingdom Metazoa; phylum Arthropoda; class Insecta; order Orthoptera; family Acrididae; genus Schistocerca; species Schistocerca serialis. The sequence goes on along the minus strand of NC_064638.1, from coordinate 918,192,594 downwards.
TCTTGGCACAGTGTTACACCGTCCGGGTTATCTGGATACTTCCCACTGACACCAACCTAACAGAACTCCGGAGATGGGAACTTGCCCTTCAATATATCCTCTCTTCCCATTTCCCACCAGGCCTCAACCTCCGCTAATTTCAAGCTGCCGCCCCTCATACGTCACTTGTCACTCAACAAAATTCTTTGCCTCTGCACTTCCGCCTTGACTGACATCTCTGCCCATACTCTTTGCCATTACATATGTCTGCTTGTGTCTGTATATGTGCGGGTGGATATGTGTGTGTGTGAGTGTATACCTGTCCCTTTTTCCCCCTAAGGTAAGTCTTTCCACTCCCGGGATTGGAATGACCCCTTACCCTCTCCCTTAAAACCCACATTCTTTCGTCTTTCCCTCTCCTTCCCTCTTTCCTGATGAAACAACCGTGGTTTGTGAAAGCTTGAAATTTGTGTGTGTGTTTGTGTGTTTTTTATTGTGTCCTTCTACCAGCAGTTTCTCGTTTGGTAAGTCACAGCATCTATGTTTTTTAATATATTTTTCCCATGTGGAATGTTTCTTTCTATTATATAAGTATAGAAAAACTATGATGATTTTACAAGTATACCTACGCAGGAAGCCTGAGTAATGAAGGAGATTGCAAGCCAGACCAGTAAATAGTGATGCTTATTTAAGAAAAGTCAGTGTAGCGAATACTCGGATAAATTGATTAATAGTAGGATAGTGGGGCTTGAACAAAATAGGTAGACATAGTATCTACCATGAGTTGAATAATATGTGTAGACATAGTATTTACTCAGATTATAGAAGCTGAAAAGTAGAGGAGGACTCTAGGGTATTAAATGATGTACTAAGATGTGAGAGTGAAGGGTAAAATAGATTTTTTATTTCACCAGGAAATATTTAATTATAGTGTACATAAAGATGTATACTAGGACAATGAACCATGAGGCCTACAAATAAAGAATAATAGGGGCGTACCCGGCATTTGCTAAGGATATCATGAATACGATATTTCGTAATGATGTGGAACGAGTCGAATTTTCCAATACATGACATAATTAGGTTAATTTAACAACATACTTAAGTTAATATAACGACTTTATTTTTTGTGTTTTTTTGTTTTCTTTATTTTTTATTTATTTTTTTTATTTTTTTTAAATATTTTTGTTTTTTTTCTTTTTTTCTTAATTTATATCTAAAAATTCCTCTATGGACTAGAAGGAGTTGTCATTCAGAAATTCTTTTAATTTCTTCTTAAATACTTGTTGGTTATCTGTCAGACTTTTGATACTATTTGGTAAGTGACCAAAGACTTTAGTGCCAGTATAATTCACCCCTTTCTGTGCCAAAGTTAGGTTTAATCTTGAATAGTGAAGATCGTCCTTTCTCCTAGTATTGTAGTTATGCACACTGCTATTACTTTTGAATTGGGTTTGGTTGTTAATAACAAATTTCATAAGAGAGTATATATGCTGAGAAGCTACTGTGAATATCCCTAGATCCTTAAATAAATGTCTGCAGGATGATCTTGGGTGGACTCCAGCTATTATTCTGATTACACGCTTTTGTGCAATAAATACTTAATTCCTCAGTGATGAATTACCCCAAAATATGATGCCATATGAAAGCAATGAGTGAAAATAGGCGTAGTAAGCTAATTTACTAAGATGTTTATCACCAAAATTTGCAATGACCCTTATTGCATAAGTAGCTGAACTCAAACGTTTCAGCAGATCATCAATGTGTTTCTTCCAATTTAATCTCTCATCAATGGACATACCTAAAAATCTGGAATATTCTACCTTAGCTATATGCTTCTGATTAAGGTCTATATTTATTAATGGCGTCATACCATTCACTGTACGGAACTGTATGTACTGTGTCTTATCAAAATTCAGTGAGAGTCCGTTTACAAGGAACCACTTAGTAATTTTCTGAAAGACAGTATTGACAATTTCATCAGTTAATTCTTGTTTCTCAGGTGTGATTACTATACTTGTATCATCAGCAAAGAGAACTAACTTTGCCTCTTCATGAATATAGAATGGCAAGTCATTAATATATAATAAGAACAACAAAGGACCCAAGACTGACCCTTGTGGAACCCCATTCTTGATAGTTCCCCAGTTTGAGGAATGTGCTGATCTTTGCATGTTACGAGAACTACTTATTTCAACTTTCTGCACTCTTCCAGTTAGGTATGAATTAAACCATTTGTGCACTGTCCCACTCATGCCACAATACTTGAGCTTGTCTAGCAGAGTTTCATGATTTACACAATCAAAAGCCTTTGAGAGATCACAAAAAATCCCAATGGGTGGTGTTCGGTTATTCAGATCATTCAAAATTTGACTGGTGAAAGCATATATGGCATTTTCTGTTGAAAAACCTTTCTGGAAACCAAACTGACATTTTGTTAGTACTTCGTTTTTACAGATATGTGAAGCTACTCTTGAATACATTACTTTCTCAAAAATTTTGGATAAAGCTGTTAGAAGGGAGATTGGACGGTAATTGTTGAGATCAGATCTATCCCCCTTTTTATGCAAAGGTATAACAATAGCATATTTCAGTCTATCAGGGAAAATGCCCTGTTCCAGAGAGCTATTACACAGGTGGCTGAGAATCTTACTTATCTGTTGAGAACAAGCTTTTAGTATTTTGCTGGAAATGCCATCAATTCCATGTGAGTTTTTGCTTTTAAGCAAGTTTATTATTTTCCTAATTTCAGAGGGAGAAGTGGGTGAGATTTCAATTGTATCAAATTGCATAGGTATGGCCTCTTCCATTAACAGCCTAGCATCTTCTAATGAACACCTGGATCCTACTACATCCACAACATTTAGAAAATGATTATTAAAAATATTTTCAACTTCTGACTTTTTGTTTGTAAAGTTTTGATTCAATTTGATGGTAATACTGTCTTCCTCTGCTCTTGGTTGACCTGTTTCTCTTTTAATAATATTCCAAATTGTTTTAATTTTATTATCAGAGTTGCTGATTTCAGACATGATACACATACTCCTGGATTTTTTAATGACTTTTCTTAATATAACACAGTAGTTTTTATAATTTTTGATAGTTTCTGGGTCACTACTCTTTCTTGCTGTCAGATACATTTCCCTTTTCCGGTTACAAGATATTTTTATACCCTTAGTAAGCCATTGTTTGTTACAAGGTTTCTTACGAGTATATTTAACTATTTTCTTGGGGAAGCAGTTTTCAAATGCATTTACAAAAATGTCATGAAATAAATTATATTTTAAATTGGCATCAGGTTCACGGTACACCTCATCCCAGTCTAACTGCTGTAGGCTTTCCCTGAAATTTGCAATTGTTAAATCGTTGACTGAATGTACTACTTTGGAGGACTGTTTAGTATTGCTGAATGGAGCTATGTCATATATTGTAACTAGCTGTGCACCATGATCAGAAAGACCATTCTCAACAGGCTGAGCATTTATCTGGTTAAACTTATCTTGGTCTATAAAGAAGTTATCTATCAGTGAGCTGCTATCCTTTACCACCCGAGTAGGAAAATCAATAACGGGTGTCAAATTGAAAGAACCGAGTAATACTTCAAGGTCATTTTTCCTATTACCCTCTTTCAGAGAATCTACATTGAAGTCCCCACAAATAATAATTTGCTTCCCCCTGTCTGACAGATAGCACAACAAGGAGTCCAAATTTTTCAGAAATAGATGAAAATTTCCTGATGGGGACCTATATACAGTTACAATTATAAATGTTCCTTTATTTAGTTTAAGCTCACAGGCACATGCTTCTATATGTTTCTCTACACAAAACTTTTTTGTTTCTATACTTTTTGCACAATGATAATTTTTGACATATATGGCAACTCCTCCTTTCTCCATATTTTCTCTCATTACATGTGCAGAGAGCTTATAACCACTTACATTTACCTTATCCATATCAGTAACAATGTGATGCTCAGACAGGCATAGTATATCTATTTCATTCTCAGCTTCTAAATCTTCTAAACAAACCAGAAGCTCATCTACTTTACTCTTTAAACTCCCAATATTTTGATGAAATATACTTACATTATTTTTAATTATACTTTTATGAGAACCTTTCCTTATTCTAACATTTGCAGTACTCTCCTGTCTGAGTTTCTCATTGTGCTTAGGCCTAGTTCCTATACCAGTGGTCACATGGTGTTCAGAGAGGCAGATTATGTCAATTGGGTTGGGTGACTTTAAATCATCAATGCAATTACCTAGGACTGAGATACAACATGGTGGAGATAAAATTTCTGGTGATTGGTGAAAATTTATAATTGATAGCTGTGATTGGTGATCCAATGTGCTAGAATTGTGCTGTTTAATTTCTTTCCTAAACTGAAGATTTGTTTCAATCCTGACCTCTCGTAAAACTTGACATCTTTCTGTCTTACCTATCCTAAAAAAGGTGCTGCTCCAACACCTGTAACCACTGGTATTTTACCATTCATGGCAGTGCCTCCCCCCCTTAAATTTCCTGCTATTACCCCAGCCAGTTTCCCCTTCCCTTTCCTGTTGAGATGTAGGCCGTGCCTGGTATAGTCCCACCTACTGAGATAATCAACAGGAACCACACCAATATGAGCCCCCGCACCCGACCCAAGCAGCCATTCTAACTCCAAATTAACTCTCCCAACAGAAGAATTCAAATGAGGCCGGTCATGGCGTCTCAGGACAGATACAAATTCAACATTGGTGTGTCTCGATGCCGACGCAATCTTTACCAGGTCACACTCTATACTGTACCCAGGATCTCTGTCGATGCTGTTCCCTGGCCCTCCCACAATAACCACGGTGTCTTCCCTGGTAAATCCTTTACAGAGTGAACCTAAATCCTCTGTCACCTGATCCAGACTAGCACTTGGTTTGAAAAAATTTGTGACCTGGTATTCTGGTCCTAATTCCTCCTGAAGAAGTTGGCCTACACCTCTGGCATGAGAACTGCCTAACAACAAAACTTTCTTCCTTTTCGATGACTTTCCTACATTCTTTTTCAATTTCCTATTGAAAGTTTGTTGTGTCCCGTCTACACCTACCTCTGCTTGAGGCTCATCAGTTTCTAACTGAAGCAACAGGTCAAACTTATTTTTGACATTCACCACAAAACTGTCAGACTTAGTTCATAGGGTCAGCCCACATGTAAGGTATAGGTACTGATCCTAGGGGAAAACGACAGTACCGTGACAGAAGTCAAACATTTGATAGGAATTATTCTGGTAAGTTTGAATTCCATACATCACTAGCATTATTATGTTTTATGTGAATTTACAAGTGTCAAAAAAAAAACACTTTCAGTTGCTCAGAGTTCCTCCAGGCTACAAACTACTATAAATAATGATACTAGTTTGTGCTAAGGAAAAAATAGTACAAGGAATCAGAATAAAGAATAAAGTACTCAAGTGTCATGAACACCTGGAGCTTATGATTGAAAACTAAAGGTTTAGTCCTCACGATTCCTAGATATAAAAATATAAACTCCAACATTGATTGAAATGTTCACATTTTATAATTAAAGTAAAATGAAGAAAATAAGGAATAGTTCAATAATTAGAAAAAGGGTATTCATGGTTATGAAAAGAACAAGGTATACTGTTGAAATATGAATTATTATTATATGTGATATAAATGTACATAGTGATTGTATACAAAATATCGCGTGTTCGATCTAAGGGGGGAAATATGCAGTGCTTCAAGAATTTCTGCATAAATTCTAGAACCACTTGGCCTTCTCCCATCTCAATCACATGATATTTTAAATAGAAGTGTGAGAGAGATGAATCCAATCTACTGCGCATTGCATGTTTGTGTGTACAGGTCTAAAAACAGTCATGAGCAAAATATGGACGCAGTGGCCGAATGGCAGCCGACAGGTACCTGTACGATCCCTAGAGTTTCAGTGTATGTGAAGAGAAGAACAAGGAGTATTTATGTATTATTCTGTGCTTTTAGTGACTGTGATGATTGTTAAGGATAAATGAAGAAATGATGTTAGATTTTCAAGTAATTCATGTATTGGACTTGCTAGAAGCAAGACATGTTCCTAAATTTTGTGGTTGTTAATCCAACGCTACTGTAAATTTATTTAATCGAGTCTAATCTGAGAGGGATCAGTTGACTTGCAAACTTTCGAATATTTATGTGAGAAATGGTGAATTTGTTCTTTGTGGAAGCTGAAATATACCAAGACTAAACTAAAAGTATACTGCAAGTATCCACTTATTTCATAAGTAGAGAGAGAGAGAGAGAGAGAGAGAGAGAGAGAAGTAGTTTTTGGAGATTGACGTGGCCAACTATCCAGAGAGGAAGATCATCTGTGCATACCAAGTAAGTCAACTGATGTGAGAGCAGTGTGTAGTTGGCAAATCAGCTCTATATTGATTCTTGTCATCTAGAGTGTTAGAAGATTGTTAGAATCTCAGTTCAGATGGTGTTACCCACATTAAAATAAAAAATTAAATCAAGTGAAAAACTGGATTACCAGGTAATTACTGTCAAAAATGTCATTTTAACCATTTATTTCCAAATATGAAATACTAAAATGCACAAAGTAGCTTACCTTTTTTGGTTCCATCCTAATATTATAAAGTTTTATATAATGAAATTAATGTAAACCAGCCATTACTCATATTAATTAAATTTAGAATACTGAAACACTTGAATCCATGTTGGTGAACATAATGTGAACACAAAATGTAGGTAAATCCTACAATTAATGTTGTTGTTGTTGTGGTCTTCAGTCCTGAGACTGGTTTGACGCAGCTCTCCATGCTACTCTATCCTGTGCAAGCTTTTTCATCTCCCAGTACCTACTGCAACCTACATCCTTCTGAATCTGCTTAGTGTATTCATCTCTTGGTCTCCCTCTACGATTTTTACCCTCCACGCTGCCCTCCAATACTAAATTGGTGATCCCTTGATGCCTCAGAACATCTCCTACCAACCGATCCCTTCTTCTGGTCAAGTTGCGCCACAAACTTCTCTTCTCCCCAATCCTATTCAATACTTCCTCATTAGTTATGTGATCTACCCATCTAATCTTCAGCATTCTTCTGTAGCACCACATTTCGAAAGCTTCTATTCTCTTCTTGTCCAGACTATTTATCGTCCATGTTTCACTTCCATACATGGCTACACTCCATACAAATACTTTCAGAAATGACTTCCTGACACTTAAATCAATACTGGATGTTAACAAATTTCTCTTCTTCAGAAACGCTTTCCTTGCCATTGCCAGCCTACATTTTATATCCTCTCTACTTCGACCATCATCAGTTATTTTGCTCCCCAAATAGCAAAACTCCTTTACTACTTTAAGTGCCTCATTTCCTAATCTAATTCCCTCAGCATCACCCGACTTAATTAGACTACATTCCATTATCCTTGTTTTGCTTTTGTTGATGTTCATCTTATATCTCCTTTCAAGACACTGTCCATTCCATCCAACTGCTCTTCCAAGTCCTTTGCTGTCTCTGACAGAATTACAATGTCATCGCCAAACCTCAAAGTTTTTATTTCTTCTCCATGAATTTTAATACCTACTCTGAATTTTTCTTTTGTTTCCTTTACTGCTTGCTCAATATACAGATTGAACAACATGGGGGAGAGGCTACAACCCTGTCTTACTCCCTTCCCAACCACTGCTTCCCTTTCATGTCCCTCAACTCTTATAACTGCCATCTGGTTTCTGTACAAATTGTAAATAGCCTTTCGCTCCCTGTATTTTACCCCTGCCATCTTTAGAATTTGAAAGAGAGTATTCCAGTCAACATTGTCAAAAGCTTTCTCTAAGTCTACAAATGATAGAAACGTAGGTTTGCCTTTCCTTAATCTTTCTTCTAAGATAAGTCGTAAGGTCAGTATTGCCTTATTAAATTTATTTCTAGACTGATTTACAAAATAATGATATATTTTAGTGAAGATTCTTCTCTGGTAAAGAAAGTTTGTATACTTTTCGGAATAATGTGAGTACTGCAGAATGTGAGTATGATGGGCGTGCCTCTGATGGAGGTAGACATTTTCTAAACTTGTCAAAAACAATGTAATTATTGGATTTTTTTTAATGTGGACATTGTAAAGTCAGTGTGATTTAGAAGAAAGGGATAAAATAAAAAGATATTTATAGCAACAGGCAAATCTTCATCAGTTATTTAGTACAACAAGAACACACAAGATTAAATTGAAATTTCAGCTATTTCTGAAATTAATATTTTTTGTGGACTAGTGTGATTGCTAGGAAAATCAATAGAGAGGAGGGTAGTGGTGATGAAATGAAAGCTGTAGGACCCAGCCTAGACATGTTTGAACAAAGTGAAAGTGTAGTTAGCAAAGAAACAGTGAAAATCGATATTCTGTAGTTGATTTTAGTAAAATTAGAGAAAATGAAGACAGACAACAATAGAATATTTAGTGCAGTTAATGATCAGTTAATAGAAATAAAAACAGACAACAATAGCAAATTTAGTGCAGTTAATGAACAGTTAGTCAAAAAGTTTATTTCATTACAAGGACAATTAAATGAACTAAAAACTGAAAACATTGACAAACTGGACGGGGTACAGTACCAAATAGACCAACTTAGTAATCAGGTTCCAGAACTAAAAAATGCGTTGTCAGATGGATTAAAAAGGGTGAATGAAAAAGTTGAAGTATAAGAAAATAAATTTATTGTTTTGGAAAATGAGATAGTTGCACAATTTTTGCAACAGGAGAGGAATGTTAATGTCAGAGTTCATCAGAAGGTCATAGAGGAAAAAAATTTAAATGTTGAAAACAGTATGCTAAATAATGTAAATGTTCTAGATCAAAAAATTTCAGTAGTTCAGGAAAATTTAATTCACAATAATCTGTATTCAAAAAATTGTATTGCATGGTCCAACATTCCAATCAAAAGTTTTCCATCAGAAAATTTACATCCAGTGGATTTTCTACACCACTGTAGAGATAGTTTTGTGTCAGGCATGAGTGACAACCAAAAGATTAAATCTGTTAAAAGATGTTTTGAAGGTGAAGCTCTGTTGTGGGTAAATATAAATTTAAGTCAGTGGGAGACATTACACAGTTTCCTGAAGAGTTTTTCAAATAAATTTTGGTCAGAAGATGAACAAGGGAGAATTACAAGTGAATTTCTGAATGGTGTAAATTATAGGAATAGGGACGGTACACTGAAATAGTTCTGTAAGAACCAACCTAAGAAATTACCACACCTTGACAGGCCATTTGACGAAATGACATTAACTGACGAACTAAAAAGGAGATTACCAGAAAGGTTGCAGTGGGATTTAGTACATGGACCTGACAATTGTCTAGAACAATTTTACAATATGTAGACAGGCTGGATAGGGCAGTAGAAAGAAACATGTACTATAATAACTGCAATGATAGAGATCACAATGGTAACAACTACAGAAACAGGGTTAATGGTAATTTCAGTCAGGGTCAAAATAGTAATAGAGACAGAAATTTTGAACCTCAGCAGAATAGAAATAATGGGGATAATGATAGGCAATATAATAGGAGAAACAACCATAGAGGCAACTATTGGGGAAACAGTGGTCCACCTCAATGAAGGTCCACAGTTTTGGGGTGAGGAGACACAACAAGTACAGAACCCCCCAATTTACACTTACAATTAGACAATAAATTACAGTATTAATAATGTGGCACAGGTATTTGAAGTTGAACAGAAGGAACATCAGATTTCCCATTTATATTCTGATCAAAAATTTTGCAATAATATGTTTAATTATACGGATGTAGATACTAACCACAAACCAGAAAGTGAGAGTAATGATAATTTTGATACATCATGTACTAATGATTTCTTTTCTTGGTCAGAAAACAATGTTATTGACGTATTTAAAAAGGGCAATAACTGTATTTGATCTGAACTAGGTGGTATTTTTTATATAGATGTGATGAGAGCTGTGAAAAAGCTGAGGTTGGTAAGTCTGAGACTGGTAGCTTATTGCAAATGAATGTAGATGAGGTGTGTGACTTTGATGGTGATGAGACTTGTGTTGTTAATCATGTTATTGATTAGGTAGTTTTGGGAGAATATGATGATAACGATGATGATTATGATGATGATGATGATGAGTATAAGGTTTTTGTGGAGTTTAAGAATAATGAAGTTTCACAGTTATTTGCAAATATGGGTAAGGTATGTGATATTTGTGATTATGTAAGCAAGAGTCATGGAATAACAGTCCAGTCAAAACAGTTTTCCATTAATGTCATGCAGAGAAGGTGGGTTATCTGTAACTTAGAGAATAAAAGTGAATTTTTCTTTAATTTCTTTGGGACCATATTGATGATAAAATAAATAAATTTGCATTCTGGAATAAGTTAGCTGTGGTTAGTCAAAATATATATCCAAATTGGTGGAATGAAGTGAAAGAAGATCTAAGTAGGAAGTGTAATTTTGACAGTAATGTATTTTGTGTTCCTTCTATAATAAGTTATGTTAATTGTGCTATGGAACCATCCCACTATGTTCAATCTTTACCTGACAACATGTGTAACCAAAGTAATGCTATGATACCAGTGAAGTTAATAAAAACCTGCAAAAACAGTGTAGGTGTAGCATTTGATGAAACTGAAAGTGATCTTTTACATGAAGTGTCTAATAAGAGAGATGATAATTCAGATTTTGAATTTCCTTACATTAAGATTAAGATTGATCAGTGGGAAGGGAACTGTTTTACTGATACAGGTAGCCTGATCTGTGATATATCTGAACAATTTAGAGTCCAGTATAGTAAGAATTTTGTGGAAATGCCTGTTGTACGTATAAAGATAAGAGGAGATAGAAGTAAGCAAAGCAAATTGGTAAAATCTCAGGTGCTTTTAACATTTAGCATTGAAGTCAAAATCTTTGAACATAGATGGTTAGTGATTCCTTGTCTGGAAGAAAATATAATTTTCAGCATGGATTGGATAGTGAGAGTTGAGGCTTGTTTTGGATGGAAGGCTAAAGAATTTTTTATTTAGGAACCTAAAAGTAATACTTAGTTGAAAACTAATTTCTGTATCTTAAAACTGTGGGAAAAGTTGCAACTATTTGCAAAACATTGTGAACCAAGGTGAGTACCAGGTGTTTGATGACAATATAGATTTTGATGAGACTGGGGATCAGGATTTTGAAAGTGTAGTGGATTCTAAAGTAAGGGAAGCTATGACCCTTAATGACATACAAAAGGAACAACGTAGAAATTTGTTAATGGAGTTTAGAAATATGTTTAATGAAAAACAAGGGAGGGTGAAAGGCTATCAGTGCATGCTCTACCTTAAAGATCATCAACCTTTCTTTCTCAAACCATATAATATACAATTTTCAAAAAGGAAAGATGTACAGAAAGAAATTCAGAAAATGGAAACATGTGATGTAATAGAGAGGAGTGGTTACAGCAATCCTTTAGTTGTGGTAAGTAAGAGAAATGGTGGAGTGAGAATTGTGTTGGACTCTAGACATCTTAATAAATTTCTTATCAGAGAGGATGATCATCCTGAGAACATGGATGAGCTGTTACACAAATCTGATTACGTAAAATACATGAGTAGTTTGGACTTGACCATGTAGCTGAATTCATTACAGCTCTGGATTCTGTCTTAGGAAGTCAAGTGAGTTCAGATTAATTGTGTATGTTGATGACATTCTGGTCACAAAAAAGGCTTGGGAACAACATTTGAATTTGTTAAGACATGTGTTTTCAAAATTAGAATCAGGAGGCATGACTTTGAAAATAGGTAAGTGTAGATTTGATGTGGAAGAAGTTAAATTTTTAGGGCATGTTGTATCTGAAAAAGGAATTGCACCTGTTAAAAAGAAAACTTGATGCTAATGGTAATTTTTCTCCCCCTCACAACAAATAACAGCTTAAATCATTTTTGGGTTAATTGGATTTTATAGAAAATTTTGTAGCAGCCAAGCTTCAAATGCTCCATGCTTGTGTGAACTTTTGAAGAAGAAAACCATTTGGGATTGGAATCAGAAGTGTCAGGATGCTTTTGATGAGATCAAATGAGAGTTGTGTCAAAGTCAAATATTGTTCAGACCAGATTTGTCTCTTCCTTTTGTATTATGACAGAAAGTAGTGATGATGTATTGGGTGCTCATTTATTTCAGGAGGTTGAAGTTGATGGTGTTATTGAATATATATTTCTTGCATTTTCTAGTAGAGTATTGCAGAAACATGAAAAGCCATACGCTATTACAGAGAAAGAACTTTTGGCTGTATATTGGGCAATCAACAAATTTAAAAAAAATTTACTAGGCCATAAAGTCATCATCTATACTGATCACAAAGCATTATGTTATCTTCAGGTGTGTAAACTGTACCATAACAGAATTACTCATTGGGTCTTGTTTCTACAACAGTTTAATTATGAAATCAGATATATTAAGGGCACAGAAAATGAAGTTGCTGATGCTTTGTAAAGGATACCTTTAGGAAGTGAATTATCAAACAATTTTGAGACGACGAAAAAAAGTTTAAAAATATGTACTTGAAAGGTGTGAAAGAGGAAAAAGAATGGTTAAGAGATTGATGGGTAAGAAAGGAGGGGAAAAGACAGAACAATATTATAATGTACACAAGGGTATTTTATTCAGGAGACATAAGACTGACTCAGAGGATTGGAGACTATGTTGACCAGAACAGTGTATTGGTACTTTAATTACTTATTCACATGAGAGTTCCGGTCATGAGTCAAGAAGATTGCCAGCTGTGACAGATGTCAGAGAGTGAAGGTAAAAAACCAACAAGTAGAGGCCAAATGCAAAACATACAGTAGTACCGTCGACCAGGATTACTTTGGTCCTTGCAAGGTTACTTTGGTCCAAAATTAAAAAAAAGTTTTAAATTTTTGTGCTCAACAAAAAAAAAAACAAGATGTATTTGTATTTTTAGGTTTAAAAAATATACCCTACTTGATGGTATTTTAATAGTGTTGGGTAATTTAAAATTTTTACCACTGACAACACTGGAGGTTTTGCAAGCCTTTGTTTTGATGTGTGATTTGTTTACCTCCAAACTTTTCATCATGGATGAATTCAGTAACAAGATAAAAATAAGGTAAGTAAGGTGCCAAAATATCATCTTTCATAATCCGTTACCAATGTGTGATAACTGATTTTCCTTATTCTATTTTTTAAAACAGTACATGTTTAACTTTTTGTAAGCTTCACCTAAAAACTGGTTTATCGGGGTTACTTTGTACCAGCCCTAACTTGGACTAAAGTAACCAATTTACAATACAATTTTTACTTCCAAATTAAAACAAAAATATTTTTACTAACATTGTTGTATAAGTTACTGTTGTGCAGTATTCTTTTGGTTGTTTTTGTTCCACTTGCTGATTGCACAATGATGAGAAGCTACAAGAGAAAGCCAGTTTCAATAATAATACTGATTGTACTGCTGAGCCTTCTAAGTTTGTTTGAAGGACATATGAAGTGCAGTAAGAACACAACAAAGTATAAGTTACTATTACAATGTACCTAGAAGCACAATAATAAATAAGCTTAAAACCTATGGGTTACGGTTACTGGAAGGTCTACCTGCTGACAAGTTAGCTACATTTGGATTTCATATCACTGACCTTGATTTGAGATACTCCATAAAAGACTATCTTGACAAACAGGGGCGTGAAATAAAGAGTTTAAAAAACAACTTTCTAGGTCCCGATTGGGCAGTATCATTTAGAAAACATCACCCGAAGTTACAGCAAGCAACATTAGACAAGTAAGGGATGCTATTGGTGAAACGGTAGTCAATAATTATTTTGACAACATGCAAACTGTTCTCAGTAAGTTCCAGATGAGGACATAAGGAATTATGATGAGACAAACCTGCAAGATGAGCCTGGAGCAAGCAAGATCATTTGTAAAAGGAGGCAGAAGTATGTTGAACACATAATGGAGGCAACAGTGTCTTGTATTTCTTTAATGTTTTGTGAAAGTGGCTGTGGAGAGATGTTACCATGTGGTGTATAAATCTGAGCATTTATGGTCTACAGGGACTGAGGTTGGTCCTGCGGGATGCAGGTACCACAGAACAAAAAGTGAGTGGTTTGATTCGGGGACATTTGAAGATTGGTTTATGACCACCATACTTCTTTGGTTGAAAAATCTGCCTGGTGTCAAGGTTGTGATTGGAGTAACTTAAGATCCCATATCAATGTAGAAATTGTAAAAGCTTGTGAGGATAATGACGTAAAATTTGTGTGACTACCACCGAACTCAACACATAACACCCAACCATTGGACACCACCTACTATGTCCCAATAAAAAGGGAGTGGCATAAGATATCGACTTTGTGGAAGGAAAAAAACAAGTCAATTACAGGCTTGCCCAAAGATCAATTTCCTAAACTACTAAAATAGCTGGTCGATTATACGTATGTAGAGAAGAAGGAAAATATTATATCTGGATTTTAAAAAAAAGAAAAGGTACCATATCTTTTGACAGAACCAAAGTACTGGAGCACTTGCTACAACATGGTAACTTCAACAGCCCTATGAAAAGTCTATTTGGAGAAAGTTTGATGCAACACCTTTTAGAAAAAAGGAAGGATGTGACAAAAAGTACTAGGTCAACTCAGAAATGTAAGAATCAGGATGTTCCAGCTGGAAAAAAGATTTTGTTCAAAGTCCTTTGATGAGTAGAGTGAAAATGAAGTGGACTTTGAAAGCACATCAACTTCTAAACCTGAGCAAAAAAATGGGTCCCAGAGTAGAGAGCAAGAATCAACAAGCCAATCAGATAACTCTAGTTCTTACAGTGTTCATGATGACAGTGCTTCTGATGATGGCTCACACCTTTCTTTAACTGAAAGTGAATCTGAAGATTTCGATGAAGAAGTTGGTACCATAGAACCTATCAAGGAAACACCACCGGTACTGGACCTAGAATCATTAAAACGTAACTTGAAAGAAGGTGACTTTGTTATTGTCACGTATGAAGGAAAGCACTATCCAGATTTGATAACAAAACTTCCTTATGGGACAGAGTTAGATCCTACAGTAGACTGTATGAGCAAGACCAAAAAGTCTTGGAAGTCACCCAATAAAAAGAATATTATTGTTTATGAGTGGACTGACACGTAGAAAAAAAAAATCAACCCTCCCAAGCTTATGAAATGGGGACATTCTAATGTTCCTGAGATGGCTGATTCTGAACGAGTGTAAGAAATTAGCACTAAACAAGTCCATAGAACAAAAATAAAGGTTTAAGATTTTCAAATAAAATCTAAAATTTTGTTTTCTTTATAGCTATTCAAATAAGTATCCCCCCCCCCCCGCTACTTTGTATTGTCATTTCATTACCTTATCATTGTGTAAGAGATTACAATAGTCTAACATGTGATTTGTATTCAGTTTGTATTAAAGTAAGTGAGTGGTCCAAAGTAGCCCCAAGTAGGGGTTACTTTGTACCAACATTTAAAAAATAATGAAAAAATAACAAAGATAATTTCTTTAAAAAAAGTTGCATGTGCATGAGTGTGTGTGTGTGTGTGTGTGTGTGTGTGTGTGTGTGTGTGTGTGTGTGTGCCTATTCTTGACAAAGACCTTAATGGCTGAAAGCTATAATTGTGAGAATCTTTTTGTTGTGCCTATCTGCAACTCAGCATCTCCGCTATATGCAAGTCGCTACTTTCCTTCTCTAATATTGTTACAAAAAATGTGAAAATTTTGAAATATCAATTGTTTCATTTGTAATAACTGATACAAGATTAGCAGCACCAATTACCTTTCTCACTCAGTCATGAAAATCTTCCAGCATACAGGAAAGTAAATAATTCTGCTTACCCCTTCTGGCTGTGTTTTGTGTTATCCCATCTGAAAGTATGAGAACATGTTTGAAGTGTGTGTAAATTAAGTAACTGAAGCAGGAAATGGGTATGATTCTGGCATTCACTTCTTTATACTTTTTTAATTGGTTAAAACTCAGTTTTGATGTTTAAAATCCATTTATTAAATTTTTTATTAATTAATATGCAAGTGAAAACATGAAAAACACATCTCAGTGAGAATGCAGTCGTGTGTGTGTGTGTGTGTGTGTGTGTGTTGGCTCTGAGCACTATGGGACTTAACTGCTGAGGTCATCAGTCCCCCAGAACTTAGAACTACTTAAACCTAACTAACCTAAGGACATCACACACATCCATGCCCGAGGCAGGATTCGAACCTGGGACCGTAGCGGTCGCACGGTTCCAGACTGTAGCGCCTAGAACCGCTCGGCCACTCTGGCCAGCCGTGTGTGTGTGTGTGTGTGTGTGTGTGTGTGTGTGTGTGTGTGTTTGTGTGTGTCTATTGTTGACAAAGAGCTTAATGGCCGAAAGCTATAACTGAGAAAATCTTTTTTGTTGTGCCTGTCTGTTACTCAGCATCTCCACTATATGCTAGTAGCAACTTTCCTTCTCTAATATTGTTACAAAAACTGTGAAAATTTCGAAATATCAATTGTATCATTTGCAATAACTGATACAAGATTAGCAGCATCAATTTCCTTTCTTACTCAATCATGATAAACCTCCAGCATACAGGAAACCTCCAGCATACAGGAAAGTAAACAATTTTGTGTACCCCAACTGGCTGTGTTTTGTGTTATCCCATCTGAAAGTATGAGAACATGTTTGAAATGTCTGTGAATTAAGTAACTGAAGCAGGAAATGGGTATGAGTCTGGCGTTCACCTAGCAGGATGCGAGAAACTGAAGGCATTCATAAACAATACCTTCAGTTTCCATCTTGCTAGGTGAATGCTGGACTCGTACCCATAGGTGAATGCTGGACTCGTACCCACTTCCTGCCTCATTTATCAATTCACATACACTTCAAACATATTCTCATACTTTCAGATGGGATAACATAAAACACAGCCAGATGGGATACACAAGTTCCACCCCAGGAAGCAAGAGGTGGTGACAGGAAGGACACTAGGCCACCCTCTAGCACTAATGTGGCCAAATCCAGATTAACTTGTCAATTCCATGAAGATTAAGGCCTGTAAAAAAAGAAAGACACATACAAGCACCTTTAAGAACAGTAACATTCAAAAAGTGATACTATGGGAACCTTAAGTTAAGCAGTGAAATTTGAAGAGTCATTACATTTGTCATGTCTATGAAGTGGAATCCACAATTTTAGGAAGAACACAACAATTTTAGCAAATTTGATCATTGTGTCTTTAATTAATTGTCTAAAAGTGCTATCTAGTTGTTGAATAGCATGCTTTCTTGAAAGACTATGCTCTAGCTCTGCAGTAATATGTGATTTGGACCACTCTTTATCTTCTGTGATAAATGTCTGAAATCATCAATGCATCTTAGCATCCAAATTATTTCACACCCAGCATTTTCTTTTGCTATCAACAAACATGGAAAATGGAAACACTTGTTAATGCTATCAAACTACAAATCCAGTCTATTTTCCCACAAATGCCAATTCTTAAAATTCTCTATCTGAAATTTCTCTATTTTTATTTTTAGTTTTCTTAAGTACTTGATTTCCTATATCTGTTTCCCTAGATTCTTGATACTGGGAAGAAAGAGTAGTTTCTCTACGTCTCTGGGCTAAAATAGCACACTGTCTTCAAACTCACACCCAAATATTAAATCCTCTGGCATAATATATAGAGTAAAATCTGGTCACAGTATTTGTAACTAAACTGTATCACATTTGGAATGTAACTTAACTGTAACACTAAAAATTCTTGGCCATCACCGCTTACTAGGCTCTTGTGGTTATTTCAGTTTCAAAAATGTAGCTGCTCACAGGGATCAGTAACCCAATAGATATTATAAGTTCAGGAATATTATAGATATGAACTGGATTCAAAATCCAGTATTTATGTATAATGTCGAGGAGGAAGGGGACTACTCTTTGGAGGGAATCAACAGCTGGAGCAAAAATGGAGGCTACAGTGGATACACACAAAAAGCTGGAGCAATGGTGCAATCACAATTGCCCATACTTGGCCACACTCCAATGCTCAGAATATGAGAAAGCTCCTGCTCCCACTCCCTTCTCCACCCCTGTCTATGAAATGATCACCAACAATATGGTTTCTGGCACTGCAGAACTAAACTGTGCGCACAGGATGGGCCAAGAACAGAAGAACTGGCAGCCAGGTTTAAACACAAGTGCAGGTGTCAGTGGGATGATTTGTATTGATTACAAAATAATTAACTGTTACAGAAGCATGAGATTGGATGAGTTTTAGTTTAAAATCTTTATGCATTGTAAAATTCTCTCAGACACAAATATTTCTATGGGAGTTCATTGCTGCCACTGCCTTTATTATGCCTCAGCCTGTTGGCCCATTTCAAAAATTGTTCAAACCTGCTGTTCTCACTTTCTGAACATCATGTTATTGCTATGTTTCAATTTCTGAAGTGTGTTTATATTTGGAGAGTCAGACAAGGATCGAGGAATGTGTTTTGGGGGAGGGATTTTGGGGGAGGGGGGTAACAGCTCCTTACTTCCTCCTTCCCTCCCCCAAATATAACTTGATGTAAGTTTCACTTTTAACATACCACAGACCACAGGTGCATAGTATTTAATAAGAACCATAAAATACAGTATAAAACTTGGAATGTAACAACTTGCTTACTTGGTGCTGTCACTGGTGAGTTGTGAATATAAGGAAGTCATCATCATCATTAGCTTTCTGCTATATTAGCAGGTCCTTTGCCTCTCCATTTTCTGTAATCCAATACTTCCTTCTTAAGACTGCTGTATGTTGTACCATCCATCACGTCATCCAGTATCTGAAATCTCTTCCCTTCTAAAAACTGTTTTTATCAGTCCGCCATTCTTTCTTAATATATGCCCAATTCAATTTCTTTTTCTTCTTTTTATTACATCTCGTAACTGTCTTTTCTCTATCACTCTTCTCAGTACCTCTTCATTTTTTACTCTGTCCACCCAACTTATTCTTTCCATTCTCTGCCATGTCCACATCTCAAAAGCCTCCAGCTTTTCTCTGTCTTTCTTCCTCAGAGTCCATGTTTTAGTGCCATACAGAAAAACACTCCATACAAAATATTTTAGGAGCCTTTTCCTCAGTTCTCTGTCCAGACTGCTACAGAAAATTCTTCTTTTCTTATAAAATGCCTTTTTTGCTATTGCTATCCTTGTTTTAATTTCTGTGCTGCACTTCCAGTCGGTGTCTATCCTTCTTCCAAGATACTTAAAATTTTACACCTGTTCTAATATTTCTCCATCCAGCATAATTCTTATTTCATTATTTCCTCTTAGTGTCAATACTTTTGTTTTCTTTGTGTTAATTTTCATTCCACAAGGAAGTACAAGACTGATAATTTGCAAAAGTGTTTATTGGCTTAGTAATATGACAGCAATATTACATAAGTGCACAGACACAAGTATTTAGTACAATGATGTACAGAATTACTGATCTTCCACATCCTCTCCACTCTGGTTGACTTTCAGTGGGATGATCAGCCAGACTGGCCTGGTAACATCCCTTCTATATGGGATAAGGGAGATGACAGTTCGAGGTAGTCATCTCAACCTGTTCATAGTTCTTTTACTCTTACCCTCTTCCAAAGTGTGGCAGAGAGGGACATCTTCATGTAGAAGAACAGTATCTCCTATCTGGACCTTCAGTGATTGCCCATGTTCTTGACTTGATGGATAGTCCACAGGAGCAATAAGTACTCTTTGTTCCACTGCCTCCAAAACTACTCGGATATCTTCTACTGAAGCTTAAATGGCCTTACCAAGTCTCTCATTTTTGGTGACTCAGGGTGGTAAGACTACCTACAATGAGAAAGTGAACTGGGGTAAGCACTTTGTCCTCAGTTTGTGAGATAGGTCTTAAATTATGGGTGGCATCTATGTTTGTGGGTGTTGTTTGTAGGCCTTCCTCATCCATGCTGCAGCACCCCAGCACTTTATGGAGGCATCATTTAGTCAAGTCAACCATCTGTTTCCACCATCCTCCCACACCAAGCTCCTTGTGGTGCTATAAATTTCTGTGTGATACCCTGTTGTGTGACAAACTGATGTGGTTCACATTTTGTTGTCTTTCGCTTAGCTGCATGAATACTTGAGCATTATCACTGTAAATAGTGTGTGGAATACCATGTGAACCTATAAACCTTTGAAGGCCTAATAAGAATCAGTCCATTGTTGAGTAGATGGTTACTCCAAAGCGGACACCTCTAGATACAGCACAGTTGATTACTAGATTGTCACACTTATTTACAGCAATGCCCGTTTTTCATTATAGGGCCCCAGTGAAATCAATTCCAGAAACTTTAAACAGCTTGTGAGGTTTCACTCTATCAGTTGGTAATGGTTTGTTGGCCAGCAATGGTGTGTGCAATTTTACAGGGTAGACATCTACTTAGCACTGTTTTTATCACACAGCGGGTGTGCAGCATCCAAAAGGACTCTTTTAGTTGTAAAAGAACCACTTGTACGTCAAGATAGTGTAGACTGATACATGTGTACATGATCAGAAGTTTGGTGATGTGATGGTTTCCTTCTGGAATAAGGGTATGCAGTTCTTCGTTAGATGTCTCAGCGCATTGCAAGTAACCTACTAAACATAATAGACCACCATCTAAATATGGACTGAAGCATTTTACCTCCAATGCATTAAGAAGTGGTAAACCTCTGTTTAAGGCAATGCTGCTATCTCTTCTGCAGTTATTTATCACATTTGCTTGCTTTATGAAGGAGTTCCATTTTGAAGCAGAGAAAATAAGTGGCAGTTTGCAACAGTTTCCAGTAAGAGTTGAATCTATCTGTGTCTATTAATGGTTGTAGAACCTGAATGAGAGAAGTCTGAGGAGATCCACCTAACTTCCTAGCTTCCAATAAAGTTTTACATGCAATACATGTGTGATGATTGCTCAGCCATAAATTAGAATGTAGTAGTAGCCATGCTGGTTCATTCCACCAGGTGTCCAGTATTCACAATGTCTAAGGTGTAGATACTCCTCTTGATACTAAATCCACTGGATTGTCTTTGCCTGGATGGTTTCTGCACTGAGATTGTGTGTTGGTTGTTTGTATTTCTGTAGCCTTGTCGCACACAAGCATTTTACAAGTGGTGGGATCACCCTTTATCACTCCAAGGGTTACGACAGAATCAGTCCAGAGTGTTGCTCTACCAGGATCAGAGGATGTGACCTTGCAATCGTACAGTAATGGTACGGATCCTATTAAAGTTACTAACAGTTCAATCTGAGTAACTTTTATTCTCTTCATGGGCACTAATTTGACCTTACTACACATTAATTTGGGAATGTCATTGGTAGAAGTGATATATAAGACAGCACCATATGCTCTCTCAGATGCATCACAGAAAACATGAATATAGATGCTCTCATTCTCTGAAATGGAACCCACCTTGCAACAGTAATACTAGATAGATCAGGAAGGTCTGACATCCAGGTGCACCAGCTAACAGACTATGTGGCAGAGACTCAAACAGTATTTTTCCTATAACGGATACTTGTTTTACTAATCCCAGAGGATCATAAAGATCTGCTGCTGGTCACAGTAAATTTCACTTCGGTGTAATGTCTGTCGAAATTTTTCGGTGACTGTTGCTGACTCACTGAGAATGTATCTTCTTTGGAATTCCATATCATAATTGGAATAGTGATTTTCTTTTGAATATCTCTTTTCCTCCACCTGCCAAATTATGAATAATTGTTGCATCTACAGGGTGGCGCACAAAATGTGTTACCAATTGTTTCTTTCACAATTTACGACGCACATTAGATATCCCGCTGGGATCTCTACAGCAGTACCAGCAGAGCTTGTAAAAACAAATGAGTTACGAAATGACGTGTAATTCACGATACTGCCGCTAGGAGACTAGTAAGCAGCAATGGCTGACAATGGAAGACTGACGACACAGCAACGATTGGCAACTGTGTTACTTTTTCATGAATGAAATGAAAATCCTTGTTGTGACTCAGAGGCGTTTTCGACAACAGTTTAACACACACCATCCACAGGTTGTACAATAAATTTGTACAGGAAGGAACGGTATTGGAAGCAAAGCAACCTCGGCCTAAGCCTGTTTGCTCACAGGAGAATATTGAAACAGTACGAGTTGATGTATAGAGAAGTCCCGGGAAATCGTGTAGAAAGGCAGCAGTGCAACTGTGAATATCCAGACGCTCCGTTCAACGCATTCTTAAAAGTGACCTCCATATGTATCCATATAAGATGACCTGTGCACAGAAGCTCACTGAAGAACACAAGCAGCAGACACTACTCCTTGCTCAGTGCGCGGAGGAAAGGGAAGAAACTCTCAACAACGTTTGGTTTTCAGATGAGGCACATTTTCATTTAGAGGGTGTGGCTAACAAACAAAATGTATGCTTTTGGGCCACTGAAAACCCACAAGCACTTCATGAACGACAACATTATGCTCTGAGGATTACAGCGTGGGCAGCAATTTCCAGTCACAGACTTATTGGACCCTTTTTCTTTGAAGAAACTGTGAATAGCGAGCGTTATTTGAGCATGCTTCGCAATAGCTTCATTCCATAGCTTCTTGCTACTGCCTTGCCCTTCAACATGTAGTGGTTCATGCAAGATGGAGCAAGGCCACATACTGCAAACCCTGTGTTGGAGTTTTTAGACAAGCATTTCGACATGCTGATCATTTCACTCAGGTTTCCAGGTCGCTTCAATGATGGACAAAATTGGCTCCCCAATAGTCCAGACCTCAATCTATGTGACTTTTTTCTTTGGAGGTACCTAAAGGAAAAAAATTTTCTGAAACATCCACGTGATTTAATGGAGCTCAGAAGACTTGTTCTTCAAGCTTACAGTGAAATTACAGAAGACATGTGCCATAGGGTAATAACTAACTTCAGTGTTTATTTGAAGGAAGTTAGGAAACAAAATGGTGGACATACTGAGCATGTGCTGAGCTAGAACAAATCTCCATGGACGGCTCTTCATTGTAGTATATTTTCCTTTCAAATTGTATTGACAATAAAGTTTATATTCAAAAACAAAATGGTAACACATTTCGTGTGCCACCCTGTACTTCAACAATGGCAATTTTATTTGCTTCATTAGCAAAGCCAACTCATAATATAGTGAGACTAGGCTGTCTTCTGATTCAGTTCCTGAAGCAAAGTCACCCATGTACATGTTCTGATGCTGTGAGGCAGCAACTGTAGGAAACTGGAACTGACGTGTCTGCTAGTTCACAGATGGTCACTGAAAGCAGGAATGGGCTGCATCACAGGCCGAAAGGAAGATGTGTGAATCAATAAATTGTTCTTTGTCTTGCATTAATGTGTTCTTCAACATTATTAGTGTTGATCTTGTACCACAACAATCTAGTAATATCTCAATCACCAGGGTGTTGAGAGAGCTGCAGAAAGTCTCCAATAATGTCACCAATGACTTGCAAAGCATTGCAGAAGGAAACTCAAAATGATCTTGATCACTTCATGCAACAAGTTAGGCCCAGTTTCCAAAGTGATCATATGCCCCTCCAAATCTGCATCCAGTGATGCCTAATGGCTGAGGATGACACAGCAGTTGGTCGGTACCGTTGGGCCTTCTGAGGCCTGTTCGGAGTTTAGTTTAGTTTTAATTGTGTGGGGATTGATCAAAGACTATTCGCCATTTTGTGCTCTCCTGATTCTCTTGTGCAACCAAGTGATGAGGCAAATAAAATGAATTTGCAGATTGTTCTGCAGGAGCCAAATCTACATTGTCGTCCTTAACATATTCCAAAATTAACTTATCAAAACTTGTCCTAGGTCATCATTTCTGCCTAGACTTTTTGTAAGGCAGCAAAATGCCTCTTGGCATTATGAAAGTTGTTGGGTAGCATGACAGTGGACTTTCGAGGTAGGCAAACTTCTCACCACTGGTCTGCTAGCATATATGTTGCACAAAACTCTTTCAAATATTACTGACTGTTTGCCACTCATTAATCATTGTTGATCGGTGCTGATTCCAGCTGACTCTAAGTTCCAAAAGCTACTTATAGTGTCATCATTTGGTTCTCCAACACCGAGATTAATGAGATTAACAGTTGAGTATTTAGTAAAAACATCTGAGCTGCATCCACCTACAGTCCCTGAATTTAGAGGGCAACAATGCTAGAAATGGAGAAATGTGTACTGGCACTGCATCGTCTACTATTTTCCAACAGTGATACACTCCAGAAACTAGTTCTATAGTAATATCACCTTCCACTCCCATGGGGTCCACCAACCACAAGTGTTTGACATTTTGATTTATCTTGACATTCTTGGGTGCAATCAGATGTTATGTGAAGCTATGTATGAAGGCTTTGAGCCTAAAATGAAAGTTCTTGCATGCACTACTTAACTTGAAATGCACAAATCTGTGAGGGATGGATGTCAAAGAAGATTCAAATGCATCAGCTGACAAAGGTCAAGAATCAATAACCTGTAGGTTGCAGAGGTTTAAAGAAGGCCATTTCTCTCTATTGGACAATCACAGTGAGTGATGTGTGAATAAGGAGATCACTGACTTTTTGGACCTGGCTCCACAATTAATTGGGACCATTACTGTTTGTCATTGGACGAGTTGCAATGTGCCATCAAGACTCACACCAGCTTAAGGTTCAGCTCATCAGAGTACACCATGACAATGCCAAACCCCATACAGCCCTAATGATGCAGGAGAAAATCAGAAAAATGGGTAAGAAAATAGTTCCTCATCCTCCCTATAGTCTGGACTCGGCTCCGTCTGATTTTTCCTCTTTGGTCGTCTGAAGGCCCACCTGCACAGTAAAACATTTGATAGTGAGAAAGACCTTACTTCTTGTGTCAAGCGATGGTGTGAAAGTCAATCCCCAGAATTTTACCACAGTGCATTTACATCATGGAAAGAACGATGGGCCAGACGCATCACAGCTGATGGAGGCTACACTGAATGGGCTCAGGGTAGAGCTAAATATTCCAAATATGTTCACAAAACATTTCATTCTCCTCCCGCAAAAAATAAAAAAATTAGAGACAACTGTGCAAAACTTTTTGAACGCCCTTTATATTAATGGGGATGCTGAGAGAATTAGATGATTAGTGGAATGGCTTAGATTGATTCACATTATCACAAATTGATCAATACTTACTGCATTTGCTGTAAGAGCAGGTGGCTCTTTCTTTCTTCGAACAGTCTCTGACAGTGCACCCTTGACTGAGACAAATAAAATATTGATTTCTTAATGGCACTCTCGAATATCCTTTACTATCCTGTAGTATTGTGCCCAGTGCTCACCATGTTCACAAGATAGTTTCCCACTCTTGACACAGATTACCCAGCACTGACAAATGTCTGCAGGGAAAGCACACAAAATTTTCGATGTCAGAATCTTGTCATAGGCTTTTACATCCTCACCCATGGATTTCAGAGGTTGACGTGTCTATCACATTCTACACTACTGGCCATTAAAATTGCTACACCACAAAGATGACGTGCTACAGATGCGAAATTTAACCGACAGGAAGATGGCGCTGTGATATGCAAATGATTAGCTTTTCAGAGCATTCACGCAAGGTTGGCACCGGTGGCGACACCTACAAGGTGCTGACATGAGGAAAGTTTCCAATCGATTTCTCATACACAAACAGCAGTTGACTGGCATTGCCTGGTGAAATGTTGTGATGCCTCGTGTAAGGAGGAGAAATGCGTACCATCATGTTTCCAACTTTGATAAAGGCCGGATTATAGCCTATTGCGATTGCGGTTTATGGCATCATGACATTGCTGCTCGTGTTGGTCGAGATCCAATGACTGTTAGCAGAATATGGAACCAGTGGGTTCAGGAGGGTAACACGAAATGCCATGCTGGATCCTAACGGCCTTGTATCACTAGCAGTCGAGATGACAGGCATCTTATCCGCATGACTGTAATGGATCGTGCAGCCACGTCTCGATCCCTGAGTCAACAGCTGGGGACGTTTGCAAGACAACAACCATCTGCACAAATAGTTCGAGGACGTTTGCAGCATCATGGACTATCAGTCGGAGACCATGGCTGTGGTTACCCTTGACACTGCATCACAGACAGGAGCGCCTGTGATGGTGTACTCAACGATGAACCTGGGTGCACGGATGGCAAACTGTCACTTTTTCAGATGAATCCAGGTTCTGTTTACAGCATCATGATGGTCACATCCGTGTTTGGCAACATGGCAGTGAATGCACATTGGAAGCGTATATTTGTCATCGCCACACTGTCGTATCACACGGCGTGATGGTATGTGGTGCCATTGGTTACACGTCTCGGTCACCTGTTGTTCGCATTGACGGCACTTTGAATGGTGGATGTTACATTTCAGATGTGTTACGACCCGTGGCTCTACCCTTCATTTGATCCCTGTGAAACCCTACATTTCAGCAGGATAATGCACGACCGCATGTTTCAGGTCCTGTATGGGCCTTTCTGGGTACAGAAAATGTTCGGCTGCTGTCCTAGCCAGCACATTCTCCAAATCTCTCACCAACTGAAAACGTCTGGTCAATGGCGGCCAAGCAACTGGCTCGTCACAATACGCCAGTCACTACTCTTGATGAACTGTGGTATCGTGTTGAAGCTGCACGGGCAGCTGTACCTGTACACGCCATCCAAGCTCTGTTTGACTCAATGCCCAGGCGTATCAAGGCCGTTATTACGGCCAAAGGTGGTTGTTCTGGGTACTGATTTCTCAGGATCTATGCACCCAAATTGTGTGAAAATGTAATCACATGTCAGTTCTAGTGTAATATATTTGTCCAATGAATACCCATTTATCATCTGCATTTCTTCTTGGTGTAGCAGTTTTAATGGCCAGTAGTGTAAAATTAATGTATTAATAATTTCAAGACATTCAACTTGAACGGATCACAGTTCTTCTAAGTTGTCTACGTAAGCCTTTATTACATGGTTGGAATCTTTCCTGGAGAATTCGTTTAGTGTCTTCATAAGCTGAAGCAATCACTGCAATGCCACCAACCAGCTGTTTGGACTTGCCTTAGAGATACCCTCTTAAGAGCACTTTTTTATTAATAGTAGACACAGAAGCATGGAACCATTACTATTGGTACAGCTTTCAAATGGTTTCCAAAATCTGGGCCAGCTCTCAGTGTCTCCAGAGAAGGGTTTGAGCTTAACACACAGCAGCTTGATTGTCATAGGAATCTGAACCACAGACAAGACTCGATCACTAAAACAAAAGAAAATGATGTATGGTGTCGCTGATCTTCCACAAATGCTTAGTACATCACTTTAGCATAACTTACAATAATAATTTATGTGATATAAATCAAAGTGTCTAAAATTGTGAACAGAGGTCAGCAGACTATGGTTATGTGATGAATGCTGCTCCCCCCTCCAATCACTACTGCATCCGGTCACGAAAATCAGTATTTCTGTTACACTTTCTCTTGTTAGAGGACCTTTCCCTTTGTCTTGCTATTCTCAACTTCTTGTAGTCTGACAGTTCCATCTATAGACTCACAAACCATGTCATGTTTGTTGTTGGCAGCAGCCACAGTCATCCTGTCAGTGGGTGGCTTTATCTGACTGCAATGTTCATTCTCTTCAGTCAGGTCATAAGCCCATCCATGTGAACTAGTTCTCTAATGAATTTCTAAAAAGTGTCCTGAGTTAAAATAGCTTGTAATTTTATAAAATTTCATGCCATTTTAGACTATTTTCATCCTATTTTATTTTCTGAAGATTATCAAAGAAACTTGGAAATTGATGAACGTTAAAATATAAACACTTCTAGCCAAATGCTCATTGACAGTGAGACTGGCGAGGTCCTGAATCTCATGGCAACCTGCCAACTTCTGGATCTGCACCTGTGGAGAGTATGCCATTTTATACTTATTCTCCTCCACCTTTGCAACATGAAACCATCAATTATAAATACTGTGTATCTACAATGAACAATTGATATCCATAGCCAAAGTGCAGTACCAGGTCAGTAATCAAAGTAATGTTGCTACCAAGCATGTTTCATACTAAGGATAGATTGCTACTCATCATATAGAGTTGAGTTGCAGACAGGCACAACAAAAATGCATGTTTAGCAGTCGTTTTGTTGTGCCTGTTTGTGACTCAACATCTCTTCTATATGGTGGGTAGCAACTTAGCCTTTCCATAATACTGCCATTATTCCATCCTAAATTTTCCAATGTTTGATGTTTCACACTAATTTAGATCAAAATTGAACCCCATTCATTCAATCTACATTTAGCATTACACAACACAGAGAATTTATGAACTAGGTTCAGTTTCTTAACTAAGGTGAAAATCGATCTACACTCAACAAAGTTCACACGGTACAATCGGTCCCAAAAGTATAAAAAATTTAGTGCCAGTCACTTGATCTTTATTGCCTATTGGTCTGCAAGATTCCATGAGGGAAGCACAAAAGAGACAGAGCTGAAGATGTATTTTTCAAAAGGCCCTCAGTGGCAAAACTGTGTCATTGACAACAGAAATCATGGAAAAGTAAAGAACAAACTCTAACAATTTCTTACATCACATGACAAATTGAAAGAGATGTATTAAAAGATGTGGAATGACATGGCATAATATGCTGATGATCTGGAATATTTTATCCAAAATGAAGAATTTGTATTCCCTATATTCACTATAAAAATCTACTTAGTTTCATCCATATTGCATATGTTAGTTCCAGAAAGCATACACATATTCAACATATGAAAAAATTTGTTCATTGCATATATGTGAGTAGCCCATTCACTTAAGTAAGTGAGTTGTGTCAGAGAACAAAAATTTTAATTATTCGACATAATACAATAATCTCTGTAAGTTTACTGAATCTCAAGGAATTGAGCATGTTACTGAAATAAGATTCTAATGACCCCTGCTTCAAGAAAAAGTCTGCCTTTAAGAAAAAAAATTTTAAACAATTCAGAAACTGAAACCCAACTACGATGAAATTTGTAATAGGTTTGAGAGTTTGCGTATGTTTGATTCATTTTCAACCGAGTCACATTAAACTGCTGACACAGAAGAGCCAATAACCCACAATCAATTCTTGTCACCGATAGGTAGGTCATAGTTTTGGTCAATAATTTCAGTCTCTCTCCCAGCAAGATAGCTGATAAACTGATGGTCTTCAGTCAACCAATGTCATCGATTACAGTTACATTTCTATAATCATTAGTATAAGAAGTCTTTCTACTTTTAGCTTATTTTTGCACTTAAACTATGCGTCTGTCTTCATATGACTAATGTCTCATGTTGAGAAGAAAATTTGCATTGAAGATAGTGAGCCAATAAGAATGCAGGCAATGAAGTACCAATTTCTGCACATAGCTCAGATGATCTGGCATAAGAGGCAACATTGCCATCAGATTTAAGTGCACAATTTCATCATATTTTATTGTGTACCAAAATGCTAGATTCTACAGTTTCATAGTTTTGTGAATTTTATGAATAGCAAAAGAAGGTTGTTTCAGTTCCAGCAGAAGTTTTGACTAGGGAGAATACTCATGCTTCATTAATTAAATGGGCCCACACACTTTCAGTCTAAAAGAGCAGCTGTGTGTTCAAATCAAAATCTGTGCAGTTATCTGTTGTGAAGGTGTGAAGGCCACATTCAGTTTTCTCATCAACAGGTTGTGGTTCAGATGACTGGTGATGACAAAACTGTGCAAACTGTATGTTTACCAGATAGAACTATATAGTTTATTGTCTTAAAAGTTGTGAGATTTAAGACTTTCCTGGTGTACATATTGTTCCACAAAATTTTGGGCATCTTAAAAGTTGATTCTCTCACAGAGGTCTGCTCCAACTGTGCAGTTACCTCTGATAATCATACAGAAATGAAGTTCAGTGTGATAAATTACACAGTTAAACTGAAGGTGTCTAAGCCCCTTAAGAACTTAGAAACCATCACCATAAAATGGTTTCATGAAATGAAAAATGGAAACATTTCTATAAGTGGAAATGTATTGCAAGAGAAGATCCAAGAAAGTGTTCCGAAGCTCAGGAGTGAAGATTTCAGTGCACTGAATGGCTGGATGGATTGCCTAAAACAGAAAACAAGACACACTCTCTCTTATCAATGCTTAAATGTAGAAAACAAGACAGTGGATATGGAAAGGGTTGAGCATTGAAAGAAGAATGTTTTGCCATGCTTGACAACAAATACAAGCCCAGAAACACATTCAGTGCTTGCGAGACAGGGGTCTTACAATTTACTTTCCTCAAAAATGTATTCTGGTCAGAAGAAAAATGTCACCCAAGCATATAAAGCAAAGAGAGAACAACAGCCCTACTGTGTGTTAATAGTGAGGGAAATGAAAAGCCTGCACAGTTATTAACTGAATAATATAGAACTCACAGGTGCTTTAAACAAATTAAACCCAATCAAACAACGGAAAATCCAGGTTGGTATGTAACAATATTGTGAAAAGGAAAGTTGCCACTATCCATATAGCAGAGATTCTAAGTCGCAGATAGACACAGTCTTATTGTTAAGCCCAACCATGAACATATGATTTAAAAAGCAATGAAAATGATTGCAGAAATTTGTACAAAGATTCTTAAGAGTTTATAAGTCCAGATGAGTGCAGCAAGATAAAAATCATTCTTATTATTGACAGATGCACTCCACACAATAACATAATAACAGTATCAGGAATACTGATGTTTCACTTTTTACTGCTAACCGCACAGATCACATGCTGCCGCTAGACATGGGCATAATTCATTATGTGAAAGTAAATACAAAATGGGTATTGTACAGAAGTTGATTTCATTCCTCAAAAGAAATTATGCAATCAAATAAACATTTTGGAGGCTATGTTCATGTTTGTTGCTGCCTGGAATGTTGTAACCCAATAAACTCTGTTGACCAATGTAACAAATGCTGGCCATTGATCAGTACGGTATCAGTTGCTATAGAAGAAGAAGATGATTTCTTTGAATGTTGTCAGAAATACTCCAGCAAGTGGAAAATGTCACGACTTTATTGTCGTGATGACAATATGATTTCTGCAAACCTGGTACATGTAAGTGAACTATGATACTTTTGTAAAGAACCAAGCAGAGTTGGATGATGATGATGATGATGATGAAGGATGATTCCCCTGCATCATGCTTTGCTGCAATTGTTGAAGGACTTAACACAGTTAGAAGCAATTTTTTCTCCTCCATTGTATATGAGTCAGTTCTTGCCAATATCAAGCAGCTAAAGTGACATGGTTAAAAGTTTCAAAACTAACAGCAGTAGAAGACAACCACAGAAAGCTTCTTTATGGGGATATGAGCTATCTGTAATACAAAGCTGCAAAACAAATTTATGTAAGTAAGAATCTGCACAAGTGTGAAAACTACTACATTGTATGCCTAATTCATTTGAAGGTAATATGCTGAAAGATATGATTACGCTGATCCAGTCTACGGTTTATAGAGAACATCTCCTATCTGCAAAAGATCTCAAATCTCATCTGGTTCAGGTTCAGCATCAGTACCCCAGAGCAACACATACTACCCTTTTTCCTCCATAGCTTCAACCCCTTCTCTGACATACACTTAACCTGGACCTCCTCTGCTCAGTATGCCACTTTCTTGGAAAATTACTTCCACTTCTTAGATGGCTTCATCAAGCCCATTAACTGTCAACAGTACTGGAAAGTCGTAGTGGAATATAAGTAATTTAAAAAATAAAAGCAACATTTCCCAAACAGTAGAGGTGCCGAGTTGTTGAACGACACATTAACTAGACTGAGAAGAATGCTAGCTTTCACATGAATCCTATTTCAGAGTTATAGAATGTTTGTGTGTGTACACCTCTGTTTTTGATACCTGTCACCTCTTACATGCTGAAAAGTCTTTCCAACGCTGCCTGACCACATGTGGATCGTGCAACTGCAGTGACGAGCAGTCCTCTGCCCAATATTTTGAAAATACACACAGGCATTGCACTCCAAACCCAGTTTGCAAACAGATCTCCTGTGGGATATTCATACATGCCATGGGATTAGCCAAGCGGTCTAAGGCGCTGCAGTCACGGCCTGTGCGGCTGGTCCCAGCGGAGGTTTGAGTCCTTCCTCGGGCTTGGGTGTGTGTGTTTGTCCTTAGGATAATTTAGATTAAGTAGTATGTAAGCTTAGGGACTGATGACCTTGGCAGTTAAGTCTCATAAAGATTTCACACACATAAAAAAAAAATTTCAAGGAACCTCCCTCCTCCCATTTCCCTTATTATCTAATACCATCCCAGACTTGAACAACTTGCCAGGACTTTGGCTACTTATCATTGTGCCACCCTTCCCTCAAGAGGTGTTCCACACGAAGTGACATACTGCACATGAGCCAGCGCACTGCTGCCACTTTCTAGTCCTGTGCACTTGCTGCCTCTCCGTCCCAGCTATCAGCCACCCTATCCCTCCACCTCCCAGCTCCATTCTTCTCTACATATCACACAACTTCCCATCCCAGTTGAGCTACAGTGATGATACAAAGTAGTCAGGAAAATGTAGCCAGATGGATGTGTATGCATATATTAATATATGTGTATTACCTACTAGTTACCTCTGAAAATCATCTGAAAGCTGCCTTTTTTGCAGACTTGTCACAAGCCTTTCATGAACTCAGGGCTTCAACAACATGATAAATTCTTATCTATATTTGTTATGTAGGTGTAAGCATTTTTTTGTGGGAAAGGAAGAGAGGAAATAAGCTATGAGATGGTAACATAAACACTGGAGTAAACAGGAAGGTGCTAAACAATTGTATAAATAATTTTTATTCAAACAAATAATGTACAACTATATATAATTGTAAAATTGCACAGGTTACATGCAAATTTCTAGCGGAAAAGTGCTTAGTAAAATTATACAGCTCAGCTGATAAGTTCTGTCAATCGAGACTAATAAAACTTCCTTATACAATATGTGTGCCCATTTTATTTCAATTAAACATTTCAAGTACACAAACAAATGAAAATGTCAGACAGACATTCGAAAAAGTGGGTTGTTTAATCACGAGGATAACTCAACAAGCAATTAAGTATCACTTTAGTATAAGCTATTTCAACAAACAAACAACCAAACTGAAACACTTTCCTCAACAATAAAAATTATAAAGCAATAATTATCATTCTGTTTCCCACTAACAAACACATTACAATTATATTTAGCAGTCCCTTTTCATAGAATTACTGCCTATGGGAAACAAATGAATTCCAGTAATAAATGCAAAGAAAAGATAACAACACAATAACAACAAGAACAATAACAACATCTGCTTCTCTTCATACATATGTCTGGTATAATGTCTTATAAATTACCTGGATTCTTGACTGTCTATTGTATATTAAAACTGAGTGTCAAACTGGAACACTATTCTAGAATTTGCCTTCCATAGACAGCATTCTAGCAGCTGAACTCTCCAAGCATACATAATGAACTGGTGCAAAGCTTCTATCTGTCTGTACCTCTCTCCAATAATTTCTGACTCCATGTTGGTTTTCATCTGATGGTGCAGCAGGGCATATGCTCCAGGCAATATTGATGGCTTCTAGAACTATCTAGCATAGGCTTAAAATTGGGGCCCTGATGAAATTTCCCAATTAGTGCTGTGTACCAAAAGTAACAGTTTTTCCTGACAGATTTAAAGTGTATGGTGCACTTGGGATTGCAATTGGATCTTTGAATGTTTGGTAACTTTCAGCAAAATGAGCTCATCTCAAAAACTGCAGTGATGCTTCAGTGTAACGCATTCACATCTCTGTGTTCCAAATTATGCTAAAAACTTTTTTTCATTTCTTTTCACCTGTTTCCTCCATTGCTTCACATTCACTGTACTTATCTGGCAGCACTAAGTATTCTCATTCTCTCTTTGTTCCCTAACTTATAAAATATATGTATATTTATAACAGGAGCCTTTCACATTTATATTAAAAAGTTTAGGTTTCCATTTTTTGTTGCAGTAACCTGGCTTTAGCAATAAAGAGAAAAAAAGAAGAAGTGGAATTTTTCTTCTCTCTCTCTCTCTCTCTCTCTCTCTCTCTCTCTCTCTCTCTCCCTCCCCCCCCCCCCCCCCTCTCTCTCCCCCCTCTATCCCCCTCCCTTTATTAAATGAAAATGTTATATTTGACCATTACTGTTGTTTCTGTTGTAGTAAAGGGTATGAAATACAGAAAAATTATTAACATATTGGTTATCTTATCCTCGATACCAGAGACAGTTCTGAATGAAAGTTTCACTCTGCAGTCATGTGTGTACCTGTAACTAAAGAAATAAGTACAGATAGCTGCTGACTCTGTTATGGAGGCTTACACAGAGTGGTGGATATACTTATAAACAAAATCTTGTATGTATTAGCTCAGCTGAGAAACTTGTATTCACTCTCAGACTACATGCATACATGTATGGGAAAACCTAACTACATTGCCCCAATCTTGCTGCCTAACAGGTGTAAGGTATTGCCTTTAGTGGTGTGGGAGAAGCGAACATGAGTCAAGAGGAAATGGAGGGCAATGTCTAGGAGAAGGAGAAGGAATATTTCACCAGAGAAAGCTTGTCTCAATACATTCTGGTAATGACATGCGGTACACAGGAACAGATAGCTTGAGAAATCTTGAGGGAAGATAGAACACAGGGAAACTGCTGACATGACATGTTGACAAGTTTTCTACACTCATTACACTGCTCATATTCCACCCTATATTTCCAATGTTGTTATTTATATTCCTCACAGATTACAACTGCTATCAAGTCAGGACTTGAACACTAAACTTTTCCTTTCACTGGCAATGTTCTACCAAAAGAGTTCCCTTAACATGCCCCATGGCATTACCTAAAGCCTCAATATGGTAGCACTCCTTTCCTACCAAACTGTGCAGAGGTTCTTTCGCAAAGCTTACTGACATAGAGTTTGTGGGAGACAGGATGTAGAGAAGTACAATAAAGCCACGGCCTACATAATTGTTTCAAACATTACACATTCACTCTCCAATAAGTAAGTATGGGTCTGCATTCAAGTATTGTTTAGTCAAAAACTTTTAATCTGTTGTGAAGTTCCATTACATACAGTGTTTCCAACATTCATGTTAGGTCCACTAAACATAAGTTACACTTCTGACTTTGATACTTCGTATGCATTTACAAAATATGTCTTTAGAATAATGCAGTACAGTTTGAGTGTGATATTGCTGCTACAGATGATTCATTGCTTTCCAGTAGCAAACATGAAAGATACATTTCTGATAAGGGTGTATCAAAGCACTGGATAAAATAGCAGTGTCGTTTGACTACATTTTTAACATTTCTTTTAGAGTGTTAAAAAGGAAACCTTTCAACTATTTTATTATCTTTAGCACATTATTACAAAAAGTAAATGGCTTAATGCTTTTTATATTTTTCTCTAACTTTGCATCATAATGAAGGTCAATGTACAGAATTGAAAGAATGCAACACAAAGAAAACAATCAAGGGAAAAGTGATCTTCCGCTACAAAAAGACAGAGTGTTGTGTTTATGTATTACTGTAGCAACTGTAAATATTACATTAATCTAATAAAAAAAAGATTGCTCAATTATTAAAAGAGACAGTGGCTTTCTGACATAAAATACTGAACAAAGCCTTGCCATTCTCCCTTCCTCAAAACTTTTCCACTCTTCTAGCAGAAGAAGCCCCTCGGTCTAAAAGGTTGCAAATTATGTTTTTCTACATTTTTCCAACCGTCATTTGGAAGTAGATTCCCTCCACCCATATTATAAACATCACTATTTTGTCTGTCACATGAGGATCCATTTGCAACCTTCTCAGCATGTTCCTACTAAAATAACTTCTGTATTTGCCAGCTGTGTGCAACAGTGCACAACTTTCTCAAAAAAGTACAATGTCATCCTGAGAGCAGACTCCCTGTCTCATATAGATCCCCATAATCTCACAAATGGTTGACTTCACAAGGTTTATCAGGGAACATCAGTTACAAATATCAGGTACAGTAAATTATCACATAGCACCAAACTTAACACAATAAAAAAAAAGAGATAAGCTATTTTAGTATTTTACATTCCTGTCAATATGACAGACTAGAGAGAAACTTTTATGTAAAAGACGCTCAAAAACATTAGCTACATAATAGTTTTAACACGTTAGTTCACTTCTAAGAAGCCTTGAAATATCAGACAAAAAAATATCTCGCTTCTGTGACTGCAGCAACAATCTGAAAGAATGCTGCCGTTCTGTAGGAAGCATTTTAGCTATCAGTAAATATCTCAGTGCACCTAGTCGAATGCACGTCATCAATTCTGGTTGTCCGCATTGTGCAGCTTGCAAATACACTGATGCAACAGAGCTGGGCGACAAGAATCTCTGCAGTACCATTGTACACAGCTTGTCTGCACCATCGAAAAGAAATCTGCAATGTGTAAAAGTAGTTCAAAACTAAGGTACTTAAAAAAAACTTCTAATAATAATAATTATACTATACATCAAATCACTCAAAGCCCAATTTCAAACTAAACTGCAAGTTCATCTTTAGAAAGTGCCTGGTGAAATTGCGAAGAACATATTATAAATTGAAAAAGGAGCAAGTATAAAAAGATGCATTACCAGTACCTCAAAGACTTTCCACTCTACAAGTGAGGAAGTCAAAACCAGAGTGTGTAAAAATAAATTAACTGCTCAAGGTTCCAATTTCAGTTGAAAAGAAAATTTCTGAGATAGGTTCAGGTGCCAGTTATGGCCAGCCCACTATACCTTAGAACAGTAAAGAAATGTTCATCGAGCTGCAGAAGCAATGGAAGAATATCTACAAATATCTACTAAAGTTTACAAGAAAGATTAGCACCCTTAAATGTATGAATGTTAATTTAGTCCAGAAATTTACATTATTTGCTTCAAGCCATGAAGTCTAATCAGTTTCTCAGCCACAGAAATGAATGAGACAAGCTGGTGTACCAAAAAAATTGATAAATTTAATAAAATTCAACACTTGAAACTCAGAATATAAATGGGAGTCAGACATCCCTCTGAAGATTATGGAATCAAAACCAGAATCAAACAAGAGGATTCAGTCTTTCCATTTCTGTTTATTACTATAACCAAGTAAAATTATCACAAAATGAAGTGCAAACAAAGATCAAAATTAATATAGTCTCATACACTGATGACACTGCTCTATTATCTGGCTATGAAACTTAATTAATAGTTCTTACATCACAATTAATAAATGCTATAAATGGGTCAAGTTGACTATAGATAAAATAATGAGGTTCATCTTCTCTCACCATATATTAAATGACAATGGAATGTATATTATTAACACAGCTTTTACAAAGGCTAATAAATTTAATTATCTCAGCACTCTGCTAACCTCTGGCAAAACAGTAAAAGTTAAACAGATGTTACTAAGGTCTTTTAACAGATTTTGAAAGCAATTTACTTTCCAAAATGTCATAACTGCACACTCAAATATTATTAATTGAACCAGTTTCAACTTATGCATATGAAAACTGAAATGCCACAAAAATGGAAACAAATTTAAGGTATTTGGACATTATGTCTTCAGAAAAACATTTATTTCTATATGAGACGGCAATAATAATAATGATTGTAGGATATTAAATGACCCCTGTCAGATTCTATAGAGAACTTGGATTTGAATTAGCCTCTCTATTAACATCTACATCTATATCAACATCTATATCTACACTCCTCAACCCACTGTCCAGTGCATGGTGGAGGGTATGTTCCACTGTTAGCACTTATTAGTGTTATCTCCCATTCCATTCACACATGAAGCATGGGAAGAATAATTGTGAAAATGCTTCCTTGCATGCTATGATTTATCCATTTTTGTCCTCACCATCCCTAAGGGAACATACATATGGCTTTCTTGAGATGGTTTACTTCTATCTTCAAGATTCTACCAGTTCAGTTTCTTCAGCATCTCTGTGACACTCTCTCTCAGATCAAAGGTACCTGTGACCATTTATGCTGCTCTTCTCTTTACATGTTCAATACCCCCTGTCAGTCATACTTGGTATGGGTCCAATGCCCTTGAGCAATATTCAAGGATGGATCACACAAGTGATTTGGAAGCAATCTTCTTTGTAGAATGATTGTACTTACACAGAATTCTACCAATAACGCAAAGTTTACCACTTGCTTTATCCACAGTTGAGATCTATATGCTCATCCTATTGCATATCCCAACAAAATGTTACATCCACCTATTTTTACACTGAAGTGCCAAAGAAACTGGTATAGGCATGCATATTCAAATACAGAGATATGTAATCAGGCAGAAAAATGGCACTGCAGTCAGCAATGCCTATATAAGACAACAAGTGTATGGCGCAGCTGTTAGATCAGTTACTGCTGCTACAATGACAGGTCATCAAGATTTAAGTGAGTTTGAATGAGGTGTTACAGTTGGTGCATAAGCAATGGGACACAGCATCTCTGAAGTGGTGATGAAGTGGGGATTTTCCTGTATGACCATTTCGTGAATGTACTGTGACTATCAGGAATCTGGTAAAACATCAAATCTCCGACATTGCTGCGGCCAGAAAAGATCCTCAAGAACAGAACCAATGACAACTGAAGGGATTTGTGCAACCCTTCTGCAAATTGCTGCAGATTTCAATGTTGAGTCATCAAAAAGTGTCAGCTTGCAAACCATTCAATGAAACTCCATCGATACAGGCTTTTGGAGCCGAAGGTCCATTCATGTACACTTGATGACTGCATGACACAAAACTTTATGCCTAACCTGGGCCTGTCAATGCCGATATTGGACTGTTGCCTGGTCAGATGAGTCTCATTTCAAATTGTATTGAGCGGATGCACATGTACGGATATGGTGACAACATCATGAATCCATGGATGCTGCATATCAGCAGAGAACTTTTGAAGCTGGTGGAGGCTCTGTATTGGAGTGGGGCATGTGCAGTTGAAGAGATATGGGACTCCTGATACATCTAGATACAACTCTGACAGGTGACATGAACATAAGAATCCTGTCTGATCACCTGCATCCGTTCAGGTCCACTGTGCATTCCAATGGACTTGGGCAATTCCAGCAGGGCAATGCGACACCCCACGCTTCCAGAATTGCTAGAGAGTGGCTCCAGAAACACTCTTTTGAGTTTAAGCACTTCTGCTGGCCACCAAACTCCCCTGACATAAACATTATATATCTGGGATACCTTACAACGTGCTGTTCAGAAGAGATCTCCACCCCCTAGTACTCTAACGGATTCATGGTGTCAGTTCCCTCCAGCACTACTTCAGACATTAGTTGAGTCCATGTCACATCGTGCTGTGGCACTTCTGCATGCTTGTGAGGGTCCTACACAATATTAGGCAGATGTACCAGTTTCTCTAGCTCTTCAATGTATGAGTTGACTGATTATTAGTGTGGTTCATAGATATTACAGTTACAGGATATTATTATTATTTCTTTCTTTTCTCAGACGTTATGTCTGGCCAAAAATGGAAAGTGACGCGGACCTTGATCAAGCGTGACTTCCTTTTAACTGTACGGTATATGTTATATTGCATTTCGGAACTTTCGGGTAATTGAACATGTATCAATAATTATGGATTTCTATAGTTGTATATATAAGTTTGGATGTAGCTGTATTGCATTGATGTACTGGTGGATATTGTGTGGTATGACTCCTGTAGTTGATAGTATAATTGGTATAATGTTAACTTTATCCTGATGCCACATGTCCTTGACTTCCTCAGCCAATTGGATGTATTTTTCAATTTTTTCTCCTGTTTTCTTTTGTATATTTGTTGTATTGGGTATGGATATTTCGATTAATTGTGTTAATTTCTTCTTTTTATTGGTGAGTATGATGTCAGGTTTGTTATGTGGTGTTGTTTTATGTGTTATAATGGTTCTGTTCCAGTATAATTTGTATTCATCATTCTCCAGTACATTTTGTGGTGCTTACTTGTATGTGGGAACATGTTGTTTTATAAGTTTATGTTGTAAGGCAAGCTGTTGATGTGTTATTTTTGCTACAGTGTCATGTCTTCTGAGGTATTCTGTATTTGCTAGTATTGTACATCCGCTTGTGATGTGATCTACTGTTTCTATTTGTTGTTTTCAAAGTCTGCACTTATCTGTTGTGGTATTGGGATCTTTAATAATATGCTTGCTGTAATATCTGGTGTTTATTGTTTGATCCTGTATTGCAATCATAAATCCTTCCGTCTCACTGTATACATTGCCTTTTCTTAGCCATGTGTTGGATGCGTCTTGATCGATGTGTGGCTGTGTTAGATGATACGGGTGCTTGCCATGTAGTGTTTTCTTTTTCCAATTTACTTTCTTCGTATCTGTTGATGTTCTGTGATCTAAAGGGTTGTAGAAGTGGTTATGAAATTGCAGTGGTGTAGCCGATGTATTTATATGAGTGATTGCTTTGTGTATTTTGCTAGTTTCTGCTCATTCTACAAAGAATTTTCTTAAATTGTCTACCTGTCCATAATGTAGGTGTTTTATATCGATAAATCCCCTTCCTCCTTCCTTACTGCTTAATGTGAATCTTTCTGTTGCTGAATGTATGTGATGTATTCTATATTTGTGGCATTGTGATCGTGTAAGTGTACTGAGTGCTTGTAGGTCTGTGTTACTCCATTTCACTACTCCAAATGAATAGGTCAATATTGGTATAGCATAAGAATTTATAGCTTTTGTCTTGTTTCTTGCTGTCAATTCTGTTTTCAGTATTTTTGTTAGTCTTTGTCTATATTTTTCTTTTAGTTCTTCTTTAATATTCCTTCTTTAATATTCTTCTTTAATATTCCTATTTTTTGTCTGTATCCTAGATATTTATAGGCATCTGTTTTTTCCATCGCTTCTATGCAGTCGCTGTGGTTATCCAATATGTAATCTTCTTGTTTAGTGTGTTTTCCCTTGACTATGCTATTTTTCTTACATTTATGTGTTCCAAAAGCCATATTTATATCATTGCTGAATACTTCTGTTATCTTTAGTAATTGGTTGAGTTGTTGATTTGTTGCTGCCAGTAGTTTTAGATCATCCATGTATAGCAAATGTGTGATTTTGTGTGGGTATGTTCCAGTAATATTGTATCCATAATTTGTATTATTTAGCATGTTGGATAGTGGGTTCAGAGCAAGGCAGAACCAGAAAGGACTTAATGAGTCTCCTTGGTATATTCCACGCTTAATCTGTATTGGCTGTGATGTGATATTATTTGAATTTGTTTGGATATTAAGTGTGGTTTTCCAATTTTTTATTACTATGTTTAGGAACTGTATCAATTTAGGATCTACTTTGTATATTTCCAATATTTGTAGTAACCATGAGTAGGGTACACTATCAAAAGCTTTTTGGTAATCAATGTATGCGTTGTGTAGCGACCTTTGTTTAGTTTTAGCTTGATATGTCACCTCTGCATCTATTATCAGTTGCTCTTTACATCCTCGTGCTCCTTTGCAACAGCCTTTTTGTTCTTCATTTATAATTTTGTTCTGTGTTGTATGTGTCATTAATTTCTGTGTAATGACTGAAGTTTATATTCTGTATATTGTTGGTAGGCATGTTATGGGGCGATATTTAGCTGGGTTTTTCTGTGTCTGCTTGATCTTTAGGTTTCAGATAAGTTATTCCATGTGTAAGTGTATCAGGGAATGTGTATGGGTCTGCAATGTAACTGTTAAATAATTTATATCTAAAAACAAAGATGATGAGACTTACCAAACAAAAGTGCTGGCAGGTCGATAGACACACAAACAAACACAAACATACACACAAAATTCAAGCTTTCGCAACCAACGGTTGCTTCGTCAGGAAAGAGGGAAGGAGAGGGAAAGACGAAAGGATGTGGGTTTTAAGGGAGAGGGTAAGGAGTCATTCCAATCCCGGGAGCGGAAAGACTTACCTTAGGGGGGGAAAAGGACGGGTATACACTCGCACACACACACATATCCATCCACACATATACAGACACAAGCAGACATATTCAAAGGCAAAGAGTTTGGGCAGAGATGTATCATCTTGTATGTGTCTGTTTTTGCTTGTATCCATCGTGCACGCCTGTTATGTTGTACCGGGTTTGACCACATGTTGCTCCAGAAGTGTCATCTCTGCCCAAACTCTTTGCCTTTGAATATGTCTGCTTGTGTCTGTATATGTGTGGATGGATATGTGTGTGTGCGCGAGTGTATACCCGTCCTTTTTTCCCCTAAGGTAAGTCTTTCCGCTCCCAGGATTGGAATGACTCTTTACCCTCTCCCTTAAAACCTACATCCTTTCGTCTTTCCCTCTCCTTCCCTCTTTCCTGACGAAGCAACCGTTGGTTGCGAAAGCTTGAATTTTGTGCGTATGTTTGTGTGTCTATCGACCTGCCAGCGCTTTCGTTTGGTAAGTCACATCATCTTTGTTTTTAGATATATTTTTCCCATGCGGAATGTTTCCCTGTATTATATTCATGTTAAATAATTTATATATAAAAACAAAGATGAGGTGACTTACCGAACAAAAGCGCTGGCAGGTCGATAGACACACAAACAAACACAAACATACACACAAAATTCAAGCTTTCGCAACAAACTGTTGCCTCATCAGGAAAGAGGGAAGGAGAGGGGAAGACGAAAGGAAGTGGGTTTTAAGGGAGAGGGTAAGGAGTCATTCCAATCCCGGGAGCGGAAAGACTTACCTTAGGGGGTACTGGCAAAAACAGAAAGAGGAAAATAAGACGACAGAAAAGATTTCTAAATGCAACAGTGACAATAACAAACGTAATGTTTTTATATATAATGTTTTTATATATAATTTTTCCCACGTGGAATGTTTCCTTCCATTATATTGTTAAATAATTTAGTTAGATGTGAATGTGTTGAGGTGAACTTCTTTAGCCAGAAATTTGCTATTTTATCTTTTCCAGGGGCTTTCCAATTGTGAGTAGAATTAATTGCTTGGGTGACTTCATTTTGCAAAATTATCACTTCAAGCATTTGTGGTATCATCTTGTATGTGTCTGTTTCTGTTTGTTTCCACCGTGCATGCCTGTTATGTTGCGCCGGGTTTGATCATATGTTGCTCCAGAAGTGTTCCATGTCTGTTATGTTTGGTGGATTGTCTATTTTAATGTGTGTGTTATCTATTGTCTGGTAAAATTTCTTTTGGTTTGTGTTGAATGTTTGGTTTTGTTTCCTTCTATTTTCACTTTTTTTGTATCTTCTAAGTCATTTGACCAATGCTTGTAATTTCTGCTTCTTTTCATCTAATTGCTCTATCGCTTCTTGTTGTGAGATTTTACCTAACCTTTTTCGTTTTTTTTTTTTTTTTCTGACATTTCATTTCTTATAAATTGTGTTAGCTGTCCGATGTCTTTTCTCAGTTTTTCTATTCTGATCTGTAGCCTGTGTTGCCATGCTGGTTTTGTGGGTTTCTTCTGTGTGTTGGTTGGTTCTGATCTCTGCCCAGTGTGTATATTTAGTGTAGTGAGTGCTCCAATATAAACCAATAGTTGTAACTCTTCCATAGTTGTGTTTTCATTTATTTTGTTGTGTATGATTGTGTTGATAGTTTTTATTGTTGTTTCGACTTGTGGGTTATTTGGCGGTCTATGCAAGAATGGTCTAA
The DNA here is from genome assembly GCF_023864345.2 of Schistocerca serialis cubense. NCBI lineage: Eukaryota > Metazoa > Arthropoda > Insecta > Orthoptera > Acrididae > Schistocerca > Schistocerca serialis. Next base: position 918,148,975 of record NC_064638.1, on the reverse strand, counting down.
TGTCTGTATTTGTGTCTCTTCTTCTATATCTAACATGTGTGTCACTTCGTGTTTTATTTGTGCTTGTTCTGTTGGCTGTCTTAAGATTTCGTTTTCCTCTGATTGTTTAATTGATGTGTGTTGTTCTTTGTTTGTTGCCCTGGGATGTTTGAGTCCATTACTGTATTTTCTTCTTCTTCTGATTGCACATTATTTTGTTCCAGTATTTGTTGTACTTGTTGTTTGATGTTTTCTAATTCTGACTGGGGTATCCTGTTATTTTTGATTATTACACGGATCTGATCAGCTAGTCGCTGTTCTGTTAAAAATTTTAATTCTGGGTATCTGGTAATAAATGTTGTGTATACTTGTGATCTGTATCCAGTTGTGTTGGTTCCTAGGTTTGTTGCTTGGTAATAACAGAACACGAGGTGTCGATTAACTTCATCTGACCATCTCATCCTCTGTCTTTGTTTTCCTTCTAGGGTGGTTGCAGGAAGCATATGCTGCAAAACACCTCTATTTGGATTTAAATCATTTTCCAGTTGGCTAGCAGTGTCGTTACCATTGTGGGCGGGCATAGGGTTCAATCGTCATCCCCGACCATGACGGCGCTTGTCCGAGGCTTCTTTAGTTCTGTCCTGAACCAACTAATCACACTAAAAGGGGGGGGGGGGGGGGGTTAGCCCTATTAGTGGTTTGTTCTTTTCGTCACCTTTTACGACTGGCAGAACATACCGGAGGCCTATTCTTTTCCCGGGCCTCCACGGGGTTTATTATTATCTGACATTACTATCTGTCCCTAAGGTCATTAATATGCAACATGAACAGCAAGGGTCCCAACACACTTCTGTGTGGGACACCCTAAAATCCTTCTACATTTGTCAATGATTTTCCCTCTGAGATAACTTGCTGTGTCCTCCCTACCAAAAAATCCTCAATCCAGTCACCAACTTTGCTTGTTATCCCATATGGTTGTACTTTTGACAATAAGTGCAGATGTGATACTGAGTCAAATGCTTTTTGGAAAACAATAAATAGTGCGCCTACCTGACAGCCTTGAGTATGCCACATAAGAAAAGGGTGATTTCAGTTTCACACAATCAGTGTTTTTGGAATCCATATTAGCTGGCATGGAGGAGGACATTGTGTTCATTATGTTTGAGCCCAGAATGTGTTTCAAGAATCTACAACAAATGGATGTCAAGGATATTAAATGGTAGTTTTGTGGATCACTTCTACCACTCTTCCTGTAACTGGGTGTGACCTGTGCAGTCTTCTACTGGACATGGCTTTTTGTTCATAGGATTTACAATAGATTATAGATAAAAGAGGGTCTAACTCAGCAACAAATTCAGTACAGAATACAGGTGCAAATTCAGTATAGAATACAGGTGGGATTCCACTGGGACCTGGAGCTTTGTTCAATTTTAACAATTTCACCTGTTTTTCAACACCACCGACACTAACACTTGCTTCACTCATCTTTTCAGTGGTACGGGGATTAATATGGGGCAATTCTTCTGGGTTTTCCTTTGCAAAGGAACATTTGAAAACAGAATGTCAAATCAAATACCTTTCAGCATTTCTGCTTTTACTTTGCTAACCTCAATTTCAGTTCCTGTCTCACCCACAAGTGATAGGACACTAACTTTTGTGCCACTAAAAGCCTTTTCAAATGACCAGAACTTCTTGACAAAATTCTGAAGTCATTGAAAGCTTCACGCATTGCTCTCTTGAGAGCCAAATGCCTTAAGTTCTGCATATCTCTGTTTACAGCTTAATGCTTTGTTTTACACCTACTACACAATAGTCTGTTTCTTTAGAAGTCTCTTTACAGTGGCTGTATAACACAGAGTTACTGGATACATACCTATCCAGTGCATGGTCAACTATTCTTTAAACTTGAGCCATAGCACCTCTAAACGTTCCTGACCTGTGCTATAAGTTTGAAGTTTCTGACTGAAATGTGACATTACTACTTTTTAATCTAGTTTACTAAACTTACATATCTTTCTGCTTGTTTTAGTTGTTCTTTGTACTTCGGTAATCATGCTGCCACAAATTTGTCATAGTCAATGACACCAGTTTTGATGTTGACATCCTCAAAGAGGTCAGGTCTATTTGTTGCCAATAGGTCTAATTTATTTCCATCATGAATGGGTGAGTGTCATGGCTAATTGAAGGATCCTACTACAATTTTATGCCCACCCCTGATACTGAGTCTTGCCCAAACAATCTCACATGCAGCTTTAATTTCCATCTTGATAGACTCTCTTGTCTACTGTGACAAATTCCCCACCATTATTTCCCATTAGCCTGTCCTTTTGATATGCACTTAAATTTTCCCCAAAAATCTAACTGTCCATCAATTCCAGGTTTTAACCAGTTTTTTGTACCTAGTATTCTGTGAGCTTCACTGCTTTTTGGGAGTGCTTCAAATTTTGGCATTCTGTTGCAAATACTTCAGCAGTTAACTACTAGGATTTTAATACTCTTGCTTGTGTCGTGCAGGTCATTACTTTGGAACTTACATTAATATTTTTTGGTCTCCTACAGCTGTTGTCATCTGGACTGGATGGAGAATAGCCTAATCTAAAAAACACATGTGTGCTCCCCAGACATAGTCAGCTATCTGAGTAGCAGTCTCTTATGTATAGTGTACACCTAACCCTTTTAGGGGGACCTTACAGTTTGCCATGTTGATCACAGCAATAACAGCAAAGACACAGAGGTACTGTGCCATTTTTTTTTAATGTAAAAAGAAAAAATATGAAAAACTTTTGAAATGTACAGCCTTCATGATGAACCAATTAGAGAAAGAATTTCAGTTTGGATAGACGGTGTAATTGCGATTACAACAAACTTCTGATTATTGCAACATTTGATTACTAGGATTACTGTGAAAAGTGTAAATAAATATTTTGTTGGCGCAGTATTACAATTAAATTACACTGTCAGAAAACGTTTGTTTCATAAACCGGTACCCGGTCTTACTGGAAGTTTGAGGAATGTTTAATGAGAAGAAATATTTTGTATAATTTAAAAAAGTGAAGCATGTAACAAACAATAAAATCTCTGGCTGATACTACAGCAAACACAGATTAACAATATTCTAAGGCTGTTATCTTATGTTGACAAAATGAAAATACTATCTGGATACTACATGTAAAATATTCCCAAAAAGAACTAGTGGAGAACGTGCTATAATACTGATATACAACATTTCTATAATCACATATATAGAAGGATTCTTATGTTCTTGGTGTGCCAGCACAAGTCATATAAATGAAAGAGTACTATGGCAATAGGTTGAAGGAGAGGAATGGTGCCAGCAAAATTTGGAGCTATGGGGGTTACAGGAAGAAACAATATGTCACAGGGAGAGGTCCCACTTGCACAACTCAGAAAAGCTGGTGTTGCTGGGAAAAATTCACATGGCACTGACTGTGAAGCAATCATTAAAGCGAAGTACATCATGTTGGGCAGCTTGTTCAGCAACTGGGTTCTCCTGCTGTCTCTCAGCAACAATATGGCAGTGGCCATTCGTGCCAACAGCTATTTACTTGTTATGCAACACAGAATGAGCCACAATGGTTGGAGTGTGGTTGGCAGATTACATAGCTGCTTTCCCTGGTGGCCTTGCCTTTGATGGGGAAGGAGATGCCTGAGACAGAACTGGAACAGAAAGCTCTGAGACATTTAGTCATGGAATGTATATCGTAAATAGAGATAAGGTGCCATAGGAGGGGAGTATTCATTGCAAGTGAGAAAGAATTGTCTCTACTGAGAACAAATTTGAGTGTGACAGCGATGTCATCTGGTCACTTATAAAAGGTGAAATCAAGTAATTCCTGCATGTATTCACCAGCAACCCAATTCTGCTCTGGCAGTTTTAGAGTCATTCAATGTAAGTCTATGGTTAGTAGGATGGAAACATCCACACCATGCAACATTAGTTGGAGCCAATTTTAACATACCAAGTGAATATTGGGACATCTGTGGATTCATTGCAGGGGGAGCAGACTGAAGGTCTTGCAAAGTACTTTTGAACAAGTTTTCTGAAAACTTGTATTGACCACCTAGTTCAACAGCCCACATGCAATGGAAATATTTTAGAGCAATGGAAATATTTTAAGACATTGTAACTACAAACAGGCCTGACCTTATTGACAGTGTCAGTATAGAGACACGGATTAGCGACCGTGATGTCATCACAGTGGCTAGGTCACTAAAGTTAATAAATAAATCAATTAATCAATCATGAAGGCAATGACAGTATTTCTGCCAGAAAGAGCAGATAAGATGTTGCAAGCATCCCACTTCCACAAAGAATAAACATTATTTATTCCAGTACGATGGATGTAGAGGAATTATGGATGAAGGTTGCGTGGATCGTAAATCGTGCTTGGAGAAGTATGGGCTGAGTAAGTGGATTAAGGACAGAAAATACCCATCTTGGTTTAACAACTAAATTCAAAAATTTCTGAAGACACAAAGGCAGTTACACTTCGGTTCAAAAGATAACACGCAATTTAGGACAGGTAAAAGTTAGTACAGATTCATGCGTCTGTAGAAAGATCAATCGGCAAAACACTGTCATACCTTAGCAAAAGATCTTGTTGAGAACCCGAGAAAATTCTGATCCTGCATAAAATTGTTAAGCAGGTCTAAGGTTTCTATCCAGTCACTCAGCTGGTCTTGCGTGGCAGCAGAAGACAGTACAAGGAAAGCCAAAGTTTTAAATTTCACGTTTAAGAAATTGTCTATACAGGAGAATTGTACAAACATACTGTTTTTTGGCCATCACACAGACTCCCGTTTGGAGGACATAGCAACAGGCATCCTTGGCATACAGAAACGAGAGAAAGAGTTGAAGACAAAATAGGTCACCAGGTCCGGATAGAATCCCAATTCGGTTCTACAAAGAGTGCTCTATGGCACTGATCCCTTACTTCGCTTGAATTTATCATGAATCTCTTGCCTTGTGTACAGTCCCAAGCAACTGGAAAAAAGTGCAGGTGACTCATGTATTTAAGAAGGGTAAAAGAACAGAACTGCAAAATCAAAATTGGTTTGCTGCAGAATTCTTGAATATATTTTCAGTTCAAATGTAATAAGTTTCCTTGATACAGAAATGCTTCTGTCCACAAATCAGCATTGTTTTAGAAAGCATCACTCATGTGAGCTTACCCTTTGTTCACATGATATGCTATAGATGAAAGCCAACGGCAGATTCACTATTCCTAGATTTCTGAAAAGCATCTGACACAGTGCCCCACTGCAGACTGTTAATGCAGGTAGAGGCATATGGAATAGGTTTTCAGATAAGTGAGTGGCTCAAAGACTTCTTAAGTAACAGAATGCTGTATTTCACTCTCAACAGCGATTGTTCATCACAGACAAGAATATCATCAGGAGTGCTCCTGTAAGTGTGACATGACAACTGTTATTTCTTACATACATAAATGATCTGGCAGACAGGGTGGACAGCAATCTGTGGCTGTTTGCTGATGATACTGTGGTATACAAGAAAGTGTTGTTATTGAGTGACCTTCACCAGATCAGACTGAAGGAAGAAATCAAATACTGATGCAGGCTGTCAGATTTCTTTCCCACAGGCTTGAACTACAAACAAATACTATGAAAATGCTTCGGGAACTCAAATAGGAATCCCTGGAGGGAAGGCAAAATTCTTTTCAAGGAACACTGTTGATAAAATTTAGGGAATTGTCATTTTAAACTGACTGCAGAACAATTCTTCTGCCGCCAAATACATTTCACGTGAAGAAGATGAAGATAAGAGAAATTAGGGCTCATACAGAGGCATATAGCCAGTCGTTTTTCCCTTGCTCTATTTACTAGTGTATAGGAAAGATTGTGACTGGCAGTGGTACAGGGTACCCTCCGCCGCACACCATACAGTGGCTTGTGAGGTACAGATGTACATGCAGATCTAGAGTAGTCGTAGTGGAAGGATGTATGGTCTTGGTTACTGCAGGCATATGAACCATGAAGCAAGGAACTGAGCAGGAGCAGACAAGCTTGGGTGGGTGGCAAAATACTATTATGGGAGGGATGGGGAGGGTCATGAGTATGAGGGGATCGATATGTCATAGGTAGTAGGTGACTGGAGGGATGAGGCACGGGAAATCTGTTTCTGTACATGGTCAGGAGGGTAATTTCAGTCTATAAAGGTCTCAGTGAGGCCCTTGTTGTATTTGAAGAGGGACTGCTTGTCACTACAGATGTAATGATATGGATGGCTAGACAGTATAGAAGGGACTTCTTGGTATGGAATTGGTGGCAGCTATCAAAGTGGAAGTATTGCTGGTGGTTGGTAGGTTTGATATGGATGGAAGTACTGAAGCAGCATCCTTGAGGTGGAGGTCAACATCAAAGAAGGTGGCTTGTTGGCTTGAGAAGCAAAAGATGCAGCAAATGGGGGAGACAGCGTCGAGGTACTGGAGAATTGTGAATAGTCCATCCTCACCCTCTGTCCATATCACAAAAATGTTATCGATGAATCTGAATCAAGTGAGAGATTTGGGATTCTGATTGGTTAAGAAGGATTCCTCCAGACAACTCACAACTAGGTTAGCACAGGATAGTGCCTTGCCACTGTTCATTGCTGTACCATGGATTTATTTACGGATGATACTTTCAATGAATAAGTAACTGTAAGTAAGGATACAGTTGGTCATGGTGATCAGGAAGGAGACTGAAGATATGGAGTCAGTCGGGGGTATGAAAAGGTAGTGTTCAACAGTGGCAAGGCCATGGACATTGAGGATATTCGTGTCAAGGGAGATGTAAACAACTGTGACAAGCAAGGCAGTAGGTGTAAAGTAACAGGAACTGTAGGAAGTCAGTGGAAGAAATACATAGTGTCTTTTATATAGGAGGGTAGGATTCAGGTAATAGGCTGAAGGTGGTGGTCCCCAAGAACGGTGATTCTACATGTAGTGGTACAGTAACCAGACATAGTGTGACATTCTGGGTGGTTGGGTTTATGCATTTCAGGAAGCACACAGAAAGTGGAAGTGCAGGAAGTGGTAGGGATGAGGAGATAGACAGACTGAGAGGAGGGGTTCAGGGATTGACCTAAGGATTTCAGTAGGGATTGGAGATCTTGCTAGATTTCTGGAATGGAGTCACTGCAGTATCTCTTATAGATGGATGTATCTGGCAGCTGGCGGAGTCCCTCCATCGCGAAATCTATGCAGTTCATACCCAGAGGGTGGAGCCTTTGTTGGGAGGTATGATTATAACATCAGGATCAATTACAAGGAGGTGGATTACAGTTCTTTCTGTAGATGTGAGGTTGCTTTCCATGTTGAGGTAGTTGGGTATGATGGTGAGACAAAGTTTGAGGTTAGGAAACTCTGAGAAGGTAACAGTGGATGATCAGTGGGCAGTGGGGATGAATTATGGTTATATGGAGGTGTCAACTGAGTAAGGATGGATTCAGTATTGAGTTTGGATTGAGTCTGATTGGTAGGATTAGTGGCAAAAAAGAGTTTCCATCTTGATTATTCCATCAAATCCAGCTTTTCTGAAGAACTTATGTTGGAACTTTCCTTGTATCACAACCTTCATGCCCATGGCAGCCTAGCATCTTCCTCCACCTCCACTCTTCTATCACCACCGCTCCCTGCTCCATGTATCTTCCCACCCACATTACCCACACCAGCTTGATTGCTGCTCTCCTGAGACGATGCATTCACAGTTGGGCTTTCCTGGATACAATAGTGCAATAGTGGTTTTTTTTTGTGTGTGTGTGTGTGTGTGTGTGTGTGTGTGTGTGTGTGTGTGTGTGTGTGTGTGTGTGTCTGTGTGTGTTAGCATTCTTTCTCAATGTGCATGTGTGCAACTCTGTACCACAGTTTCTTTATTGCAGCCCGTATCTAACAACTTGCTCCCCCCTCCCTCCCCCCAATCTTCCCTTTATTCAAGCACAAGCATACGTCATACTGATCTCACCTAATCCAATCAGACCTGCTCCATATCCACCATCCACCTGCACCCCACACTCTTATCACCTTTTTATTTCTTTTATTTTTTTTTTTTTTTTTTTCACTTTGATCTCACCTTGTTTTCATGTCTTTGTTTCTCACTATTAGTCTTAATTACTCAGGTTTCATCTTTCTTCAATATACTATACCCACAGGGAGAATCTCTGCTCTTGTGGATCAAAACCCTCAACCTATTACCCATGATCTACCCTCCCATATAAAAGACACCAACCATTTCCTCCACCAATTCTCCACAGTTCCTGTTCTTTTACATTCGGCATCCAGCTCGTAACTGTTGTTATCACCTCCCTTGACCCTATCATCCACAATGCCCATGGCCTCGTTGCTATTGAACATCATTTTCTTGATTGCCTGATTGACTCCAAACCTACAACCTTCTTCCTGGTTACAATGACCAGCTATATTCTCACCCACAATTACTTTTCCTTTGAAGACGTCTACAAAAAAATTTCTGGTACAGCAATGAGCATCTGAATGCCACCATCCTATGCCAACCTATTCATGGGCCATCTAGAGGAATCCTTCCTAACCACTTAAAGTCTCAAACCCTCAACTGGTTCAGATCATTGATGACTTCTTCGTGATCCGGACCAAAGGTGAGGCCACTCTACACACATTCCTACAAACTCTCAACACATTCACCCCCATTTTCTTGACCTGGTTGTTCTCAACTCAACATGCCACCTTCCTCAATTCTGACCTCCACTTAAGGATGGTTATATCAGTATCTGCATGAACATCAAACCTACCAACCAACAGCAATATCTCCGCTTCAACAACTGCCACTAATTTCACAACAAGAAGTCCCATCCATTCTGCTTAGCCACACCAGATTGTCACATGTGTAATGATTAGAGTCATCCTCTAAATATGCCAGGACCTCATTGCAGCCTTCATACACTGAAATTACCCTCCAAACCTTGTCCAGAAACAGATCTCCCTTGCTTTGTCTCCCCAGTCACCTTCCACCCACCCACATAACCACTATCTGATGACAAAGGAGCACTCCTTTTGTGACAGTGTTCCAACCAGGACTGGAGTAGCTGAATCACATTCTCTACCAGGGTTTTGACTATCTCTCACCATACCCTGAAATGAGAAATATCCTCCCCACCCCTCCAACAGTGGTAGTCCGACACTCACCCAACTTACAAAATATTGGAACATCTGAGAACTGTATTTCGAAAAAATGGGTACTAAGAGTGGCAGATTCAACGTGCTCTCCGCCCAACCACTGCAGCACAACCTGTTGAGATGGATGAAGTCATGAGGGAGGAGGTAGGCACTGCATTTATTCCATACACAGGCACACTCTCAGGGAAAATCGCCCGCATTCTGAAGAAACACCGGGTCGGAACAGTGTTTTGTCCTCCAAATAAAACTCGTGCACTGGTGGGGAGCGCCAAAGATGACCTCGGTTTGAGGAAGGCCGGCATGTACCAGATTCCGTGTCAATGTGGCAAGTCGTATATTGGTCAGACGATGCGTACCGTCGAAGATTGATGCTGTGAACACCAGGGGCACACTCGACTGATGTATCCAAGCAAGTCGGCGGTCGCTGAACATTGTTTGTCGGAAAATCACGCCATGGAGTATGAACGCACGAGGATTCTGGTACAGACGTCGAGATACTGGGACAGCGTTGTTAGAGAGGCCATCGAAATTCGCACCAATGACGACCTCATAAACCGTGACTGTGGCTATAATCTTAGCAAGGCTTGGGAACCAGCGATTGGGTTAATCAAGAGTAAATCGAGCAAACGTATAGTTGTGACGACCACGGCGGACAGAGCCGTCACAACGACGTCATCTCAGACGCCGTCGCAATCTGTTCCACCGCGCGACCGTGGCGCGGGGCGCGGACGGCGAAGGGAGCGCGCCGCGGGCGGAGGGTATTTAAATCGGCCGCCACCGCGACCGAATCCAGTTCCCTCTGAGCAGCCATAGCGTATGGATCTCCGTGCCGGCACGTTCACAGGAGCTCAGTCCGTCAGTTCACCTGATGATGGCGACATGTATGATCGCTACCTGCTTCAGTGATATCACAGATGCCACTTAATACATAACAGACAGGGCCATCTGGGAAAGTAGCCATGTGATCTATCAATTTCCCTGCAACCACTGAGGTTCATTCTACGTAGGCATGATAAACTGTCTTTCTGCATGAGACAGCTGGACCATCCAGCTGCTAAGCATGCTTCCGAACACAATGTCCTTCAATTTAATGTCTGCTTCACTGCCTGTGCCATCTGGACTCTTCTCATCAACACCAGACTTTGTGAATAGTACAGGTGAGAATTCACCCTGCAATATATTCTTTGTTCCTGTCATCCTCCTGGCCTCAATCTTTGCTAGTTCCTGTACTCTACTTGTCTATCCCCTTCCCTGCTTCTGCTCCACACTCCAGTACCACACATACCTCCCATCCGATAAGCACACCTACATAGTCTGTAACATTAAGTGATTGCCTTATCATTTTAAATCATTCACTAATTGAGCAGTCGCTCGACAACAGCTACAGTTAGCAAATAATGTTGCGAGAATGTAAAAGGTTAACGACCTGAGACGTAACTTGTTTATTGTCGAAGCGCCGTCAGAGATGCAGTGAGTTATTGACTTTGAAAACCGCGGCGCGAAAAACGGACAGAAGAAGAACACTTTTACACATTTTTTTGATGTACGAGATATTCTTGATGAACAGTTACTCATTCTTCTCTTGTCTCTTGTAACTTGTGTCGGACGTGCATGTCTTGCCACCGTATTATTATCGTTAAAAATAATATTATTTTAGTGTAAAATAAAAGTGCAATACTAAAAGTGCAATACTGCATAGCAGTAGATTTATTGTGCGACGTGTATGTGAAAACGTCAAAGGAATTATTTTTATTACGAGAAGAGAAGTGCCAGTCAAAACGGCATCCATGTTAAATCTTTCATTGCAGTGTAAGTTCATCTATTAATTGCCATAAATTCAGATTTAAATGGAATTGGTGTATGGACTATTTATTTAATATAGAATCTATGTCTCAGTCCTTCATGAAGTTATTTAATTTTCTTTATGTTTCTGCCAAATAGAGAGTTCACAGTCACGAATTCATTCGTCGAAATCGGACGGAAGTTGTATGCGGCGAAATATTTTCTCCGCACCATATTCTACTGGTAAATGCATGATAAACTACGGTCCCTTAGCAAATTCACGTTGAGCTATCCAAAAATAATTATATTTTGAATAGGCATTTACTCTCCTCTGCAATGCAGCTTCCGACTGATCAGACAATCCAACAAGAAACAGCCACACACAGTCGGCATTCGCAAATATATTTCCACCGCTGATTATAGCTATATGTCACAGCACAAAAGTAAACATATTGTTATAATCAGCAACTACGAACAGGGACATTTATAACTGTATGTTTATGTATACACATTACGTAAGCATATCGTTATAAGTCCTCTCCCTGTCTCCACCATGTCCAAGCTCAAACACACAGGCAGCTCTAGCAATTTCCCACTCCTCTACCCTACTTTACCTCTCTCTTCATGTCCCATGCCTCTTCATTACCACCACAGCCCACCCCAACTGGACTGCTGTTCACCTCAGATACATTCACTGATGGGGCTTAGTGCACAGAGATTACTGTGGCCACATGTGTCTGAGCTGTGTTTGTGAGAACATGTGTGAACTTTCTACTTCTGATGAAGGACTTAGTCCAAAAGCTGAATACTTCTAGCATTCGTCTTCATTGCACCTCTATGTGGTAAACAGCAGTCTACCTTTCCAAATTGTTGTCGAGAGATTTTTCTGTCACTAGAAATCTGAAAGTATGCTCCATATTATAACATTTGTTTTGATGAAAAACTGAGTTGCAAAGTTTTCGGAAAAAAGGAGACAATGGATGTCAGTCGAAGCCAATATCACGCACAATCAATTCATTCAAAATCTCTGAAAATGATTTCCAGTTGATGCCTGGGACTAATTAGTGATGGCACACGGGTTTATGGTGAAATGTTTTGACATTGGAATTCCAAGAGCCCTTCGGCATATTCAGTCCAAACAACAGCAATATCTCTTGAGTTAAAAATAGTTTCCAAACACTGAAAACTGTAAAAATTGTGGAGCATAATTATGAAAATGTAACAACCATAGACTCATAAGCTGATATGGACACAAAGTATTAGTAAATGTAACATGAAGCATTACAATGTAATGTCCAATAAAGGTAGATATTATAACAGATGCTAATAACAGGTACTTTAGTCATCAATAATATACTCTCCTTTACTATTTACAACAGTCTACCAATGCTGGTACAACTTTCTGATTCTGTGAATGAAGAAATCACATGGTTTTCCAGCGATTAACTTGTCAAGCCATGTTCGGAGCACATTTTCATCATGAAACGAAGTTCCTTGAACAGTTTTCAATAGAGAGAGGAAAGATGAAAATCTCAGGGTGCAAGACCAGATGAATAAGGTGGTGCAGAATGAGTTCCCAAACCAACTTCTGTATAGTGTTTGTTGTCAGTCTAGGAGAATGCGGGCAGACATCATCGTGTAGTAGTATCACTTCACGCAGTCTTCCCGATCATCGTTCTTGGATTGTGTCTGCAAGATGTTTCAGTTGTTGACACAGCAGTGATGGTCATACATCAAGGAAGCAATTCACAGTATGCCACAGTTTTGCAGTTCCACCAGATGCATAATGTTATCTTTTGTGGATGCGTTCAGGCCTTTGTACAGGGAGTTGCTCTGTTTGGACTCAGCTTTTCCTTTCTTTTCTTTGTTGTTGTTGTTGTTGTGGTCTTCAGTCCTGAGACTGGTTTGATGCAGCTCTCCATGCTCCTCTATCCTGTGCAAGCTTTTTCATCTCCCAGTACCTACTGCAACCTACATCCTTCTGAATCTGCTTAGTGTATTCATCTCTTGGTCTCCCTCTACGATTTTTACCCTCCACGCTGCCCTCCAATACTAAATTGGTGATCCCTTGATGCCTCAGAACATGTCCTACCAACCGATCCCTTCTTCTGGTCAAGTTGTGCCACAAACTTCTCTTCTCCCCAATCCTATTCAATACTTCCTCATTAGTTATGTGATCTACCCATCTAATCTTCAGCATTCTTCTGTAGCACCACATTTCGAAAGCTTCTATTCTCTTCTTGTCCAAACTATTTATCGTCCATGTTTCACTTCCATACATGGCTACACTCCATACGAATACTTTCAGAAATGACTTCCTGACACTTAAATCAATACTGGATGTTAACAAATTTCTCTTCTTCAGAAACGCTTTCCTTGCCATTGCCAGCCTATATTTTATATCCTCTCTACTTCGACCATCATCAGTTATTTTGCTCCCCAAATAGCAAAACTCCTTTACTACTTTAAGTGCCTCATTTCCGAATCTAATTCCCTCAGCATCACCTGACTTAATTAGACTACATTCCATTATCCTTGTTTTGCTTTTGTTGATGTTCATCTTATATCCTCCTTTCAAGACACTGTCCATTCCATTCAACTGCTCTTCCAAGTCCTTTGCTGTCTCTGACAGAATTACAATGTCATCGCCGAACCTCAAAGTTTTTATTTCTTCTCCATGAATTTTAATACCTACTCCAAATTTTTCTTTTGTTTCCTTTACTGCTTGCTCAATATACAGATTGAACAACATCGGGGAGAGGCTACAACCCTGTCTTACTCCCTTCCCAACCACTGCTTCCCTTCCATGTCCCTCGACTCTTATAACTGCCATCTGGTTTCTGTACAAATTGTAAATAGCCTTTCGCTCCCTGTATTTTACCCCTGCCACCTTTAGAATTTGAAAGCGAGTATTCCAGTCAACATTGTCAAAAGCTTTCTCTAAGTCTACAAATGCTAGAAACGTAGGTTTGCCTTTCCTTAATCTTTCTTCTAAGATAAGTCGTAAGGTCAGTACTGCCTCACGTGTTCCAGTGTTTCTACGGAATCCAAACTGATCTTCCCCGAGGTTGGCTTCTACTAGTTTTTCCATTCGTCTGTAAAGAATTCGTGTTAGTATTTTGCAGCTGTGACTTATTAAGCTGATAGTTCGGTAATTTTCACATCTGTCAACACCTGCTTTCTTTGGGATTGAAATTATTATATTCTTCTTGAAGTCTGAGGGTATTTCGCCTGTTTCATACATCTTGCTCACCAGATGGTAGAGTTTTGTCAGGACTGGCTCTCCCACGGCCGTCAGTAGTTCCAATGGAATATTGTCTACTCCGGGGGCCTTGTTTCGACTCAGGTCATTCAGTGCTCTGTCAAACTCTTCACGCAGTATCATATCTCCCATTTCATCTTCATCTACATCCCCTTCCATTTCCATAATATTGTCCTCAAGTACATCGCCCTTGTATAGACCCTCTATATACTCCTTCCACCTTTCTGCTTTCCCTTCTTTGCTTAGAACTGGATTTCCATCTGAGCTCTTGATATTCATATAAGTCGTTCTCTTATCTCCAAAGGTCTCTTTAATTTTCCTGTAGGCGGTATCTATCTTACCCCTAGTGAGATAGGCCTCTACATCCTTACATTTGTCCTCTAGCCATACCTGCTTAGCCATTTTGCACTTCCTGTCGATCTCATTTTTGAGACGTTTGTATTCCTTTTTGCCTGTTTCACTTACTGCATTTTTATATTTTCTCCTTTCATCAATTAAATTCAATATTTCTTCTGTTACCCAAGGATTTCTACTAGCCCTCGTCTTTTTACCTACTTGATCCTCTGCTGCCTTCACTACTTCATCCCTCAAAGCTACCCATTCTTCTTCTACTGTATTTATTTTCCCCATTCCTGTCAATTGCTCCCTTATGCTCTCCCTGAATCTCTGTACAACCTCTGGTTCTTTTAGTTTATCCAGGTCCCATCTCCTTAAATTCCCACCTTTTTGCAGTTTCTTCAGTTTTAATCTACAGGTCATAACCAATAGATTGTGGTCAGAGTCCACATCTGCCCCTGGAAATGTCTTACAATTTAAAACCTGGTTCCTAAATCTCTGTCTTACCATTATATAATCTATCTGATACCTTTTAGTATCTCCAGGGTTCTTCCACGTATACAACCTTCTTTCATGATTCTTAAACCAAGTGTTAGTTATGATTATGTTGTGCTCTGTGCAAAATTCGACCAGGCGGCTTCCTCTTTCATTTCTGTCCCCCAATCCATATTCACCTACTATGTTTCCTTCTCTCCCTTTTCCTACACTCGAATTCCAGTCACCCATGACTATTAAATTTTCGTCTCCCTTCACAATCTGAATAATTTCTTTTATTTCATCATACATTTCTTCAATTTCTTCGTCATCTGCAGAGCTAGTTGGCATATAAACTTGTACTACTGTAGTAGGCGTGGGCTTCGTATCTATCTTGGCCACAATAATGCGTTCACTATGCTGTTTGTAGTAGCTTACCCGCGTTCCTATTTTCCTATTCATTATTAAACCTACTCCTGCATTACCCCTATTTGATTTTGTGTTTATAACCCTGTAGTCACCTGACCAGAAGTCTTGTTCCTCCTGCCACCGAACTTCACTAATTCCCACTATATCTAACTTCAACCTATCCATTTCCCTTTTTAAATTTTCTAACCTACCTGGCCGATTAAGGGATCTGACATTCCACGCTCCGATCCGTAGAACGGATTTTATGTTAACATAAAGACACCATTTCAAATCACCATTAATCATACTGGATAGGAATGGTCGATGTTGTTTACAAGCCAACTGATGACGATTAAGCAGAGATGCACATATGACCGGCGACTGCTTTTTGGCTTAAGAGCATGCATTACCCATGTACACAATTTTTTTAAACTTCTCCATTACATGCAAATGTCGCACAATGGTGGAATAATCACAGCTCATCACATTGCCACTTCTCAAGAACTCAGACATGGATCACTGTGGTTAATGCTTTTAAATGATCTCCATCAAACAAAGAACGTCAAAATGATCCTCCTCAATACAAGAAAACCATATGCAACATTCAAATGTTGGTGACAGAAAGCCCTAAGGCATCCCTGCCAAACAACACACAAAATAAATTAATTAATTACATTTTCAGCTATCAGTTAAGATAATCTACCTTTCCCTCTCTTTTTAAGGTTTAGATTGTGTCGTGCGTTTCACCATGACCCACTAGCAGTAACTAGCACAGCTCTGATGAGAGACCGACCCAAAGCCAACAACAAACAGGAAAATTCCCGGTTAACTCACCTTGTCACTCTGTTCATCCAACTTTGATTATGTGGCTGCAGAATCTCGACAAAGCTCATATTTGTGTAAGAGCCAGCTACACCAATTTTATCCAGATAACTCTTGATATTCTATATTCATAGCCAGACACTTGCTGCTTTCCCAATATCATTGCCAGATCCATTTTATTCAAATCTCTAACTAGTATCTCCGTTCTCACTGACTTGCTAAGAAGAAGAACCTCAATGTCCTCTATTGTCTAACTAAAATAAATACTAGGGATTACAATGCTTGTGACCTCGTACCTCTGTTTAGCTTTTTCCTGCAACTGTTCTCGTACACCTCTCCCATGACTGCTACCTACCAGCAAGATCTTTCTACACTCCTGGAAATGGAAAAAAGAACACATTGACACCGGTGTGTCAGACCCACCATACTTGCTCCGGACACTGCGAGAGGGCTGTACAAGCAATGATCACACGCACGGCACAGCGGACACACCAGGAACCGCGGTGTTGGCCGTCGAATGGCGCTAGCTGCGCAGCATTTGTGCACCGCCGCCGTCAGTGTCAGCCAGTTTGCCGTGGCATACGGAGCTCCATCGCAGTCTTTAACACTGGTAGCATGCCGCGACAGTGTGGACGTGAACCGTATGTGCAGTTGACGGACTTTAAGCGAGGGCGTATAGTGGGCATGCGGGAGGCCGGGTGGACGTACCGCCGAATTGCTCAACACGTGGGGCGTGAGGTCTCCACAGTACATCGATGTTGTCGCCAGTGGTTGGCGGAAGGTGCACGTGCCCGTCGACCTGGGACCGGACCGCAGCGACGCACGCATGCACGCCAAGACCGTAGGATCCTACGCAGTGCCGTAGGGGACCGCACCGCCACTTCCCAGCAAATTAGGGACACTGTTGCTCCTGGGGTATCGGCGAGGACCATTCGCAACCGTCTCCATGAAGCTGGGCTACGGTCCCGCACACTATTAGGCTGTCTTCCGCTCACGCCCCAACATCGTGCAGCCCGCCTCCAGTGGTGTCGCGACAGGCGTGAATGGAGGGACGAATGGAGACGTGTCGTCTTCAGCGATGAGAGTCGCTTCTGCCTTGGTGCCAATGATGGTCGTATGCGTGTTTGGCGCCGTGCAGGTGAGCGCCACAATCAGGACTGCATACAACCGAGGCACACAGGGCCAACACCCGGCATCATGGTGTGGGGAGCGATCTCCTACACTGGCCGTACTCCACTGGTGATCGTCGAGGGGACACTGAATAGTGCACGGTACATCCAAACCGTCATCGAACCCATCGTTCTACCATTCCTAGACCGGCAAGGGAACTTGCTGTTCCAACAGGACAATGCACGTCTGCATGTATCCCGTGCCACCCAACGTGCTCTAGAAGGTGTAAGTCAACTACCCTGGCCAGCAAGATCTCCGGATCTGTCCCCCATTGAGCATGTTTGGGACTGGATGAAGCGTCGTCTCACGCGGTCTGCACGTCCAGCACGAACGCTGGTCCAACTGAGGCGCCAGGTGGAAATGGCATGGCAAGCCGTTCCACAGGACTACATCCAGCATCTCTACGATCGTCTCCATGGGAGAATAGCAGCCTGCATTGCTGCGAAAGGTGGATATACACTGTACTAGTGCCGACATTGTGCATGCTCTGTTGCCTGTGTCTATGTGCCTGTGGTTCTGTCAGTGTGATCATGTGATGTATCTGACCCCAGGAATGTGTCAATAAAGTTTCCCCTTCCTGGGACAATGAATTCACGGTGTTCTTATTTCAATTTCCAGGAGTGTATTTCTATCGTATTCAGGTGCCACACAATTTCTTAGATTCTTATTAATGATGTGCTGCACCCTACTTTATTCTGAAGGTGAATGAAGCCCCTCCCCTTCATTAGTTAACAGACTACATCTATTACTGAACTCAACGGCAACAGAGAAAAGCCAGCAGCTGAATAGTATACATGGAGGAATAGCTTTTTCTAAGTAATTACGATAGTTCTCAGTTTGCATATAATAGTGCTAGTTATAATTTATTGTTAGTATACTTACCAAAGTAGCCAGTAGTGGTTGCTTCTGCCTGTTATGTATAACTTGATTCATTCCACACTCCTAAAAGCACTCTTTCATATTGGTCTTTACACTGATAGCTTGCACTATGCTGGTGACACTTTTCAGAGGCATCTGAAAATCTGTGGAGGAATGGCAGCCCATTCTGCCTCACAAACCGAAACCACAGAAGATAGTAATGTTGGACGCTGGGGTCTGGAATGAAGTTGATGTTCTAGCTCATTCCAAAGGTGTTCCATTGAGTTCATGAGGGACTCTGAGCAGGCCAATCCATACTGTCCACAAACCACTGCCTCACAGATGCTGCTTTATGACAGGTTACACAACCAATTCCCATCTCCAAACTGTTCCTCTACTGTACACAGGACATAATGCAGTAAAATGTGTACATGTAATTCTGTATTTCTTAAGCACAATAAGGGGACACACCCTAACCTTGAGAAGCAACAACAATCCACAATACCACACTCTCTGTACTTCACTGTTGAAAGTACACATGACGACAGGTAATGTTCTCCAGGACTTCATCAAACCCCAACTCTTCCATTGGGGTGTGTATCCCCTCGTTACATATCTGGTCTTTTTTTAAATTAAAATTTATTTGAACTGGCCATGAAAAATTCCTATATTTCATATAAAATCATGAATTCCCATTTTAAGATAGAGAAAATTAAATAATAAAGAGCTAATGGAATAGAGTATTATATGCAAAGTAGCAAGGGGCTTTATTCAGAGAGTTTCTAAGGAATGTCCCTTTTGTTTCACAACTACTATGTAAACTCAGTGCATGTATTGTTTATGTGTTTAGCATCTGGCAGTTAGCAACTGGGAGTCTTTGTGTTCAAGGTTTTACTGTCTGAGCTTCTAGCGTTTGAGTCCTGAGTATTCACGTAGTCTTTGGATTCGAGATTTTAGTGTCTGAGCTTTTAGTGTTTGAGTCCTGAGTATTTGTATCTCTTAAGCTCTTGTGCCACAGCATGAACTAGTTAATTTTGTTGGAAGCTGGGCTAATTAAAAGTAAATTTCTGTTCGTTTAATTTATTGTCAAAGGTACAAAAACTGACAGGACTGAGATAACACAGCGAACACCTCAATCTACAAAAGATCGGTATCATTAATTTCATTTTAAGAACTTCAGTTGTTGCCAAAGCTACTACTCAAACATTGTGTTGCAACTTGGCTTTCGATTTTGTATCTTGTTTGGACATTTATTATCGGGATAAAGTGTGACCATTCACAGTAGAGAATCGTATCAAAGAACCAGTGTTAATAAAAACTGAGTTAAGGAAAAATTATAGTGTCCTATTATTTCAAACAGATTATCATGAGAAGTGAACCATGTAGTGGATTATCTCTGAACAACAACAATAATAATAATTTTTTTTATTATTATCATTATAGTTCATTACATATTAATATTAAAGGGAAGAGTTTTCAACAAACAAACATCATGCTGTGTCAAATGAACCAGGTGTCTTTTGAAGGAACTAACTCCGTGTACACGCGCTACACAAATCAAAGATATCAATTTATTTTGTAACACACCTAGTAACTGCTAATGAGCACTTATTAACAAGAGAGTCTGACTCATATTAGTGCAAAGAGTGCAACAAGTATTGACTGCAATAACAGGTAGTGTTGTGTCACCTCGCTTTCATGTATCTTGGTTAGGTGAAGCGTTCCGGCTGGGTGTAGAAAAAGGACATTACACTTTTGCTGATCGTGGAAGTGCCAGTAGACATCAATCATCCCAAATCCTCAAGTGTCGTTTAGCAGTGACTACAAAAATGTGAGTGCTAGTTGCTGGTAACACCTTGGAATACACAAGTGATTCTTTCCACTAATTTCATGCAGTTTTTAGAAATCACTATCCTCAATGCTCAATGGCCCTGTCTGTCATATATGAGGTCTGCCAGGTCTTGATTTAGCTGTATTTGTTCTTTCATATTTACACTTCACAATTACATCAGCAATAGCCATCTTAGTGAGCTTTAGAAGAGTTGAAATTACCCTAATGGATCTGTTAGTCAGATGACATCCAGTTAGTAGTCCACGTTCAAAGACAATGAGCTCTCCTGACTGACCCATTTTGCTGTTACTGCTTCTTTTTTGACAACACAATACTCCCTGCCTGTTTGTCACTGGTGAGCCCACCTCTCACATCATCTAGCTGTTGATTCTACATTACACAGGGGTGTTTGGATACATTTGATCCGACTGTATATAGAACTTGATGTGTGAACGAATGAATGAAATTCAACCTACTCCCCTTTCTTGTTACTTTTTCCCACAATTCAAACTGCACTAATTTAATTTTTGCAGTCTTAGCCTCTGCCTGAAGGGCACCACTCTTCACCTCTTTTTCTGCTACTTTTCTATTTTTTAAACATAACCTACATACAGAAGTGAGAGCCTCCTTGGAAATCCTACTTCTGACCCATTGCAGTTGCCTAAGTGAAATCACAGTTCACAAACCCAAACAGTTAACTAATCTGTGGCAGCCACAATGAGTGTCATTCAAAGTGTAAAGAATGTACATACTTCACAGTAAACTAAAATTTAAGATTTGAAAAGATAGAAGCCACAACATAAAAAGGTACATTTTAAAAAAATGAAAGTAGTTTAGACAGAGAAGAGACTGAGCACACCGCAAAATTTTTTAAAAAGTCACTGAACTAACCTGTCAAGCAAAGCAATGGTATTAAGAACATCTGTAAGACCAGCTTTCTTGTAGAGGCTTTCTGTTGGATGGCCATGGACAGCTATTGAGAGTAGAAGCCTTAATGGTGTGGCAGCTACATCATGCAATGTTATCTCCTTTTTTCCTGTTTCACTCCAACTGCTTGTTTCTGACATCATTGCAGAGAAAAATGGAGAGCTCCTACACAATATATCTCGGTCTGCAGTTATCCTTGTTCCACAGTCTAATAGGATGGTCACATATTTGTCGCCTGTTGTCTCCTGTGTGCACAAATGGACCATTAATAAATATTTGCTGTAAATTTATTACCTTAATATTGCTGAAACTGGCAAACAAAATAAGATTTTGGATTCTTTAGCCTACTATGGAACATATCTCAATACAAACTGGTGTGCATATAGTGCACCCGAATTATTTCAATCACAAATAGGAAATGGGAAGAAAATGTGTCAGTCCTACTGATTGTAAAATTCCTCTAATTTTACCACTGTGGTCATTATATGAGAGAAAGTAATGTTTCTTAACTCATGCTGGAATATGACATTCTGAATTTTGAGATTAAGGCTCCCTGCAGTGCTGATTATTATTCTTGTAATGTATCCCAATGGGATCTGCTGAGCATTTTTTTAATGCACTTGCACTGACTAACAAATCAATTACAAATCATGCTGCTCCGCTGTGAATTTTCTCCCTCTCATCCATTAATCCAAGTTGGTAAGGGGTCCCATGAATCACTCAAACAAGATTTTTTAAGCAACCATTATCTTACATGAATATAAAGGACAAATGTGAGGGTTTGGAAGCATAATTCATCATGGGAAAGATAGCTACTGCCTACAAGAAAATTAAAGAAGTCTTTGGAGAAGCTGCATGAATATCAAGAGCTCAGATGAAAATCGGTCCTAACCAAAGAAGGAGAAGCTGAAAGGTGGAAGGAGTATATAGCGGGTACATACAAGGAAGACAAACTTGAAAGCAATATTATAGAAAGGGGAAAGGATGTAGATGAGGATGAGATAGGAGATACGATACTGCAAGAAGAATGTGACAGAGCACTGAAAAACTTAAGTCAAAGCAAGGCCCTGGGAACAGACAACATACCCTCAGAACTACTGATATCCTCGGGAAAGGAGCCACCACAAAATTATTCAATCTACTGTGCAAGATGTATGAGAATAGCAAAATACTCTCGGACTTCATGAAGAACGTAATAATTACAATTCCAATGAAAGCAGGCACTGAAAGGAGTGAAAATTACCAAAGTAACAATTTAATAAATCATGGTTGCAAAATACTAATACCAATTCTTTATAGAAGAATGGAAAAACTGGTAGAAGCCAGCCTTGCGGAACATCAGTTTGGATTTCCGAGAAATATACACTCCTGGAAATTGAAATAAGAACACCGTGAATTCATTGTCCCAGGAAGGGGAAGCTTTATTGACACATTCCTGGGGTCAGATACATCACATGATCACACTGACAGAACCACAGGCACATAGACACAGGCAACAGAGCATGCACAATGTCGGCACTAGTACAGTGTATATCCACCTTTCGCAGCAATGCAGGCTGCTATTCTCCCATGGAGACGATCGTAGAGATGCTGGATGTAGTCCTGTGGAACGGCTTGCCATGCCATTTCCACCTGGCGTCTCAGTTGGACCAGCGTTCGTGCTGGACGTGCAGACCGCGTGAGACGACGCTTCATCCAGTCCCAAACATGCTCAATGGGGGACAGATCCGAAGATCTTGCTGGCCAGGGTAGTTGACGTACACCTTCTAGAGCACGTTGGGTGGCACGGGAAACATGCGGACGTGCATTGTCCTGTTGGAACAGCAAGTTCCCTTGCCGGTCTAGGAATGGTAGAACGATGGGTTCGATGACGGTTTGGATGTACCGTGCACTATTCAGTGTCCCCTCGACGATCACCAGTGGTGTACGGCCAGTGTAGGAGATCGCTCCCCACACCATGATGCCGGGTGTTGGCCCTGTGTGTCTCGGTTGTATGCAGTCCTGATTGTGGCGCTCACCTGCACGGCGCCAAACACGCATATGACCATCATTGGCACCAAGGCAGAAGCGACTCTCATCGCTGAAGACGACACGCCTCCATTCGTCCCTCCAATCACGCCTGTCGCGACACCACTGGAGGCGGGCTGCACGATGTTGGGGCGTGAGCGGAAGACGGCCTAACGGTGTGCGAGACCGTAGCCCAGCTTCATGGAGACGGTTGCGAATGGTCCTCGCCGATACCCCAGGAGCAACAGTGTCCCTAATTTGCTGGGAAGTGGCGGTGCGGTCCCCTACGGCACTGCGTAGGATCCTATGGTCTTGGCGTGCATCCGTGCGTCACTGCGGTCCGGTCCCAGGTCGACGGGCACGTGCACCTTCCGCCGACCACTGGCGACAACATCGATGTACTGTGGAGACCTCACGCCCCACGTGTTGAGCAATTCGGCGGTACGTCCACCCGGCCTCCCGCATGCCCACTATACGCCCTCGCTTAAAGTACGTCAACTGCACATACGGTTCACGTCCACGCTGTTGCGGCATGCTACCAGTGTTAAAGACTGCGATGGAGCTCCATATGCCACGGCAAACTGGCTGACACTGACGGCGGCGGTGCACAAATGCTGCGCAGTTAGCGCCATTCGACGGCCAACACCGCGGTTCCTGGTGTGTCCGCTGTGCCGTGCGTGTGATCATTGCTTGTACAGCCCTCTCGCAGTGTCCGGAGCAAGTATGGTGGGTCTGACACACCGGTGTCAATGTGTTCTTTTTTCCATTTCCAGGAGTGTAGTAACACAGAGAGCAATACTTGCCCTACAACTGCAATCACAAGATAGGTTAATAAGGAAAGGCAAATGTACGTTTATAGCATTCGTAGACTTAGAGAAAGCTTTTGACAATGTCTGGATCACTCTCTTTGAAATTCTGAAGGTAGAAAGGATAAAATACAGGAAGCAAAAGGCTACTTACAACTTGTACAGAAACCAGATGGCAATCATAAGAGTCAGATGGCAATCATAAGAGTTGAGGGGCATGAAAGGGAAACAGTGGTTCAGTAGGGTATGAGATAGGGTTGTAGCCTATCCCTGATGTTATTCAATCTGTAGACGGAGACAGCAATAAAGGAAACCAAAGAAAAATTTAGAGTAGGAATTGAAGTTCAGGAAGGAGAAATAAAAAAATTGAGGTTTGCCAATGACTATGCAACTATATCAGAGACAGCAAAGGACTTGCAAGAGCAGTTAAATGGAATGGACAGTGTCTTGAAAGAAGGATAAAAGGTGAACATCAACAAAAGCAAGACAAGGATAATGGAATGTAGCCAAATTAAATCAGGTGATGCTGAGGCAATCAGATTAGGAAATGAGAGATTTAAAATAGTAGATAAATTTTTCTATTTGGGCAGCAAAATAACTAATGCTGGCTGAAGTACACAGGATATAAAATGTAGACTGGCAATGGCAAGAAAAACATTTCTGAAGAAGAGAAGTCTGTTAACACTGAATATAGACTTAAGTGTTAGCAGGTCTTTTCTGAATGTATTTGTCTGGAGTGCAGCCATGTACGGAAGTGAAATGTGCACCATAAACTGTTTAAACAAGAAGAGAATAGAAGCTTTTGAAATGCAGCACTACAGAAGAATGCTTAAGATTAAATGAGTAGATCACATAACCAATGAGGAGGTACTGAATAGAATTGATGACAAAAGAAATTCGTGACACAATCTGACTAGGAGGAGGGATTGGTTGATAGGACATATTCTGAGACATCAAGGGATCACGAATTTAACATTGGATGGATGTATGGTAGGTACAAATCATTGAGGGAGATCAAGAGATGAATACAGTAAGCAGATTCAGAAGGATGTCAGTTGCAGAAGTTACCTGCAGATGAGGAGGATTGCACAGGATACAGTAGCATCAAGAGCTGCATCAAGCTAGTCTTCAGACAGAAGACCACAACAACATAAATCTTACTCTAGCATATGCCTTCCCCATGGCTAGAATTATATTGTCATTTGACATTAAACCAGTCCAGAGAGATAATCCTAATTACTCAATGCATGTCACTGATTGTACACCCAAATTATATTGGTGCTCTCTTCTGTGTCTATTTACACACACTGCATCACATTTATTAATGTTATGACAATACAGCACTCTGAACACTGAGCAAAACCACGTACACAGGTGCAGCTGCCACTATGAGATTTGACTATACCCATCAAGGAGGATGATTTGAAACTCCACTCATAATGACACGTACAAGATGGACTATAGTTAGATAAGAGATATGCATATCAAATTGAAGCTTTCTTCAAAAGAAAACAAATGAGCCAATCAGCCAACACTATTGTTGTAGCAGATATAGAGCGATAAAAATTAATCTCTTACCACAAATTTATTGTATTAACCTCACAACAAAGCTGAGTGATGTGGAGTTAAGAAACTGTTTCCCAGAAAAATCAGAGAAAGTCATAGAGGGGAACAACAAAATGATCCATGAAATGAAAGATAATTCAGAAGCAGGTTAAGGGAAAGTTGATGTCGGTATAGACATTATATCAGCTTCAGAGGGAGGTTGACTTATGTAAACTGCACAATAGTGCTCAAGAAACCTCAACTGATGAGACTCTGGAAACAAAACACACTTTACATAGTGTAATAGATAGCAAGGCTGATGGATTACATAAACAAAGAGACTTTGAAAATAAAAGCTCCAATGGCAAGCTAAGTTAAGTGCCCTTCATGCTAATGCTTATATTTCATGTATGCCTAATATAAATGAGGCAATACCAGCCAAATCACCAAATTTACCAAAATGAGTTCAAGCTATCAATTTAGAGAAGCAGTATATACTTAACAGGTGAAACAAGAATATAAGTCAAAATTGGTTATGTCGCTGAGTTACAGAGCACTGAATTCTTGGTCATGCAAGAGAAAGGACTATGTCTTGCAGGTAACGTGTCAAGGAGGAAACAACAATCTTCATGTCAAAGCATTTTTGTTTGGAATCTTGTGTTGTTAGATTATGCAACATTGTGACCATACCTGCAGGTTCCTTATACTGTATATTGTTTGAAGTCACAACGGCAACAACAATCTTTTGTACTAATTTCCATATTTGCGGGCTTCTTACCGTAACTGGCACAAAAGTAATCCTATTTCCTGTGAACTTGTATTCTGTTATTATTGTTTAGTGCAATATGTATATTGCAGCAATGGTTCACATAAAATGCCTGATCCCATAATCTAAATGAGAGCAAACTGGAGACTTAAAACAACATTATTTAGCATGCGTGCACAGTGTCTACCACAATGATTCTATTAATATGCTTGATTATTTACTGATCATTTTCTTTTTATTATGTTCAAGATTGAAGCAAACCACAAACTTTTAGTGAAAGAAATCCTACATTGTATTCTCCTCAGTTTTCTGATGTTCTTCTTGCTATATTATTATCCAGTTAATACTGAAATAATGTTTCACTGCTGTCAATAAAAGTAATTACAATGTAACTTTATTTTCATTTAATTGCTATTTTCACAAGATTCTGGAATTTAAAAAGAGTCCAATTTTATAATAAAAAAGAGTTAAATCATATAAAATTGCGTTAAAAATGCCAAGTACAACTTGGGGATGTAATTATGAAAGAAAAATGTTTGTGACCATCATTTCTTTGTCTCTGGAGGTTTTCATCCATACTGAAAAATATGCCATCAGTGAGTTGGCCGATTCTGATACGAGACACTTCAAATGTCAAGAGTTTTTTCTGGTGATAAAAAGATATCATGCTGTGGATTTGTTGGGATCTTTTTGTGATAATTTTGTGGTTGGAATGAGCAATGAGTGGTGTTTCTTTTATTTTAAGTTTGTAAAATGGGAGAATCAGCATCAAACTGATTTCACAAATTATGAAATATATGAACAGCTGTTTTTGCAGAATTATTAGAGCAAGGCAAAGCAAGTCCAGCTATTACAGAATGAGATTTTAAATGGTCTAGTATACAGGACAGGCAGGCAAACTACGAGGGAGTTTTGTGATGAGGAACTGAGAAACTTGAATCATTTTAAACAGGCCAACAAGGACACTGTCAGCGATTTGTACTCTTAAAGAGACAACTGCGAGAATAACTCCATTGGGAACTGGTTAACAGTCCAACTTATTCTGTGTAAAGTTTTTTGGATTATGAAGAGAGGCTGGAGCAGACATTGATACAAAGACCCACACGGGTAAAAGATCAATCGAAACAGAAGTCAGGCTCAGGGTAAATGTAACTGCGTGCATAATAATTGGTGGGGAAGACAAGCTAGAGGGGTAGCAATAATCATGATCAGAAAAATGACTACCGCAGAAGTGATAAAAATGAAATTGGAATGATTCAAACGAATGATAAAGCTGACAGAAGGAAGAAATGCAGACATACTCAAGAAAACTGGGGTTTGCCTCAGCTGTAGCTTGAGATGGGACAAGAAACAAGGCAAAGGACAGGACAAAGAGTAGGAATTACATAAGGGACAGTGGTAGCAGAAGTGATGTAGTGTATGTCATATTGATGCAGTGTTAAGTAGTAAAAACAGTATGGAAACAACAGATTGCTACCAGTCACGTAGAGGAGGCATAGAGTTATGGAAAGACACAATGAAAAAGAATGCTCAAAATAAAGCTGAAATTGGTTATAATGAAGTTGAAGGGCTGATGGTTTACAGTCATTACAGCCGACAGTTGCACAAACTGGGTTTCTGCTTTGTTTTTCTGTTGTTGTTGTTGTGGTCTTCAGTCCTGAGACTGGTTTGATGCAGCTCTCCATGCTACTCTATCCTGTGCAAGCTTTTTCATCTCCCAGTACCTACTGCAACCTACATCCTTCTGAATCTGCTTAGTGTATTCATCTCTTGGTCTCCCTCTACGATTTTTACCCTCCACGCTGCCCTCCAATACTAAATTGGTGATCCCTTGATGCCTCAGAACATGTCCTACCAACCGATCCCTTCTTCTGGACAAGTTGTGCCACAAACTTCTCTTCTCCCCAATCCTATTCAATACTTCCTCATTAGTTATGTGATCTACCCATCTAATCTTCAGCATTCTTCTGTAGCACCACATTTCGAAAGCTTCTATTCTCTTCTTGTCCAAACTATTTATCGTCCATGTTTCACTTCCATACATGGCTACACTCCATACGAATACTTTCAGAAATGACTTCCTGACACTTAAATCAATACTGGATGTTAACAAATTTCTCTTCTTCAGAAACGCTTTCCTTGCCATTGCCAGCCTACATTTTATAGCCTCTCTACTTCGACCATCATCAGTTATTTTGCTCCCCAAATAGCAAAACTCCTTTACTACTTTAAGTGCCTCATTTCCTAATCTAATTCCCTCAGCATCACCCGACTTAATTAGACTACATTCCATTATCCTTGTTTTGCTTTTGTTGATGTTCATCTTATATCCTCCTTTCAAGACACTGTCCATTCCATTCAACTGCTCTTCCAAGTCCTTTGCTGTCTCTGACAGAATTACAATGTCATCGCCGAACCTCAAAGTTTTTATTTCTTCTCCATGAATTTTAATACCTACTCCAAATTTTTCTTTTGTTTCCTTTACTGCTTGCTCAATATACAGATTGAACAACATCGGGGAGAGGCTACAACCCTGTCTTACTCCCTTCCCAACCACTGCTTCCCTTTCATGTCCCTCGACTCTTATAACTGCCATCTGGTTTCTGTACAAATTGTAAATAGCCTTTCGCTCCCTGTATTTTACCCCTGCCACCTTTAGAATTTGAAAGAGAGTATTCCAGTCAACATTGTCAAAAGCTTTCTCTAAGTCTACAAATGCTAGAAACGTAGGTTTGCCTTTCCTTAATCTTTCTTCTAAGATAAGTCGTAAGGTCAGTATTGCCTCACGTGTTCCAGTGTTTCTACGGAATCCAAACTGATCTTCCCCGAGGTTGGCTTCTACTAGTTTTTCCATTCGTCTGTAAAGAATTCGTGTTAGTATTTTGCAGCTGTGACTTATTAAGCTGATAGTTCGGTAATTTTCACATCTGTCAACACCTGCTTTCTTTGGGATTGGAATTATTATATTCTTCTTGAAGTCTGAGGGTATTTCGCCTGTTTCATACATCTTGCTCACCAGATGGTAGAGTTTTGTCAGGACTGGCTCTCCCACGGCCGTCAGTAGTTCCAATGGAATATTGTCTACTCCGGGGGCCTTGTTTCGACTCAGGTCTTTCAGTGCTCTGTCAAACTCTTCACGCAGTATCATATCTCCCATTTCATCTTCATCTACATCCTCTTCCATTTCCATAATATTGTCCTCAAGTACATCGCCCTTGTATAGACCCTCTATATACTCCTTCCACCTTTCTGCTTTTCCTTCTTTGCTTAGAACTGGGTTTCCATCTGAGCTCTTGATATTCATACAAGTCGTTCTCTTATCTCCAAAGGTCTCTTTAATTTTCCTGTAGGCGGTATCTATCTTACCCCTAGTGAGATAGGCCTCTACATCCTTACATTTGTCCTCTAGCCATCCCTGCTTAGCCATTTTGCACTTCCTGTCGATCTCATTTTTGAGCCGTTTGTATTCCTTTTTGCCTGTTTCACTTACTGCATTTTTATATTTTCTCCTTTCATCAATTAAATTCAATATTTCTTCTGTTACCCAAGGATTTCTACTAGCCCTCGTCTTTTTACCTACTTGATCCTCTGCTGCCTTCACTACTTCATCCCTCAAAGCTACCCATTCTTCTTCTACTGTATTTATTTCCCCCATTCCTGTCAATTGCTCCCTTATGCTCTCCCTGAATCTCTGTACAACCTCTGGTTCTTTTAGTTTATCCAGGTCCCATCTCCTTAAATTCCCACCTTTTTGCAGTTTCTTCAGTTTTAATCTACAGGTCATAACCAATAGATTGTGGTCAGAGTCCACATCTGCCCCTGGAAATGTCTTACAATTTAAAACCTGGTTCCTAAATCTCTGTCTTACCATTATATAATCTATCTGATACCTTTTAGTATCTCCAGGGTTCTTCCATGTATACAACCTTCTTTCATGATTCTTAAAGCAAGTGTTAGCTATGATTATGTTGTGCTCTGTGCAAAATTCTACCAGGCGGCTTCCTCTTTCATTTCTGTCCCCCAATCCCAATTCTATAAAAATTTGTACCTTGTAAATTTTAAGTTGCCACAGAGTTAAAACTTCAAAATGAAGCAGAAATACAGTACACCTACACTATTTACAATGCAGTATTTGTAGAGAGGGGCTGAAAAGGAATTTTTCTCATATTTATGCATACATACCACAATAACATGCCAGCAAAATGTGAAAATCTTTAATAAGTGAAGAACACAGTAGCAACAATATAAACTGTTCAATAATGTCAAACACAGTTTTAAATAATGAATGAGATGAAATGTTGACCATGTTTAAAACTGACAGTAAGTGCTGTTTAGCATAACAGTCATGAATGACAAAACTTTGTTCCAGTTACTGTCTTAAAAAAATTAATCAATAGTAACAAAATGAAAAGACAGTATTGTGTACATAAATTACATGAAGGCATACACTTTTTCCTATGTTTCACTTTAAAATGTACAAACATTACATGCTGTACTTAATACATTGAAAATATCCAACAACCATAACCACAAAAAGCAATAATGAACACACTATTATTCTACTTCTTTACTTAAAAAACTCATATCGGAAATTAATTTCCTAGTTTTCTACAATCACAGCAAAGAGATGGTTGTTTGAGTTTTTAATTTTTATTTGCTTTTTGGAGTTTGGATTTTGCATTTGACAAAACATTCATATTAATGCCTCTTAATAGTCAATTTCGAGACTGTATTTTCTCTCTGTCCTCCCAAGTTGTAGAAATCATAGAAATCATTGAGTGTGAGACACTCAGTTTCCTACTTCTCATATAATGTGTGACATTTCTTCAACATTAAATACTTTTTTTGTTGCTGTTAGTAATCCCCAATTATATAACAATCAAAAATGAACATTGGATGTTACAGCCAAAATATTTATCTGAAAATGAAATAAAAAATATATTGTTATATACGATAACACATAAGTGATTTTTTAAATGTACCGTTTACATAGGATTTAGATGGGACCATCAGATTTCGCCCTTACAGCCAATATGTTGTTAAAAGTGGTGTCACTATAAACGGTATGTACTGTATTCAGCTCTCAGACTAAGTCCTTCACGAGTAGTTGGGTAGAAGTTTTGTACTTCTGATGAAGAACTTAATCCAAAAACTGAATATTTCTACCATTCTTTTTCATTATACCTGTCTGTGGTTCAACACTACCTCTATGTGGTGGGCACCAATCTATCTTTCCCATATTTTTTTTTTATTCTGCCCAGACATTCAAGTGTTAAATAATAATAACTGACATGGACAGATCAGGTTTCATTCTACTACATCTACATCTACATCTACATCGATACTCCGCAAGCCACCCAACGGTGTGTGGCGGAGGGCACTTTACGTGCCACTGTCATTACCTCCCTTTCCTGTTCCAGTCGCGTATGGTTCGCGGGAAGAACGACTGTCTGAAAGCCTCCGTGCACGCTCTAATCTCTCTAATTTTACATTCGTGATCTCCTCGGGAGGTATAAGTAGGGGGAAGCAATATATTCGATACCTCATCCAGAAACGCACCCTCTCGAAACCTGGCGAGCAAGCTACACCGCGATGCAGAGCGCCTCTCTTGCAGAGTCTGCCACTTGAGTTTATTAAACATCTCCGTAACGCTATCACGGTTACGAAATAACCCTGTGACGAAACGCGCCGCTCTTCTTTGGATCTTCTCTATCTCCTCCGTCAGACCGATCTGGTACGGATCCCACACTGATGAGCAATACTCAAGTATATGTCGAACAAGTGTTTTTTAAGCCACCTCCTTTGTTGATGGACTACATTTTCTAAGGACTCTCCCAATGAATCTCAACCTGGTACCCGCTTTACCAACAATTAATTTTATATGATCATTCCACTTCAAATCGTTCCGCACGCATACTCCCAGATATTTTACAGAAGTAACTGCTACCAGTGTTTGTTCCGCTATCATATAATCATACAATAAAGGATCCTTCTTTCTATGTATTCGCAATACATTACATTTGTCTATGTTAAGGGTCAGTTGCCACTCCATGCACCAAGTGTCTATCCGCTGCCCATCTTCCTGCATTTCGCTACAATTTTCTAATGCTGCAACTTCTCTGTATACTACAGTATCATCCGCGAAAAGCCGCATGGAACTTCCGACACTATCTACTAGGTCATTTATATATATTGTGAAAAGCAATGGTCCCATAACACTCCCCTGTGGCACGCCAGAGGTTACTTTAACGTCTGTAGACGTCTCTCCATTGATAACAACATGCTGTGTTCTGTTTGCTAAAAACTCTTCAATCCAGCCACACAGCTAGTCTGATATTCCATAGGCTCTTACTTAGTTTATCAGGCGACAGTGCGGAACTGTATCGAACGCCTTCCGGAAGTCAAGAAAAATAGCATCTACCTGGGAGCCTGTATCTAATATTTTCTGGGTCTCATGAACAAATAAAGCGAGTTGGGTCTCACACGATCGCTGTTTCCGGAATCCATGTTGATTCCTACATAGTAGATTCTGGGTTTCCAGAAATGACATGATACGCGAGCAAAAAACATGTTCTAAAATTCTACAAGAGATCGACATCAGAGATATAGGTCTATAGTTTTGCGCATCTGCTCGACGACCCTTCTTGAAGACTGGGACTATCTGTGCTCTTTTCCAATCATTTGGAACCCTCCGTTCCTCTAGAGACTTGCGGTACACGGCTGTTAGAAGGGGGGCAAGTTCTTTCGCGTACTCTGTGTAGAATCGAATTGGTATCCCGTCAGGTCCAGTGGACTTTCCTCTATTGAGTGATTCCAGTTGCTTTTCTATTCCTTGGACACTTATTTCGATGTCAGCCATTTTTTCGTTTGTGCGAGGATTTAGAGAAGGAACTGCAGTGCGGTCTTCCTCTGTGAAACAGCTTTGGAAAAAGGTGTTTAGTATTTCAGCTTTACGTGTGTCATCCTCTGTTTCAATGCCATCATCATCCCGTAGTGTCTGGATATGCTGTTTCGAGCCACTTACTGATTTAACGTAAGACCAGAACTTCCTAGGATTTTCTGTCAAGTCGGTACATAGAATTTTACTTTCGAATTCAATGAACGCTTCACGCATAGCCCTCCTTACGCTAACTTTGACATCGTTTAGCTTCTGTTTGTCTGAGAGGTTTTGGCTGCGTTTAAACTTGGAGTGAAGCTCTCTTTGATTTCGCAGTAGTTTCCTAACTTTGTTGTTGTACCACGGTGGGTTTTTCCCGTCCCTCACAGTTTTACTCGGCACGTACCTGTCTAAAACGCATTTTACGATTGCCTTGAACTTTTTCCATAAACACTCAACATTGTCAGTGTCGGAACAGAAATTTTCGTTTTGATCTGTTAGGTAGTCTGAAATCTGCCTTCTGTTACTCTTGCTAAACAGATAAACCTTCCTCCCTTTTTTTATATTCCTACTAACTTCCATATTCAGGGACGCTGCAACGGCCTTATGATCACTGATTCCCTGTTCTGTACATACAGAGTCGAAAAGATCGGGTCTGTTTGTTATCAGTAGGTCCAAGATGTTATCTCCACGAGTCGGTTCTCTGTTTAATTGCTCGAGGTAATTTTCGGATAGTGCACTCAGTGTAATGTCACTCGATGCTCTGTCCCTACCACCCGTCCTAAACATCTGAGTGTCCCAGTCTATATCTGGTAAATTGAAATTTCCACCTAAGACTATAACATGCTGAGAAAATTTATGTGAAATGTATTCCAAATTTTCTCTCAGTTGTTCTGCCACTAATGCTGCTGAGTCGGGAGGTCGGTAAAAGGAGCCAATTATTAACCTAGTTCGGTTGTTTAGTGTAACCTCCACCCATAATAATTCACAGGAACTATCCACTTCTACTTCACTACAGGATAAACTACTACTAACAGCGACGAACACTCCACCACCGGTTGCATGCAATCTATCCTTTCTAAACACCGTCTGTACCTTTGTAAAAATTTCGGCAGAATTTATCTCTGGCTTAAGCCAGCTTTCTGTACCTATAACGATTTCAGCTTCGGTGCTTTCTATCAGCGCTTGAAGTTCCGGTACTTTACCAACGCAGCTTCGACAGTTGACAATTACAATACCGATTGCTGCTTGGTATCCGCATGTCCTGACTTTGCCCCGCACCCGTTGAGGCTGTTGCCCTTTCTGTACTTGCCCAACGCCATCTAACCTAAACAACCGCCCAGCCCACACCACACAACCCCTGCTACCCGTGTAGCCGCTTGTTGCGTGTAGTGGACTCCTGACCTATTCAGCGGAACCCGACACCCCACCACCCTATGGCGCAAGTCGAGGAATCTGCAGCCCACACGGTCGCAGAACCGTCTCAGCCTCTGATTCAGACCCTCCACTCGGCTCTGTACCAAAGGTCCGCAGTCAGTCCTGTCGACGATGCTGCAGATGGTGAGCTCTGCTTTCATCCCGCTAGCGAGACTGGCAGTCTTCACCAAATCAGATAGCCGCCGGAAGCCAGAGAGGATTTCCTCCGATCCATAGCGACACACATCATTGGTGCCGACATGAGCGACCACCTGCAGATGGGTGCACCTTGTACCCTTCATGGCATCCGGAAGGACCCTTTCCACATCTGGAATGACTCCCCCCGGTATGCACACGGAGTGCACATTGGTTTTATTCCCCTCTCTTGCTGCCATTTCCCTAAGGGGCCCCATTACACGCCTGACGTTGGAGCTCCCAACTACCAGTAAGCCCACCCTCTGCAACTGCCCGGATCTTGCAGACTGAGGGGCAACCTCTGGAACAGGACAAGCAGCCATGTCAGGCCAAAGATCAGTATCAGCCTGAGACAGAGCCTGAAACCGGTTCGTCAGACAAACTGGAGAGGCCTTCCGTTCAGCCCTCCGGAATGTCTTTCGCCCCCTGCCACACCTTGAGACGACCTCCCACTCTACCACAGGTGAGGGATCAGCCTCAATGCGGGCAGTATCCCGGGCAACCACAGTCGTAGTCCGATCAGGGGATGCGTGGGACGAGCTGGCCGTCCCCGACAAACCCCCATCCGGACCCCCACAGTGATGCCCATTGGCAACAGCCTCAAGCTGTGTGACCGAAGCCAACACTGCCTGAAGCTGGGAGCGAAGGGATGCCAACTCAGCCTGCATCCGAACACAGCAGTTGCAGTCCCTATCCATGCTAAAAACTGTTTTGCAAAGAACGTCTGAACTAATCTACAGAGAGCGCAAACAAATCGACAAAATTTAAACGGTTATTAAAATACAAGATTGCCTAGTAAATGCAGTAATGCTGCTACTTGCGCACTGCTGACACTGCTCGGCGGCGGAAGGAGACTAAGCGAAATTACACTATTCAGATACTAAAACGCGATGCTACACTCTCAAATACTATAATACGCCCGAAATTTATGAATTAAACAATGCAAGTACCAAAAACACGCAAAGAAATTAAGAATTAAACTATGTAACAAATGAGTGAGCTAGGAGTATACGACTTGGTGCTGCAGCTGCTTATCCAACGGCTGCAGGGAGCACACTGACTGACCAACTGACACTGGCCGTTCAAAACAAAAACAGAAGACAAACGACTACGCGAATTTACACTATTCAGGTACTAAAACGCGATGCTACAACTCTCAAATACTATAATACGCCCGAAATTTATGAATTCGGGCGTATTATAGTTTTCGGATGGGGGTAGTATTTGAGATAACTATGCTAAAAAAGGAGGTACAGCTATGAGTATTCTAGTAAGACTATTAAGAAATTTGGAAGTTAAGGTTAATAAAAATGTGAATACCAATTGAGGGTTGTAGGAGTTAACAGTGTTGTTGATAATGAAGTAATTGCTACAGTGAGAGGGTTATTTAACAAAAATAATGCGGGACTTGACAATGTCGATTTGAGCAATAGACAGACGTGAATGAGGCAGAATTTGAAAATAATGTAGTGGTTGGGTTACTGACTGAAGTTAATAATGAAGAAGGTGCCAATAGTAATGTTAATGTGGATGAGAGTGATGAGGCAAAGGTACATTTGTTTGTGGATGGAGAGATACTCTAATCAAACCTGTCATGAAGGAGGTAGCATGAGATGTAAGCAAGGGGTGGAGAAACTGTTATCCAACC
Source organism: Schistocerca serialis cubense (assembly GCF_023864345.2). NCBI lineage: Eukaryota > Metazoa > Arthropoda > Insecta > Orthoptera > Acrididae > Schistocerca > Schistocerca serialis. Next base: position 918,112,696 of record NC_064638.1, on the reverse strand, counting down.
CTTTTTAGTGACTGACCAACACAACTGTGGGAACAGATTTTCTGTACAAGTACACAGGACATGGAAGAAAAACAATACAATTTAAAAATATGATAGATGGTGAAAACAAGATAGCGTATCTACAACAGAAAATATAGGAAGAGGATCAACAAGTTAATAAAAGGCAACAGGAAAAAAGCAATGTTTAGATTTATGCTTAGATTAATAATGTTTTGTTTGGTGCTTCATGTCTATCTAGCTATACTATTATTTTTATGTGGCTTCAATGCATTATCTGTTTACCTACAACGTAGTATGATGTGTGGAAGTGGAAAACAACCAACCAATGGAACAGCCACATTAATGTTTCGTTTCCTTGATTGTTATTATTTAACAGTGCAGTTCACATGTGTAAAATAGTAAATGCAGATAAATAAGTACATCTTCCTTTGAATGTATATAACTGCTATAACCCTGTACATAATATCCGGACCCATCTCATGGCAGCAGGCTGCCGGTGCACTACACTTTTAATATTCTTCCAACGGTATCTGCGCACCTGGTAACCAGAGGCAGTCTGTGGTAAGCTAAATGACTTGTGCACACAGCACAGCATCTGCTGCACTGTCTACTGGAGTCATCCTCTTTATAGGATCAGTGCAGCAAGCACTCACACTCATATTGTGTTCACACTTGTCATCAGCTACTGCTTGTACCAGTACCTGGATGGTTTCTATGTTTGCGTCTATGTTCTCAACTGTTATTTAACTGTGTGTGTGGAAGAAGAAAAAATTTCAGTTCACTGTGGGATATGCTGTTGCTTGTGTCTTACAGTACGATAAAACTGGTGATGAGTGTGATGTTCCCTTCTGTGAGCTCAGACTCTTTGGTTGGTCCTTTGGTTATTCTGTCCATGGAGGCAGTGCTCAAATCTCTCCTTGAGCAGCAGCCGGCTCTTACGGGTGCTATCAGGAACTTGCAGGCCACACTGTCTATGCAGCCCTTCACCGTAAATGCAAGCATGTCATTGCAGTACATGTAGAGTTCCATCATTATCATAAACAATTCCTCCAGTATTAACAGGCTTGGACGGCCAAACTCCACGACCTCAGTCGCAAATGTCACTTTGTTACAAATGTTCATCATGATTTCTGTGCTGATTCTATAGTCTGTGGCGCCAGCATTAGGTTGGCTCCTGTAGGTGCCTCAACTCATACTACAGTGCAAGAATTCATGCACTACAGAGGAAGAATCCATCTTTGACTGGAGTGTTACATACTGCTCAATCTTTTGAGGTATCTTGTGCTGCTGGTGATCAGATTGAGGCTTGGTGTGACATCACCTGGTGGTTCCTGATCCTGGTTGTTGGGCTGTCAGTCAGTTCTCGGGGTAAGGACAACATGGCAGCCATACCAACACAACCCACATGTTGCATTAGACAGCACTATGTCAAATAACAAAACAACCACAGCAATGGCTGCACTCTGCACTCCCATCTTATGCATAATGTTTTGTGCAACATGAGAGGGATGTGTACCCTAAGTGCTAGGTGACTTGTAACATCAGTAGGAAAAAAGAACATATAATGGCTGTGCGTCATTCCCAGACCTTTCCTGCAGATATGGACATGGATATTAATTGTGTGTCTAAGCACACGGAAGTGAACATCACACTCATCGCCAGTTTTATCGTACTGTAAGACACAAGCAACAGCATAACCACAGTGAACTGAAATTTATTCTTCTTCCACACACACATTGAAATAACAGTTGAGAACCTAGACACAAACATAAAAACTATCCATGTACTGGTACAAGCAGTAGCTGATGAGAAGTGTGAACACAATATGAGGGTGAGTGCATGCTGCACTAATCCTATAAAGAGGATAGCTCCACTAGACAGTGTTTATGTTGATCTGAGATCTCTGGCATTGTCTCCAGTTACTCGACATTTCGTGATTTACAAGAAGCAGTATATTCCATTCTTGGGCAATTTATGGCTCCCACTATGTATAAATCTATGGTTCATTTGTTGGTGGATGAATCTGGAACCACAAATTTGTTCAGTCTGTATGCTTTCAATGCTCTTGGTTTTTCCATCTCAAATACAGTGCACACTGTTTCTGACCAGGTTCCTTACCAGCAGTTAGATTCTCTGTATTCTGAGTTCTGGTCTCTTTTCTCAGATGGGTTACATTGTGCCACTAATTTTGCAGCCCACATTATTCTGAAACATACAGTGCAGCCCCGTTTTTCCCATGCGTTCCCTATTCCTGAGGATTTGAGTTCTTAAGTGAAATCACAATTGGAGAGGCTGCATTGTTGGGGGGTCATACAGCCTACCCCTCTCATCACTGTTAAAAAACCAACTGAGTAGCTTCACGTTTGTGGTGACGTTAATCTATCATTGACACCTACCCTTTGCCCCATTCCAATAGTTATTGGCTAAACTTGCCAGGGGCCAGTTTTTCTTCAAAATTGATTTACCTGGCGCCTATTTATAGGTTCCATTGGATCAGGATTCTAAATAAGTCCTTGTGGTTAACATGCCCTTTGGGTTGTACCAATATCAAAGCCTCGAATTCGGTATGGCTAGCACTCCATTCTGGGGCATATCAACTATCTCAATGACATGATCATGATGGGTTCATCTGCAGAAGAGCATTTACATAACTTACACACCTTTTTCACAGTCTCACATACTGAAGAGTTGAAATATAACATACCTAAGTCACACTTTTTTCAGTCATCCATTATGTATTTGCCATTTGAGATTTCAAGGGATGGTGTTAACCCTTTATATCGTCATGTTGCCTTGGTCACAGCTCTACCTTCTCATACAAATCTCAATCAATGTATGTCGTGTGACTAGGGCCTCCCATCGGGTAGACCGTTCGCCGGGTGCAAGTCTTTCGATTTGATGCCACTTCAGCGACTTGCGCATCGATGGGGATGAAATGATGGTGATTAGGACAACACAACACCCAGTCCCTGAGCGGAGAAAATCTCCGACACAGCCGGGAATTGTACCCAGACCCTTAGGATTGACATTCTGTCACGCTGACCACTCAGCTACCGGGGGCAGACTTTTTAGGTAAAATTGCTTGCTATTACAGATTTATTCCATGTGTGGTCATGTTGACCCATCCCCTCCATGACATGCTCCACAAGAAGGACACCAGCAGCCATTTTCACCCATCAGTGTGAGGATTGTTCCACAAGTCCGATAGCTTATGTATCAAAAACTCTCAACTCCACTCAGCAACATCACTCCTAAGTTGAAAAGGAAGCACTTGCTATTATCTACAACCCCAAAAAAGTTACATGTGCTCTTATACAGGTCTAAGTTCCAACTCATTATTGACCACAAGCCCTTGGTTTCGTTGCTTAATCCTTCTGCTTGTTTGCTCAACAAAGCAGCATATCACCTGCAGCATTGGGCCTTGCTTCTGTCTTGCTACAACTATGAAATATATTTTCGGCCTACCACACAGTGTGTCAATGCTGATGCGCTGTCTTGGCTTCTGATGGGGCCACATCCTACTTTTGATCAGGATGAATTCCTTTGTTTTCACTTAGATGTTGAAGAACAACATACAGTGGAAGGTTTTCCTATTACAGGCTTACAGATTGCAACTGCTGTTATTTTCAATCTGGTTTTGCATCATTTTGTTCACCTCATTCAGCATGCTTGGCTGGATAGGCCTCCGGGCAGTGCTTTCGATCCTTTGTGTAACTATTTTGCCCTCTATCACCACCTTTCGGTTTTTGATGGTGTTGTTCTCTTAACTGTGAATGGGCTGTCACCTATGATTGTGATCCAGGTCGCCAAACAATGGGATGTGCTTTGGCTCTTACATCTGAGACACTGGAGGTCCTCGTGTACCATGTTATTGGGCTGTTGGCATGTGTTTTGGCCTGGCACTGACAGTGATGTTGTACATCTTGTCGTAGCCTGCTCTCAGTGTGCTACCCAACAAATCGTGCCCGCAGCGTTTGTAAGAATGTGTCCATGTTGAGTTTGTCGGACCCTTTCTAGATTGTTATCCACTGTACTTTGACATCAGCTGTGTCTATGATTCAGGCCCTCTCCAAATTTTTTTCTACTGAAGGACTGCTTTATACACATTCATGGATAATGGTCCACAGTTGGTGTCTCGGGCCTTCCATGATTTCTCCAACCATCAGTGCATTCACATATTACTGCTCCTCCTATTCACCCTACCACAAAATCTAATGGTGAAGTGGAACATCTCATCAACACATTCAAGGTTCAAATGAAGAAGTATGTTGCAGACTCTTCCACAGGCAATGCCTTGACACACTTTTTAAGTTCTTAAGTTCCAACAGGTTTACACCAGTGGGGGTCAGAGTGATGCTCAATGGCCACCAGCCATGCACCCTCCTACATTTGCTCATGCTACCCCACCAAGGTTGTTGGTACAGCCTTTGTCACATTTCAGTCATGGCTCTGCTGTTTGGGATCGGCGGTTTGGCAGCCAATCAAAGTGGATTCCAGTCACGGTCCACAATTCCAAGGCAGCTGCCTCCGTATAAGTGCACACCAATGATGGACTGACAGTGCACTACCATGACCAGCTGCAATCTTGTGCCACCACAAGAGCCACTGGTCTACCACTGCTTCCTCCTCCCTTAGCACCTGTCCCGGCCTTGCAAGGAGTCCCTGCTGTGGGGATGACCCCCCTTGTGGATATAGCCGACTCCTTCGTCTCCTCTGCAGTCCAGTGACCTCGCACAAGCTGCTGGGTCTTCTTGTGATGCTTCGTTGCCACTGGCAATTCTTCCACTGGCTGGGCTGGTGCCGTCAGGTCCTTCAACACCTGCATTCCCAGTGTCCCCTAATGAGCAGCAGGTGCAGTCCCATCACATAAAGGGACTGTATGTCAAGATGTTATCGGTGCCCTTGTTACCAGTCCTGTCTTTTGGTACTCTGTGGGGGAGTGGCTGTCATGCTTGTCCATGGCCACATCACTTCTGCCCCTACATACTAGTTTCAGCCAGAATCTCCTTCCAATGCTGCCATCATCACTCGCAATGTTCGCTGCTGAGGTCATGGATGTTTGAACAGTTGCCCCAGAGCCTGCATCAGTGGAGCATCCTTTCCCCAATGAGGCAGGGACACTATAGCCTTGTAAATAACACTTGGATATGTGCTATGGCACCAGGCCACTGACGTGCTATGCCTTAAATATTCTGCCAACAGCACAGCATCTCTCCTCTTTATATATGCAGTGCAGCAGGCACTCATCCCCAAATAGTGTTCGCACTTATTGTCAGCAGCTGCTTGCATCAGTACCTGGATTGTTTCTATGACAAGTCTTATGTTCTCAACTGTTGTTGGAAGAAGAATAAACTTTTGTTCCTTGTGTCTGTGTTGTTGTGACTTACAGTACACTACAAAAAATATTAGGTATTAGGAATAGTACAGTGTCTTATACATATTTCTGAGTGATAGAAGGCATTTTTCATGTGGGTTTTTATGAGTTGGCAGTGATTTTCTTGTGTATTTTGAGGGTGATTTAGTGAACCATGGTAACTTCAGAAGTGTTTTGATGAACTGAGGATTAATTATTGTTTTGCAATATCTTATACGTTTAGTGCAGCTTCATAGGGCACTGTTTGTTGTGCAGGCACTTGTTACCATTTGTTGTTGTGCCTGTCATGTGCCTGCCTAGTAGACAAGAGAACGTGCAAACCTGATTATCTCTTGGACTAGCAGGTGACGCACAGGTTTGGTGACTAAAATGGCTGTTGTTTTTTATCTTTCGCTAGAATCCATAGAAGTGGCTGTTAAGGGAGCTGCAGGAGCACCAATAAGAGACTTAGATTGTTAAGCTATAGGGCCAGACACCAAAGAAGATAACAATGATGAATATGCTAGCAACAACAGTGACAACCTCAACGTAGTGCTATGATAATGTGCACTGAAAATAAGAAGTCCTTGAAGTGTAGAAATCACACCAAAATCAATAGTGCATCATAGTATAAACAAAGAAATAGAGCATCAAAATCTGAGAAAAAAATTGCATGTGCCACCAAAATTATGTGACTATTGCTTTTGTTCAATCTTTTTACTGTACTTTGCCTCAATTACATGTGCTGATGAACACACAGTAACTCATGCAATTGGTACTGAAATAATGCCTTGTTTTTTCTTTAACAATTCTGTTTTCTGTGTCATTTGCATATATGTATTGATCTTGTTGCCATAGATACACAGATGATTACTGTTTATTTAAGATAAAATATTGTGCTGCAGAGGGATCTCTAAGTTAGGAATACATTATATTTTGGTTATATGTTATCATTGTTTATCTTTTCTTTTTTTTCATTTCAGTTGCAAGCTGACTGCTTACCAGTAAATGGTTAGCTGTACTTCTTTTACTTTGTTTTGTTGTGGGGTGAGTTGGTCTGAGTATCACTGTGTTTCATGGAGTTGCTGGTGGGGCAACTATCACTACACAGGCCTCTGAGCACCAAGTGAAATTGCATACACTAGTGTACCTGTCACTTTGATAGTAGGGGGAATGTCCATTCATAACAAGTTTGACACTTCCTAGATAGTGAAAGCAGGGATATGGCTTTCTGTTAAAACTGCGGACAACAGTGTCCGTCCAGTGTTTTGCCAAAATGCATGCCTGTCAAAGTACCAGATCAGGAGGAGGCCATGTGGAAACACATGGTCTGGGTCTTCTGTGCACAAAGAGAATAAATGTGCCCACCCAATGGACAATTTCATACTTCAGTCATATCAACAAGTACATGATGCAATGAGAGATACGAATATCAAATTAAAGCTGTCTTCAAGACAAAACAAATCATTCCATACTGAACCTTGTAGCATATAATTAGTTGAGACAGCATGATGAAAAGGAACCTCTTATTGCAAATGTACAAAACATAACATTTAGTGTATCAACTTCACAGAGCTGAATTATGTCTCAAAAGAAAAATAATTCAGTCTAGAACAATAGTTTAATAGAAAAAACTGATGATTTTTATTTAGATGTTATTAATATGGTTTTTATATGTTGTACACAATTTTCATAAAAGTATCATCAATGCAAATTACAAGTCAGAAAACCATTACAGCATGAGAAACTAGATATCAAGATGAGTCAATGGAGGTGCTTCAAAGGTTCTGGCACCTCAAACAGTTGGCATCAAGCCATATCAAAACTGTGACTGTCTAAAATAGCACCAAAAAAAGTACCAAAAAATTGCACTTGCTCCCAATAATACCCACCTCATACAAGTTGTTGATCTACTCTTTCTTAGCATTTGAGAATGTAATAACTTTGAACTAATTTTCAGCAAGCTGTGTGTGTGTGTGTGTGTGTGTGTGTGTGTGTGTGTGTGTGTGTGTGTGTGTAACATAGCAAGATGAGCACTGAGAAGACACATAATATCCTAAATGCAAAATACAAGTAGGAAACCCACTACAGCATGAGAAAGTAGATCTCAAGATGAGTCAATGGAGGTGCCACAATCTATGGAGTACCTCAATCTAACTTGAAAAATTGGCATTGAACTATATCAAGACTGTGACTATCTAAAATAGCATCACAAAATTAGTTGTTGCAGATTAGTTAGTATAGAGCACTCAGGGTTACCATTTGCTGGACACAGTTGTAGTCAGTAATCTGCTAGTGAGTGTTGTGGTTAATTTTTTCTAGCCAGCATGTTTGGAGATGAGAGGTTGTAGCGATGCAAGGGGCACCAAATTAGTCGTAGTGAGTGTTGTGGTTAATCTTTTTCTAGCCAGCATGTTCGGAGATGAGAGGTTGTAGCGATGCAAGGGGCACCAAATTAGTCGTAAAAGTCAGTAAATCACTCAACGGACAGTATTTTTCAGTATAGGTATTTCGTTCATTCCAAGTGTCGATTCATGACATCATCGTCCAGACACGAGTTCACTGTAATCTGAATCGGTTTTAGCAAACTAATAGTTTCTCTCAGGCGATAAATTTTATTGATTATGAAACACAAGTTCTTGAAGTTTATTCACGATCGGAAATGTTTGATTAGTAATTGCATGCCATAATTTATCTGTTTAATATAAAGGTGTTTTGATTTTTGTATGCATGAAGAAAGTGTGAATTTATGTGTGGCTTTTACTCTGAGACAAGTTATCATTTGGAGCGCGAAAGTGCATGTATACAGTTGTTGACCTGTGTGGTGAATTTTATTTTTATGATTTTAACTCGGATGGAGACAAATCCAGTTCCAGTTAGACTTTACATAAGATCACATTATTACAAAAGAGTCGTCTAGCCCATTAGGGAAAACAAACTTGCAAGCTCGATTTGATATACGTTACACACCAGTGCGTGATCGAGCTGTCCTGTAAATCGCATACAATAGACTTAATGCACTAAGTTGGAAGTTAATTTTGAGACAAGTACTGATTTTGACAAAAATGAACCGAAAGTTTATTTAAAATATCGAGGTTCAGTTTTAATTGAGACGTGTATCACCATGTTGATTACATTGCCTAGCAACACTTTAATGGAGCTTAATTAATTTATCAGAACAATTTGTGATGCAGTAAGTCCCATTACACACACAAAATGTTACAGTTGAGAGTATGAGAGTGTTTTTCTTTCATAAATGCCAATAAACCAGCAGTTTCAAAAGTTAAATCACCAACTGTTGCGTAACTTCATTCTATCACTACGGAACTTGTTATATCATGTCTCTTCATAAAGAGATCTCAAGAAGCCAGGACAAACAAGAAGAAGACTAAATGAAGAGGCATCGGTAAATATTTGGGCTGCAACGTGGGGCCTGAAAAGGATATACTAACAACTTCAGATCCAAGGCATGAGCTTTGATCCGCTAGAAAAGGTAAGTATTCACAGCTAACGTGAGGTACTCACAGGTATGAGTAGGATAGATGTGTTGTGTTGATATCGATATTTTAAATGTGTATAAACATATTAGGAAAAATGTATACCCAAACAAGGAGAGCACGAGATAATGCAACCCAGAGTTTGGAAGTGATGGGTGAAGGGAGTGAAAGTGGATATAATCCTCATGAGGAGGTAACTCAGGAACCAATTATGGACCAGCAATCGCATAATTTGAGTGAGGAAAATTTTGGTGAAGGAGTTTCAAATGTAGTAAATGTAGGACAGCAATCACATAATTTAAGCAATAGTAATTCATTGATGTGGAGGTGACAGTAGAAGCAGACCCGAGTACAAGTAGAAATAGTAATATACAGGAGTCTATAAATACCAAAGTTACATAGTAAAGTGTGAATCTTAACATCAAATGTTACAGAGCTTAAAGATAATGATATTATTAAATTCATGGCGACTATGCAATGTCAGTTAACTGAGAATATGTGACATTTAAATGATAAGTTTGATACTAAATTTGATTCCCAAACTGAAAAAGTCAACACCCAAATGGGTTTACTCAATAAAAAATTTGACCACAAGCTCGAGTCATTTGAAAATCATATCGTTTCACTTAAAAAGGATAACAGACAATTAAATGAGAAATTCGATAACCTAAAAGTAGAGTGGGAAGAATGATTAAATATTAAATGTAGTGAATTAGAAATAAAAGTTTCCATGGATATGACTAACCTACACACCGAATTTATGGGTACAGTTAATGAGATGGAGAATAAACGTGAAACTATTTCAAAGGGGCATAGTGATTTGTGAGATAAAATCTGTAACTGTGAAAGTAGTTACTTGAAGACCAATGTGCAAATTGAGGATCTGTCTAAAAATATGTCAGAATTCGAAATAAGCACTTGCAAGGGTATAGATAAATATTTAAAGGACCAAACTAAAAAAAATAGATATTGATCTTTCTGAGTGGATAGAAGTTAAAAATAAGGAAATTGCAGAGAAAGTCAATACCACTCTCAAGTTGTAACAAGCTGAGGTAGTTAAGGAAAACCAAATTGAAAATGAGGAACTTTTAAAGTTATTTACTAATGAGTTTCAGGCTATTAAAGATAAAGTAATTGAAGAATTACCTAAGTGGCAAAGTGAAACAAATTGTAAATTGTCAGAATTAGAACAAAAATCTTCACAAAATGTATTGACTAAAGACAACTATTCCAAAGACACGCTAAGGAATAATAAATCCTGTAGTGAAGTAAAATGTAACTGTTGTGGGAATACACCCAATAAATTTTGTGACTGTTATGGAAATGAAAATGACACTTTTGTCCAAAGAGGGTACTTCTCATCTTTAAAGGTTGAGACAAGCATATTCAAAAGCAGACAGTTTCCTACCTTTTCAACTGAAAAAGATGACATCCATTCAAGAGTTTTCACCAACAATTTTAAGCCTATTTTTACTTGCAGTTGGTCTGAACATGACGGACTTCAATTTATTGTGTCCAAGATCACAGGTGAAGTAGCACTGTGGGCTGCAGAAGCGAGTGAGAATTGTAATACATGCGCGGAGTTCGAACAACTTTTCTTAGAGAAATACTGGTTGAGTAGCAAACAAGAGAGGCTATGAGAGGAGGTGTATCAACCGGAATTTTATAATAGTAAACGAGGTTCATTAAGACAGTATTTCAAAAAATACATTAATAAAATGAGGTACTGGAGTGATCCTATTTCCCATAGGGAAGTGATACGTATTTTGAAAGGAAGAATACCTATTCATGTACGTGAGAAACTTATAAATGTCCCTGACTATGACGTGGAACATTTCCTGTCTGTAGTCGATTCGATCAATATGATGCTAGAAGTGTCTACCTCACAACATCATAATAATAATAATAATAATAATAATAATAATAATAATGATGATAATAATAATAATAATAATAATAATAATAATAATAATAATAACAATAATGTCAACTGAGATAGAAATCCTAAACATATACTACATGAAGGAGGACAAGCGACATCTTATGGCTATAGTAAAGCCAATAATAACAATCAATATAAACATAACATCTATTACGCTAAAGAAACCTATGGAAATAATAATAATCAGGTGAATCAGATTGGTGCACGAAAACCAATTCGTAAGCACAGACAGAATGATTCAGAGAATCAGTATGGTAACTCACGCAGATGTGATATATATGCCCAGAAGACAATTCTGATAGTATACAACCTTCGAAAGACACTTCGACTCCCGAAGTTCGATGAGTGGATGCAAATGTAACTCAACAACCACAACAACTGCAAGGACCAATACCACTTGGTAACAGAGCAATATAGTTGCAAAGGGAACAACCACCAAATTCCAACTATACTGCACATATTGTTGAAGTACATGAATCACCGAATATGACACCTACTGAAAGATTAAACTATAACCATCACCAAAAGCCTTCCTAGGTTGACTGGAGAGGTTGAGGAGGGGCAGGCATCATTTTAAAGTGAATGTACTGAGGTATAATGATAATACCGACCTAAGGGAGCAACTGATTGAAAAACACCTTATATTTCGAATAAGTGTGGATGAATTTTGCAGGCAGTAGTTCAAGCAGTAATAAATGGTATTGATGTTAAAATTTTGATTGATACTGGCGCAACCATTAGCGTAATGATGCAAGATTGTTTTAAACAAATTAGTCAAGGAGCTAAAGTGCCTACATTTCCCGTTACTTGATGTACTGTATCTGGAGCATTTAGTGTGAAAGCGCAAAAGGTCTCAAAGCAAGCATGAGTCAACTTTATGATGCAGGGGGGTTCAACAGAAAGTACCTTCTTAATTGTTTCAAGAATGACAATACCGTTTGGGGTCTAGATTTTTTGTGTGATTCTGGAGCAGTCATCAATTTAAAAGAAGGAACATGTACCTTGGACTCTGAAGGCGACGTTTTGACAGTCTCTATGATAAAGGGCAATGTAGTCCCAGATCATTATTGCATGAAGTTAGTGGTTACCTATATTTAGCATTGACTGTAATTTAGTTGATGATATTTTCTATATTGAATATACTGGAGAAGAAATAAGTCAAGTTACCTTCAAGAGAAAATCTCCGAATCCGAATACCTATCTGCAAGTCAACAAAAAGATTTGTGTTGCCAACTATAGCTGCGTATATGGCTCGGTGGAGGTTGCAGTTCTATCCATTTTCAATCAGAACTGGCTGCAATCCCTGCCTTGTGCAGCCAGTTGAAAGGGCTTCTCACCAAATAGTGAAGTGTTGTGCGTGTGTTGTATAGTGAATGTGAAGTGCATCATGTCAGAAAGTGAAATCCAAACAAATTCATTGACTTTTGGAGATTCATTCCAATGGGAAATTTCTGTTAGGCCCCCACTTACAATTACTCATGTAAAATTTGATGTAAATTGTATGTTACAACTTGTGGTATGAATTTTGGAATGCCTGAACTAAGGTATAACAGCACAGTACACCACCCTAGCAAGCTCCAATGAATCCCGAATCTTTCCGCAACATTACAGATTGGGAGAGCAGTTTAGCGATGCAAGGGGCACCAAATTTGTCGTAAAAGTCAGTAAATCACTCAACAGCCAGAAGTTTTCAGTACAGGTATTTCGTTCATTCCAAGCAAGTGTCGATTCATGACATCATCATCCAGACACGAGTTCACTGTAATCTGAATCGGTTTTAGCAAACTAATAGTTTCTCTCAGGCGATAAATTTTATTGATTATGAAACACAAGTTTTTGAAGTTTATTCAGAATTGGAAATGCTTGATTAGTAATTGCATGCCATAATTTATCTGTTTAATATAAAAGTGTTTTGATTTTTGTATGCATGAAGAAAGTGTGAATTTATGTGTGGCTTTTATTCTGAGACAAGTTATCATTTGGAGGGCAAAAGTGCATGTATACAGTTGCTGACCTGTGCAGTGAATTTTATTTTTATGATTTTAACTCGGATGGGGACAAATCCAGTTCCAGTTAGACTTTACGTAAGATCATGTTATCACAAAAGAGTCGTCTAGCCCATTAGGGAAAACTGAAACTTGCAAGCTCGATTTGATATACATTACACGCCGGTGCGTGATCGAGCTGTCCTGTAAATCGCATACAATAGACATACAATAGACTTAATGCACTAAGTTGGAAGTTAATTTTGAGACAAGTACTGATTTTGACAAAAATGAACCGAAAGTTTATTTAAAATATCAAGGTTCAGTTTTAATTGAGATGCGTATCACCGTGTTGATTACGTTGCCTAGCAACACTTTAATGCAGCTTAATTAATTTATCAGTGACATTACACACACAAAATGTTACATTTGAGAGCATGAGAGTGTTTTTCTTTCCATAAATTCCAATAAACCAGCAGTTTCAAATGTTAAATCATCAACTGTTGCGTAACTTCACTGTATCACTATGGAACTTGTTATATCGTGTCTCTTCTTTAAGAGATCTCAAGGAGCCGGGACAAACAAGATGAAGACTAAAAGATGAGGCATCGGTAAAAGCTGTAACATCCACACAGGTGGGTGTGGAGCAATTCTGCTAGGCTGTGGGTCTTACAAATATTCTAGCTGAGGATGGATTTAGAAAAATCCTGACAGTCAATGGACTTGGTTAAATTCTAGATTGTGGGTACTTTAATATTTTGCAGATAGTGGTGGTCCATTAAATAATTTTAATTGCAGACTCTGATTATCTGATGAGAAGTAGGAGTGTGACAGTGTACTGAACATTCCAGTATCAATTAATTACTTGTATGGTCATGTGACTAGGGCCTCCCGTCGGGTAGACCATTCGTCGGGTGCAAGTCTTTCAATTTGACGCCACTTCAGCGACTTGTGCGTCAATGGGGATGAAATGATGATAATTAGGACAACACAATCCCCACTGCCTGAGTGGAGAAAATCTCAGACCCAGCTGGGAACCAAACCCAGACCATTAGCATTGATGTCGCACTGACCACTCACCTACCGGGCGCAGACAATTAATTACTTGTGCAACTCATACTGTTAGTTAGTTAGTTAGTTAGTTAGTTTCATCAGTGAGTTAGCAATTTCTACCCCATCACATTTCACACATTACAAAAATAGAAATTCATCTGTGGAATAGAAGAACTTTTCAAAAAGAATTTTTTTCATTTTGTTATTAAATTTAACTTTGCTGTCTATCAAACATGTTATATCAGTGGTTAAGTGATAAAAAGTTTTGATGGCACACTGTACACCCCATTTTTGTGCTAATGACAACCTTAATGTGGAGTGTTGAATATCATTTTTTTTCTGGTATTGTAGTTATGTACATAGCTGTTCCTTCTGAACTACAGGGGATTACTTAGAACAAACTTCATGAGGGAATAAATATACTTTTCTCAAATGGATGTCTATAAAAGGGTCGTGAGGGTGAACCACATGTTATTCTTATAATACATATTTGAACAATGAATACTTTCTTTTCTTAAAGATCTTAAAAATTCTATTTCATAAGACATTTGTGAATAAAAATACACAAAGTATCAACTGATTTTTCTCGCCCCAAGATTTTCAATGATTTGCAGTTCAAATGTGGCTGAATTAAGCTGTTTTAAAGTTCCAAAATGCGTTTTTTGCAGTTTAAATTTTCATCAATACAGGTGCACAAAAATTTTGAAGTTTCCACCCTAGTTACTATTTCGTCATCATGTATGTGTTACATTTATTATTTGTGTAGTATCTCTAGACGTGCAGAACTGAATAAAGGGTGGAGAAAAATTGTGTCTTGAAATTTTAACCCTGGATAGCTAATGCCAGTAGGAATCAAAACTGATAATGTTGTGTAGGTCGACAACGTACCATTTTTAAACTAGAGAAACTTGGCACCACGCACTCCGATTGGCCGTGGGATTGCCCCGTTGCTGTTCATTAGTTGACGGACAGCACTATGGTTGTTGGTTCACACATACAAACATCCCTTGCCTCATCACTGCCCCAACGTCCAGAGCATCCGGAAACAGGGCAATCCCACGGCCAATTGGAGCATTTGACACCAAGTTTCCGTAGTTTAAAAATTGTACGTTGTCGACCTACACAACATTAATAATTTTGGTTCCTACTGGCATCAGCTATCCAGGGTTAAAATTTCATCACACAATTTTTCTCCACCATGTATATCATCTTCTTCTTCTTTAAAAAAAAAAAAAAAAAAAAAAAAAGAAAGAGTGAAACCGTTCACAATAAAAGACAATCAATCTTACTTTTAAGAACATTATTCATCATTTCTTCTGTGGGTGTATGTACATTTGTATTAGCTACAATCCTAGTGTCATCTCTAAAAGTAACTAATTCTGCTTGTTGTATACTAAATGGAGGCCATTTATGTACAGGGTGATTCACGAAGATAGGCAAATATTTTAATATGTTATTCAACAAGTATAACTAAAGAAACAAATTCATATAAACATAGGTCTGCAAATGTTTGGTTACAGAGGTATGGCTAATAAAAGATTTTGCCAGAAATTTAGAAACTTTGCTAATATCAAGCCATCGCAAAACTGTATGAGCTTAAAGTAAAGCACAATTTCCATGGCAAATCTAATAAAACATGTCCCAGACATGTATCAGCAGTAGTTTTGCAGAACATCCAGAGAAGCAATAGACAAAATTAGGAACAATACTGAAACAAGAAACAAAATCTGTTCATACAAGTGCAGCTAAATGCATTGAACTCGGTGGAGACATTTTTGAACATTTATTGTGAATGGATTGTGAAATTGTATGTACACTGTACAATTTCCTTAACAATGAGCTTTGTTTTCTCCAGTTTAACAAGAATTCACGTGTGCTATGGTATTAATAAAAGCAGGTTATCTGACACATTCGTTCAGTTTCAGTTAACATTATTACCATCACTGTTTCAAAATTAAATTCTCTACAACTTCCATTGAAAACTTTGTAAATTGTCTTGATTTTTTTTTAAAAAAAAAAAAAAAAAGAATTGGGCCAAGTAGTTAATAAATTAAAACTTTTACGAAATTACGTCTTTGCTTCTTTGGATGTTCTGGAAAACTACCACAGATACACGTCTGGGACGTGTTTTATTACAGTCACCAGATCAATAACAACAAAATAAATGGAAATTGTGCTTTACTTTAACCTCTTGCAGTTTTGTGATGGCTTCATATTAACGAAGTTGCTAAATTTCAGTCAAAATCTTTTATTTGCCATAGCTCCATAACTAAACATTGGTGGACCTATATCTTCGTGAATCATCCTGTATATGAGGAACAACAGTGGATCTAAGATTGAGTATTGGGGAACCCCATAAATGATTTTTTCCCAGTCAAAGGCATCTCTCCTGATTAAGACGGTTGAATTACAAAGTAAAACTTTCTTCATTCCATTAGTTAGACATGTCATAATCCGTTTGTTGGCCATACCATCTATTTCATAAAATCTCAGTTTATCTGTGAGAATATTGTGATTCACACAGTCAAATACCTTAGATAGGTCACAGAAAATACAAACTGGTGCTATTTTGTTATTTGACACTTGTAAATTCTGATGAGTGAATGTGTAAATGGCCTTATCAGTTGAGCAATTCTTCTTAAATCCAAACTCCAAACTGTGATTTACTGAGGATATTGTTGTTACTCAGGTGGACTACTATTTTAGAACACATCACAAAAATTTTGGAAAATGGTCTCAGTAGTTAAATATGCTGTTAATTATTGACATTTCCCCTACCACCTTTCTTATAGAGAGGTTTAATAATGGCATTTCAATCTCTCTGGAAAAATGTCCTGTGTTGTTTATACATTACATATTACAGAAAAGACAGAGATTATGATATGGGAGCAAATTTTTAATATACTGTTGGAAACATCAAATAAACAAAAGCTTTTATTTCAAATAATATATAATTTTCTTAATTTCAGAAAGAGAACTGAGTGAGATATCCATTTGATTCAGTTTTATGAGATTTGTTTTTTCAATATACTGCTTTGAATTTTTCTCTTAACTGCTTCTCTCCATATTTTCTAAACATTTAAGAAATTATTATTAAATATGCCTGCTACCTGTTACTGATCATTTATAACCCTTCCATTTCAATCAGTAGTGATGTTATCCTCCACCTACTGTCTTGTCTCTCATTTCACTTCCTTCCGCAAAGGCTTACGTCTGTTGTCAGAATTACATAATGTACACATTCCATGATTTTTTAATAATTTTCTTAATAAGTCTGAGTAGTTTGTGCTGGATCTTTACTTCTCGCTGCCAACTGAAATATTTCGCTTTTCTACTCACAAGAGGCTTTCAGGCCTCTAGTGATTCTTCTTCTTCCTCTTCTTCTTCTTCTTTACATTGATGTTTAATGTCCTTTCTGATTAGTTTATGAGGAAGACATTTTTCAAATAATTATATGAATTTGTCATGGAATAGATTAAATTTTATGTCAGCATTTAGTTCATCATAAATTTCATCCCAGATCATCTCTTGGCCTGGTGTCATTAATTATTCCGATTTCCACAGAGGAGTATCTGTGCTTTTAGCAACAATCTTCTTTACCCTAACTAACTGTGCATTATGATCAGAGAGGACTTGTTACTGAGTATGCAGTTATTTTTCTGCTTTGAGCTTCATCTAAGAAAACATTATCAATTAGTGCCCTACTCTCTTTATCCACCCATGTTGGAAATTTAATTACTGATATCAATATGCTGTCGTATTTTGGAAATACAATACATTCAATGAACTTTGATACATTAATTCAGAAACAATTCCTGTCACTTTGTCTTTCTGATATGCATCACTGCTCAAAGATTTTATGAATTTGCTAATTTTCCAGTGGGTATAAAGTATAAACAAATACCTTCTCTGTGGGCATCCCAGACACCCAAAAACTTTAGAGCCAAATTCAAAAGAACTTAGAAGCGTCCAGCATGTACCATATTTACAAAATAATCAGTACGCATGGGACAGCATGCGAAATCTAATATGTTCCACACTGTCAAGCATAAAAATGGGATTTTCCAGTGCCTCAGATTCTATTGACCATAAAAAGGTAAGGTCAAATGTTTAGGATAGCCCTTTGGCTAGGGATTATTTGAATATCCAACAGAAGGATTGTCTTAGAGTCACTATCCATCAGTAAAGGGTCAAAGTATGAATATTACAAACTTCCTCCTGCATCAGAAAATCGAGAATATAAGTTAGTCCTTTCTGAATTTGTTGTGGTTTACAGCAGACTTGATGGGACTTATGGAAGCAACATTAGTGCATGGGCAGTTAATCAGAAAACACCACAAGAATGCTTTTTTTACTATCTTTCCGTCGTCACCATTACACTAAAACCCAGCCGAGGATTCCAAGATGGTTATGCACAGCAAACAGCTGAAATTTTTATGATATATATTCCTAAGATTCTGATCTCAAGCAACCTTTATGATATACTTCTAAGATTCTGATCTGAAGCAACCTTGAAAATTTTCTTGATATCTTAATCCATCTCCAAGTTACAAATGTTCAAAGTTACCCTACTTCTGCACATGAAATCCAGTAGTATGAGATGAAATATAAATAATTAACAATCACAACTTCTGCACGTGAAATCCAGTAGTATGAGGTGAAATCTAAGTAATTAATAACCACAGCAAATTGCTCAAATTTTAACAGTATATTCTCCAGGCATTTATCTAGAATACGAATGTGTGGTGCCTGTTCTTTTGGGTATGTCTGAAAGAAGAGACGCCAAGCGAAATCTGCAGCTATTAAATATAATATGCAAATTGAAGGTGGATGAGAACAAAGGAAAAGGAAGCGAAGGGACTACTGATGTTAGCTGCTTTGGGCTTTACACGGATTCAGCAGCAACGAGTGAAAAACGTATGCCCAACTGGGATTCAGTCCCAGGATCTCCTGGTTACAGGGCAGTTGCATTAACCACTGCAACACCCAGACACTTTGTTTATCACAAATGCATGGACTACATCAGCAAACCTCTCAGCAGGAATCTCAAAGTAGCGAGCATGGAGGACATGGATGAGGACTGCAGATAGGTGGCACTAGGTGGGAATGTAGGTCAGCCGAGAGGCATGCCAAGATAGTCCACTCAATGTCAGTAAACATTGTGTCCAGTTGACACAGTGGTTAGCGCAAATGCCTAGTAAGCAGTAGTCCATTGTTCGAATTCCAATCTGACAGACATTTTCACTCATCACTACTGATTTCACATAAAGTCCCAATGCAGATGACATCAACAGTCTCATCTCTTGCCTTTCTTTTCCCCCACTCAACCATCAATTTACAAAATTTATGAAGAATAGCCATCTCTCCATTTTCAAAAACCTTTATCCGCTATTGAGAAACACCCCAAAAATTTGTTTTTTGGTTACCAAAACTCAGCCAGGGATTCTGAGACAGCTATTTATAGCAAATGGCTGTAGTTCTTATGATGTATTTCTAAAACATCGATCTCAAACCATCTTGAAAATTTTCTTCCTATCTTCATCTGGGTCCAAGATACGGATATTTAAAGTTATCCTACTTGTACGTACAAAATACTGGTGTGAGATGAAAACACAGTTTATAAAGTGACACAGCATGGAGAAATATGCTGTAAAGTGTCTCCGAAATCATCTGGGAACCCCACATTGTACTGAAGCACATGCAAAAATATTTGCATATAAAATGCAGTCTGAGGTGTAAAATTAGTTTTGCATTATTTCAATTTATCTAAATTTTACTGACCAATACATTTCTTTTTATATGAGTTGCATGCCCTGCTGCAGGGGGGAAAGAAGGGGACCATCAGAAAAATGCTCCTATACGAGCACAAAAAATTAAAATATGTTCCTGTTTATTTAAAAGACTGTGACTGAGAAGTGGGGTACCAGCTGCCCCATTCTACCTTCCTCAGCATCTTCACAAATTTTCCCAAAAATTTTCTAATGTACATACATTCACACTTTTTTATGGTGAGAAAGGCCAGTGGCAGTGGGAAAGAGACAGAAAAGTAATAAGTATTGGAAGATAGTAGACAGCGGTTGTGACATAGAAAGAGCGAAGGAGACAACGGCAGTGTGAGAGAAAGAAATGGACACAGTGGCAGTGGAACATACTTGATAGTGACAGAACAGTGTTGGGAATAGAGTGAAAGAGACAGTGCCGTATAGGGGTTGGGGGGGGGGGGGGGGGCGGAATGAAGAGAAAGTGGAACTGGGTGATAGCAAGTGACAATGAGAGATAGTGTATATGGCAATAACAATGAGGAAGAGAGAAATTGTGACATTGAGAAGACACAACAGCAGGAGGAAGGAAGGATGAGATATTAGCAGTGAGAGAAAGCAAGAAGGAGACAGTGACAGTGAGAGGATATTGTGGTAGTAGGACAGAGTGCAGAGTGACGGGGATTGTGGCTATGACAAAAGTGAAAGTGACATAGAGACGCAAAGAGATAATGACAATGAGTTGAGCTGAATGAGTGAGTGAAGAAGGGCAACTGGGAGCGGATGGGTATGAGTGACTTACAATGATAGACTGCTGGGTGTGAGCAAGTTACAGCTATGTTGGAGTCTGAGATGTGTTATGTTAAAAAAAGTATGAATATGTTCACAGGCAAAAAGTTTTGGGAAAATTTTTAAAGGTGCGGAGGAAGGTAGAATGAGGCAGTTGGTACCCCACTTGTCAGTCAAAATCTTTTAAATACACAGGAACATATTCGCAATTCTTATGCTGTGTTGATCTGACAATAATGTAAAATGACTCGTTCCGCATCACTATGATTTATTGTGCAAAATGATCCATGGAACATGAAACTAACGAAGCAGCTGACAATGTTATCCTCCTGTATATAACTTTGTTGTGGCCTGAATGAAGTCTCCCTCCCTTTTTAAACTTCCCCAACCTGTCCCTCTCTTCTCCCTGAGACAAGAATTATTAGTTCTCAATGCTATGATAGTGTTGTGATTTCTAAATGAATCTACTAGTAGTACTAAAAATTTCTCCTACTGGGCAAAGTACTAGCTATCAAATCTGTCTTATAATTTTATTGTTTTCTCTGGTTAATTTTTCTTTTGATATGATTAAATAATAAATCTGGTATTCAGATCTAGCGATCTGATGTAAGAAGACCTGTGAAAGGTGATGCATGGAATAAGACTGAACATAGTAGCTCATATTTCCACAGAGAAATTACTAATTAGTAGAGGCACTGTTTATTTTCTGAAAAGTCACAGACCATATCACCAATGTTTGCAGGTAATATGAATGGGGCCATTAGTTTGGTGTGGAAGTGAGTACACGGTTTCAGATGCGCTCTTGAAGTTGGACGGCATTAACTCATTCAGGATGAAATTTCATTGTTGATTAGGAATATTGTGATCTTTATATTACTGGACCTTGAATCAAACGACATATTCAAGAATGAACTAAAGAAGGTTAGTGCTGTTATTAACAATGCTGACAAATACACAGGAGTGAGAGAGGCTTATAAAGGAGAGGCAATGAGTGACAGTGTAAATGCCAATGATGAGAAATGTGTGCATGTGCAATAAGTAGAGTGGAGGAGGAGCATGAATGGAAATTAACAATACAGATGTCATTAATAGTGAAGGTGAGAGTGTGTGTGCTGTGGAGAAATGTACAGGTGAAAGTGACAATGAATGATGGATAGTTAACCCATCAATAAATGATATTTATAAAACAGTTATGGGCTCACTAAACAGAAGGTGAGAGTACAAACAAAAGTTTAACAAATACACATTAACGTTATATGATTAGTGAAGTTCTATGCCCACTGCATGAACTAAATGACAGCAGTAGGACACAGAACCAAAATTTAGTTCAGCATAAATACACAACTAATTAATCTGGGTAGTGCATCTGTGGTGGCAAAAATTTCCTTTCCTAGTATGCTGAAGATCTGACTGAGACCTTCACAGATGGGCACTATCCTCCAAACCTAGGTATCAAACAGACTTTCTGCACCTAATCCACCCACTAACTCTGGGGTTGGGTTATTTGGGGGAGGAAACCAGACAGTGAGGTCATCAGTCTCATCGGATTAGGGAAGGACGGGGATGGAAGTCGGCCGTGCCCTTTCAAAGGAACCATCCCGGCATTTGCCTGGAGCGATTTAGGGAAATCATGAAAAACCTAAATCAGGATGGCCGGACGTGGGATTGAACTGTTGCCCTCTCGAGTGCGAGTCCCACTAACTCTGAGAACCAGCTGCAAAGTAGCACCGTATCACCCAATATCATCCCAGACTGAAACAACTTAATCATATCCTTTGCCAGGGCTTCAACAATCTATCATCCCACGTGGAAATGAGGAACATATGGTTCTGGTGCCCACCCAACCTCCAATCTACACTAGATTCTGATCTAACCCTACGCCACACCCACTCCCAAGTACAAGACCTGTCTGATTCACTCATGCAACATACCCTACTACACTTGGACCACACTCTTATCCAATATCTTCAGAGGTTGAGCCACCTGTGAAAGCAGCTATGTCACATGTCAGTTCTGTTGAAATTTCTGCACAGCATTTTATGTGAGCATGACTACCAACCAACTGTCCACTGAAATCAACAGCCATCGCCAAAATATGGCAAAGACCAGAGTTGAACACTCACAAGGGAACCTCCCCATTGCACCCCCCTCAGATTTAGTTATAAGTTGGCACAGTGGGCAGGCCTTGAAAAACTGAACACAGATCAATCGAGAAAATGGGAAGAAGTTGTGTGGAACTATGGAAAAAATAAGAAAAATATACAAACTGAGTAGTCCATGTGCAAGATAAGCAATATCAAGCAGAGTGTCAGCGCAGGAGCGCGGTGGTCCCGTGGTTAGCGTGAACAACTGCGGAACGAGATGTCCTTGGTTCAAGTCTTCCCTCGGTTGAAAATTTTACTTTATTTATTTTCGCAAAGTTATGATCTGTCAGTTCGTTCATTGATGTCTCTGTTCACTGTAATAAGTTCAGTGTCTGTGTTTTGCGACCGCACCGCAAAACCGTGCGATTAGTAGACGAAAGTACGTTCCTCTCCAATGGGAACCGAAAACATTTGATCGCAAGGTCGTAGGTCAACCGATTCCTCCACAGGAAAACACGTCTGATATATTCTATACGACACTGGTGACGGCATGTGCATCACATGACAAAAATATGTTGTCGACCCACCTAACTTGTACACTTGGCGAATGGGTAAAAAGATCTTCTACCTTGCCCAATTTAGGTTTTCTTGTGGATGTGAGAATAACTCCCAAAAAAGTGATGAAAACATAAGAGTTTGTCACATAAACTGCAACAAACGAATGCAACAGTTTCACAGTACACAGTTTTTCCTGTGCTCTGTCAAAACATATGATTTTAACGTTTCCCATTTTTTCCGTGTGTAGACCGTCAAATCCTGCATATGTCCAAGCAAATCTGAACATGTCCTGGAATTTTCGAGAGCGAAGTTGATTGTGTGAGTGCCTGAACTTTGATAAATGACACACGTCAATTGCTAGAAAATAAAAAAGGTAAAGTTTTTACTCGAGGGAAGACTTGAACCGAGGTCCTCTCGTACCGCAGTTGTTTACGCTAACCACGAGACCACGGCGCTCCTCAGAACATATTGTCCTTCATGCGTCTTATGTTACACATCGACTACTCAATTTCCATATTTTGCTTATTTTTTTCATAGTTCGACAAAACTTCTTCCTGTTTTATCGATTGATCTGTGTTCAGTTTTTCAAGGCCTATCCACTGTGCCAACTTATAACTAAATCTGAGGGGGGTGCGATGGGGAGGTTCCCTTGTCAGTGCCAGAGCATGCTGCTAAGCACAATGTGCTCACCACCCCTTGCCATCTGAGTCCTTCCCCAGAGCACCAGTTCTCTGTGCTATGTGGATGGCAGTTATCCTAGCAACAAACTCTTAATTCCTGAAAACCTGATCTCAGCCTCAATCTCAACTTACCCCCTGCACCCATAGCCTCTCTTTCCTCTGTTCTGCCATGGCCTACCAATCCACCCTCCTCCCCTGTGTGTCACATTCCTATCTGAAGCATCTGCTTCCCCCCCCCCCCCTCCTCTCTCTCTCTCTCTCTCTCTCTCTCTCTCTCTCTCTCTCTCTCTCTCTCTCTAAGCAGTCAGCCACCTTTCCACAGCCCTCCCTCCCATTCCATGACTCCTTTCTCCCCTCACTCACTTGACTTGACAATCATTCACCCCAGTTTACATGTCAAACAGCAATCCAGCTGGCACAATGTAGCTCTAAGGTGTGTGTGTGGGTGAGAGAGAGAGAGAGAGAGAGAGAGGGAGAGAGAGAGAGTGTGTGCATGCGCACGCATAGCACAGAAGACACACAGAGAAGGGCATCTATAGAAATTTGTACAAGTGTATATATTAAAACAAATTTTCAATTTTTTAAATATCATTTTGTTTTCAATTGACTGTGGGTTATGCTATGTTACCTTTTATTTTATACTGAAGTTTATTTTTAAGTTGTGTAGTATAAAAGTGCTGTCTTTAGTATAAATTACTGACATTATGATGACAAAATATAACACTACACAGTGATACACGGAGGGTTTCTTTTTGTACTTACCGAACAATCATTAACTGAGCGACTAAATTCAGTTAATGCTTCCTTGAAATGTCTCTTTTCAGCAGGATTGCTGATACTGAGTGAAAGGCAGAGAGCATGGAGGCTGTGGGGAGCATATTTCAAACATTTTTCCATATCTTGACTGTCCAAAATTGATAGAATAATATCCAGTGCATGGCATCCAAGTAACAACTTACGCAGCTTTGATGTATTCCTATTACAGAAGGAAAGAACATCAGTAACGAGTCTACATAAAAACTATGCTTAAGATAATTCTCATTTATTGTTTCATATCAGTTGTACATCTAGTACTACGATATGTGGTTCTGAATGGACAAGATGGGTAGTTGATGCAGCTACTTAGTTATACTTTATTTTAGTTCTGAGGGTAATCCACAGTGATCAAAATATGCAATATGATTAAAAATGTGCAACTGAGATGGAATGTTAAATGAGTATTATCTAAAATATCGATACAGTTCCTGAATCTCTCAAGACAATTGTGTCAGCTATAATGAAAAACTATGCCCATACACACAACAATACTGTGAACACTGTGCAGATTTCATATACTATCTTAAACACTGACAGCAACATCTAAAAACTTATAATCTAACTTAATAAATTGTAGTGGCTTATCCACAGTAATCCAGTGACAATGTTCCTTCTCTTTCATTAAATTCTAATTTCCTTCTGAGCCAACGATATCTCTCCAGCTTTCTCAGTACAGCCTATTAGAGGTGTACTTTTTGGTGTACAGATAAACTGTTTATTATATTTTTCTGCATGACACTTTGCTGACTATCTGATCCAATACTCTGCACCACATAAGACATGCCACATTTGCATGGAATAAGGTACACAAGCAACTTTCAATGATCTCAATCATTTTTAACATTACAAAAAAGATATTTTATTCTTCAGTGGGAAAGTTGTGGTAGAATTTAAATATGTTCAGAGTAAAGGAGACCACTCACTGATACGCAAAGCACTGAGTCATCAACAGGAACTCACAAAATAGAAAAGAAAACCTTTGACGATGGGTGGCTGGTGGCTTAGACAGAGACAAATAGTTTTCCAGCTAGGAATGCAGGAGGGAGGGGTGATAGGTGCATGAACTGGGCATATGATGCACGAGTGTCACAGCCAGGGGATGACAGAACGAAAGAGGTGAAAACTGTTGGGTTGAAGGTGTGGGGCAGAGGGTTGTCAGAGATCGATCCCAGGTTAATTACGGGAGCAATTTATGTGTTGCAAGGATCTACATAGCTCAGAGAAGCTTCTGGTGGAGGGAAAGATCCAGATGGCCCAAACTGTGAAGCAGCCATGGAAACCGAGCATGTTACGGTCAGCCACATGTTCTGCCATGAGGTGGTCAACTTTGTCCTTGGCACCAGTTTCATGGTGGCCATTCATCCTGGTGGACAGCTGGTTGGTAGTCATACTGACATAAAAAGCTGCGCAGTGTTTGCAGCAGAGTTGGTATGTGACATGGCTGCTTTCACAGGTGGCCCAGCCTCTAATGGGGCAAGATAAGCCTGTGACAGGACTGGAGCACGATGTGCTGGGTGGGAGGGTTGCACAGGTCTTGTACTAGGGTCTTCCACGGCGATATAATCCCTGTGGCAAGGGGACGGGAGTGGGAATGGCATAGGTATGGACAAGGATGGATCTTGAGTAGGATGGCTCTCATTTTATGGCATGGCAAAAGATGCAGTTGAGTTATCCAAGTCAAGGGTGACTTAGATGTTGAGTGGGCCACTCCTTTGTAGCTAATTCTTGGGTATCATGGGAGGATTGGTGGTGTATGTGAGGATCAATTCTATTTTAGGAATAGGTTTCGCTGGGTAGCACCTATCTGTGAAAGCCTTAGTGATACCTTCAGCATACTGCGCAAGATAATTCTCCTTGCTGCAGATACATCATCCACAGATGGCCAGGCTGTATGGGAGGGATTTTTAATGTAGTAAGGATGGCAGCTGTCAAAGCACATGTAACTATTGGTAATTAGTGGGTTTAATGTGGACAGAGTTGTGGATAAAGCCATCATATGCGTGGAGGTCAATGTTCGAGGAGGTGGTAGACTGGGTTGATGAGGACAAGGTGAAGTGGATAGGAGAGAAGGTGTTGAGGTTGTGAAGGAATGAGAATAGGGTGTCTTGGCTCTGAGTCAGATCATAAAGTTATCATAGGTGAATGAGATCCAGACTAGGTGCTCGGAGTTTTGGGAGAACAAGAAAGTTTCCTCTAGATGATCCATAAACAAGGCTGGCACGTGGGTGCCCATGGCTGTGCCACATATTTGTTGGTATACCTTCCGTTCAAAGGATAAGAACTTGTGTGTCAGGATATATTTGGTAAGGTGCATGAGGAATAACACTGTGGGTTAGGTATCCAAAGGACATTGGCAGAAGTAGTGTTTGATCACAGCAAGGCCATGGGCACGAAGGATGTTGGTGTACAAGGAGGTGGCATCAACATTGATGAGTAGGGGTCCAAGAGGTAAAGGGGAGGGGTTGGCAGAGAGTCTGTATAGGAAGTGGAAGTATTTGTCATGTGGAAGGCCAGGTGTCAAGCAACTGGTTGGAAGTGTTGGTCAACCAGAGCAAACATTCTTTCAGTGGGAGCAGAATAGCCAGCTACAATGGAGTGGCCAGGATTTTTGGGTTTTTTGGAAACATGTATAAGTGTGTGTGTGTGTGTGTGTGTGTGTGTGTGTGTGTGTGTGTGTGCGTGCGTGCGTGCGCGTCCTCCAGCTCAAGAAAGGATATAATCTGAAAGCTAACAAATTCTCTTTCTCTTTTGTGTGTGCATATCGATGACTCAACATTTCTGCTTTTTGGTGAATGATCTCCTATACCCATACAGTATTTATATTTTATCCTTGTAATATTAAAGACAATCTAGGGCTCCTAGACAGTGGCGACATGTCTTACATAGGAAGGATACACAGTTAGAACTTCAAGGAGACATGAAGGAATATCAACAAGTTCATAACTAAAACAATCAGCAAATCAGCTATTGACAACCACTGTCTCAAGTATAACAGAAAATGAAACACAATGAGCCCACTATTGTGGAGCAAATGCTAAGTTTCTGGACAATATAATTCAGCAGTCTAACAAAATAAAGATGCCAGAAAACCTATTAAACCAGGAGGAGGTTTCATATTAAATATGGCAATCTCATCCCTCAGACTCGGAAAACATTCAGAGACTGTGCACTTCACAGAATAACAGAGAGGCCTCCAAAAAGTTAATAAGCAACAAATAGCATCAAAGCAGTTAGTAAGCAACAGGAGTTGAATTCTGATATAATTCCAAATGTTTTTCACTCCCCCCCCCCCCCCCCCCCCAGTTTTCTTTCTTTCTCCTCCCCCTCCCCCACTCCCCCAATGTGACTTCACTTTATCGTTTATTCAACTAATCAGATTTCAAATGTTATACTACACTACATAAGTGATAGAAGTAAGCCTGCAAATCATAATCATGAAATTTTCCACCGTGTCATGCAGAAACCATTAAAAAAAGAAAAGGTGCACCCTGTTACCACTGTACCATGCATCTGCAGCTGTTACAGTACAAATTCTGAAATTTAATTTCATTCACAAGCTAAACATTCTGGTTCAGTATGAAAACCGTGACATAAATAACTTTTTCTCACAAAAATAGATGCCTCCTGTAGCACTGTGGAAGATCAAACTCAGTGAAATATGATATGTGTCAACTAATATTTGTGTATTTGTGCAGGCAATATTTCTTCCATCACTTATATCACAACGTATTGACTGAAGCAGGTTTATAAACTGTTACAACAGATAAAGATAACAAGCCATTATTGCCGATATTACTTGTGGCAATCCATTATTGTAATTATTTAAACACCTGATCAGCTTTTTTTTTCCTTGCTTGCAGACAGCAAAAGTAATGTGGAACTGGCAACATGGTGCAGCAAAATGGGAAATAGGTGGGCCAGAATGGAGAAGCAGAAGTTAGAGAGATCAGTGGAGTCAGGCAGTAACAGCACAATATGTACGTTAAGAATGAGGAGGTATTGGAATTTTGGCACAGATCAGATACGTTTTCACATCTCGACAGTCATGAATGCAAGTACTAAATGATAAGCATCTTTGTCTTAATTGTAATGTGGCCCCTTAAAGGGTTAGTGTGATACTTTCATACTTTTTGTTTTCCTGCTGAAGCTAAATTTATTTTATTTTCATTTAGTTATGTGCCATCATACAAAATGCTGACTTCATGCCACTGAGCGTCATCTTAAAAATCCTGCATTAACAAATTAGCTACAAAAATGTCACCTAAAATTCTGCAGCTTTCACTCATTCAGGGTGACTGTGGTGGTCTAGCATGTAGAATGCTAGACTCTGGCAGTCCTGGGTTCAAGCCTGGTAGGAATGGGGAATTTGCTTCATTTCAATCCCTCCAAGATAGCCCCATGTCAGTCTGCTATCACATAGCGTACCAGAGACCTTTCCTGGGGATAAAAGAGGGTCAGGGTGATGATTCATCATCTTCCTCCTCCTAGTGTCACAATGAACCAAAGGCTGCACTCTACCTGCAGTCAGGCTTGAAGCCTGTTTGCAAATTGAGCACCACAGAGTTTGCCTCTTACCTTCACCTTATTGATGCTGGACATACTTTTCTGTTTACCACTAATTACAGGAAAATATGCTGTGCTAACCCAAAGCCACTTAAAAATCTGCAACTAGTAGTGCCATTATTCATATCACACATTACCCTATTCGTCCCTTACTGACTTTCCAGTCAGCAGCTGCATGAAGTTTTGTCTTATGATCAAATGCTGTAGTGATCTCCACCTTCTTCATCAAGATTAGAGGAGCTATTTGTGGTTATGTCACTGGTCACAACATTCTTCTAAGATCTAAATCCAGGCTAGAGCCCTTTCCTCACATAACATCATTATGGTTTTGCTATCCAAACTGTCAAATTTGGGTCACATACTGAAATATTCTGTTCATCCATGACTCATGGCTTCTGTGACATTGAATAAATTCACTCTTGTGGCCACTGCCAGTTTTCATGCCCTCTTACCAATGAGCTGTGCATGTGAGAAATTGCACAACATTGTTCTGCAGATTTAATCACAAACTTTTATTGGAGGACCTTGATTATTTATCTACACTACTTCATCAATTAAATCAGTCTAAATAAGGTTTGTCACCCTTGCTTTGACCCATGAGGCATGATTCAAACTTTTCACTACTCCAAAGTCAATACTAAAACCACTTAGCAATCTGACTATTCTCTGGAAGATTTTGACACTCCATCACTGGAATGGAATATGTACACTGCTAACAATTCATACATTTCTGACAGTAGCATGAATACAGGTCAAATCACTAAAGAAAAAGTCAGATAAGACTGCTGAACTCAAAGTTAACTGAAATAGAGATAAGTTATTGCCTTCAATTTAACCTCACTAAATTCCATCTCATTCACTAAACATCTTCATCCAGCTATTTGGCTCCACAATTTAATGTGAGGTATCTGCACACAGAGCATATGCACAATCACCAAAAGTCAACAGTCACCCAGAAAACCAGTAATGACTTGGCCAGAAATACATGCCGACACACAGGAATGTACATGCAGTTCCTCAGTTTTTTGTATTGCAAGAAATAACTTCAGTTATCACAAAGGATCACCTACTCCTGACTTCAGAAATACACTAAGAAAACATTATATCTTCCCCAGTGGGCACACGAGTTCATCCTAGAAGGGCTGCTAGCTGACACTCCGATTACGCTAACTCTAAACTACTTCACAAAATGATTTTAACATTTTTCCTTTCAGCTAATCAGCCAAAGTAACAGAATTAGGCATTTCTTGCACCTGCTATTAGAATTTGTCTATAAGGTTGTACTTTCTGCCAGGACCTTCAGGTGTTTATTTCCCCCAGGTGCTGCAAAACACTGTAATGAGAAAATTACTCATCCTCAAAAACAGCCTAGTTGGTCCAGGCCACAACCAATTTAGGAAACAACTGCTCATCATCACCAGGATGAACAAAAATGTCCACCACACTGATACTGGAAACCAGTTCAAGTATACACAATTGCAAAAAGAATAAACACACAGGCATGGACAGGAAATGATATGTTAAAATACACTCCAATGGAAATAAATTATATGCTGAAGCAGCTAACAGACAACCTCCTGAAACTTGACATATTTGTTTCAACTGCTATTCATCTCACAGTATTTTTCTGTTATAGTTTATGGTTAATTGTGGGGTAGACTTGCCCACACACTACTGAATAACATACAAACATGTTTACCTTATATTGACATGAAAATTATAGAATCTCTGAATTGTGGAGTTCAGTAGGTAAAGAGAGATGAAAATCTAATAATCATGGGCGACTGTGATGCAGTAGGAGGGGAAAGAATAGAAGACAGAACTACAGAAGAATATAGGCTTGGTAGTAGGAATAAGACAGGAGAAAGACTAATTGAGTTCTACAATAAATTGCAGTTAGTAATAATAAACACACATTCATAAATCATTTATGATTTATTAACGTGTGTTTGTACACATGGAAAAGGCCTGGAGACACATGAATCTCTGCTACATAACTATCAAATAATTAACTGGTATGTAACTATCATGTAATTTACTTAAAACTAATAGAATACTGCAAAACGTTCAAGTAGAATTTGATATCTCACTTGATAATGTGAGGTATGCTCAGTGCAAGAACTGCACGAACTTCCTTTTCTCCACAATGTAGAACATGTTCCATTTCACCAGTCCCAAATGATGATTCAGCCTGTACAGATATTTGTTGCAATATTGTGGCACCAAATGCTTCAACTCCTGAACATTTCTCACAGTCTTTATGTCGGGGCAACATGCATCGGCAGTGAACAGAAAGCACAAATCCTTGCTGGACTAATGGCAAGAAGCATTTCCTGTTTCTGTTAAAAAAAGAAAAAAGCAAGTACTTTCTATTTCATAAGAATAACAGACATACAACAGAGAAATGTTTCAGATCACAATAAGTAGTAACAAACATCAGTATCGCTTGCCAGAAACCCTGAGCATATGAGCCAGCACTAAGAATGACAAAGCATGTGTTGAACCAGAGCTTTTGATGGCATCCCCAAAAGTTTGCAACCCAGGAGCATACCCAGTGGCTGCCAGATAATCAATGCCCTATCAATATAAAGACATGATACCTTCACCTCACTACTGATAGTATTTAACAGCTGCAAACATTGTTCAACTCAGAAAATATTATATAGATTGTTCAAAACAGGATTGCTTTCCTTTCTATAATACATGACCACATCAAGACAAAAGTAAAGAATGCATTTTAATATTTACATTGGAAATTAATAAATTTCATTAAAAAAAGTCATAGCTATATTCAAGACTTCATTCAATGATGTGCTTCACAAGGCAGTGAATGATATGTGAAAAGTTTGATCATATACAACATTCAAAATACTTGTTTGCCATTATATTTTAGAAACTGATTTTAGAGTAAACTAACAATAAATCACAAGAGGAAGTTATAGATTACCATAGAATACAGTAATGCTAATTACTGTGTATCTATCAAGAAACTGATTTATGCCCATTTCTTAGAAGTACAATGATTGATTTTAAGATGTAGATATAGTTAATTTAAATAATCAGTAAGAACTATTATAGTTTGAGACAAATGGCCAACCTTCTGGATTGAGCAGGAAAAACCTTTGGAAACAAATAGGCTCCTACTTAGTTTTACTAATTTCTTTAAAATTAAATGAAGTATTGTAACTTATGAAGAAAATAAATTTTATAAATGACTTCTGATACAGAACAATAAATGCAAACACCTTTGTGTATGGTGTTTGGAGACAGAGTCGGGGTATGACTATATCGAGGACTGGGCGAGACAACATGAGGGACATTGTGTGGACTGGGTGTTACCAGAATAGGATTTGCAAGTTAAGTATGTCAAAAAGTTTAGTAGAAGTTATGGAGACAGATTCTGACTGTCTGCACAGTGGCAGCGTTAAACTTTGTACAATTCAGAAGAAAACACAAGTTTCAGATTCACAGAATTTTTGTCTCATTGCTTGGTGATTGTCTCTAGCTTTACAGTGTGAAAATCTGCAGATTTATTTGGCAAAAAACTGCAGTTTAACACACTGACAGCTCTGTGGATGCCTTCTCTGGAGGAGTCACACTCTGTTTCACTCAAATTCAAAGCTTTTGCTTGTTAATACTTTTTGCTTTGCTAAAATTACAGCTAGTTCTTTAAACGGTACATTAGCTACTTTCAACAGAAGCATACAGTAAAAATACCTTATGAGGTTTATAACCTAACATATTCCAAAGGGTTCTTCAGGGACCACTGGGTTCTTACACTTACATGACAAAACTTATATTGAGCAAACACTTTAATATAACACTTTTAAGTGGGGAGTATTTTGGACTATGGTTGTGTAAGATACCAGCAGAGGTCAGATCAATATCACATCCTTCATGACACTGTCAACCTCAACTATCAATTGTGGTAGCCATTACTGAATACTTTGTTACTTCATTAGTTTTTTATGTTCTGTGGATCATTTGTATGATTAACTGTAATGATGTAGAAAAAGTCATTTTACATTCCGATAACACTTTCATATGAAATTAGACCTACATGCTGATCATCTATTTTTTAAGTGATGTTTTGAGTTTATAATTCCTACCAATCATCTTTTACATATTGCAAAACTACAAATTCTTCTATGGAACAGGAGTTGTCAGGGAGAAACTTTTACAGTCTGTTTTCACATTTAACTTTCCTGCCTGTTAGACAACTATC
Organism: Schistocerca serialis cubense; assembly: GCF_023864345.2. NCBI lineage: Eukaryota > Metazoa > Arthropoda > Insecta > Orthoptera > Acrididae > Schistocerca > Schistocerca serialis. Next base: position 918,079,392 of record NC_064638.1, on the reverse strand, counting down.
ATTGAGTGAGTAATAAAAAAATTTGGTGACAGCATTGTGCACCCCCCCCCCCCTTTTTGTGCTAAAGACAACCTTAATGTGGAGTAATGGATGTAATTTTCTTCTTCTGGTATTGCACTTACGTGCATCATTGTTACTTTTGAAATGCAGTGGATTATTTACAACAACCTTTATGAGGAAATAAATATACTGTGAAGCATTACTCAAGATGCCTAACACCTTAAACAGATGTCTACAAGATGATCATGAGTGAGCACCACACATTATTCTTACAGCACTTTTTTGAGCGATGAACACTTTCTTTCTTAAAGTTGAGTTACCCAAGAACATTATCCCAAATGACGTTATTGAATAAAAATATGCAAAATATGTCAACTTGCTGATTTCTCTCTCCCCGAGCTTTGCAATGATTCTAAGTGCAAATGTGGCTGAAATAAGTTGTTTTAGGAGTTAAAAATTGTGTTTCTTTCCAAGTTAAATTCTCTAAATATAGATATCTAAAAATTTTGAAGTTTCCATACAAGTTATTATTTCCTCTTCATGAGTAATATCTGTCATCGTGTAGTAACTCTAGATGTGTCACTCTAAATACTTTGTTTCTTTTTGAAATTGGGTGTGTGACCATTTGCAGAAAACAATTCACTAATGCTTTTAAAAACATTATATATCACTTCTTCTGTTGCTGTATGTATGTTTGAATTAATCCCGATACTAGTGTCATCTCCAAAAAGAAGTAATTCTGCTTGTTGTATGATAGATGGAAGATCATTTACATATACAAGAAACAACAGGGGATGTACGATTGAGCCTTCTCCCCAGTAAGAAAAATCTGCCCTGCTTACCTACATTGACTTCTTAAGTAAACTTTTTGCATTTTTAGTGAGATATGACATTATCCACTGGTCTGCTACACCATCAATTCCATAAAATCTCAGTTTATCAACGAGAATACTGTGGTTCACACAGTTAAATACCTTATATGGGTTACAGAAAATACCAACTGGTTTTATTTTGTTATTTAGTGCTTGTACAATCTGGTGAGTGAATGTCTGAATGGCATTTCAAGTTATGCAACTCTTCAAAATCCAAACTGTGATTTACTGAGAACATTATTGTTCCTCATATGGTACATTTTTCAAGAAAACTTGACCTCAAAAATTCTGGAAAATGATATGAATCAAGAAATGGGTCCATAATTATTGACATCTCTCCTATAACATTTCTTGTAAATAGGTTTAACAATGGCTTATTTCAATCTCTCTGGAGAAATACCCTAAGTTAGTGATACATTGCATATTACAGAAAAGACAGTGCTTATTATATGGGAATAAATCTTTATTACTCTGTAGAAAACCCTATTAGATCTAGTTGAGCTTTTATTTTTCAGAGAATATATAATTTTCTTAATTGCAGAAGAAATAGTGGATGAGAGATGCATATGATTGAATTTTATATAAGCCGCTTGTTCAACAAACTGCTTTTCTCTGAAAATGTTTGTGCATACATTTTCTACTATGTTTAAGAAATGATTATTAGACAAACCTGCTACCTGTGACTGATCATGTATAGACCTCCCACTTAAATTAATAGTGATGTTACCCCATCCTGTGGGTTGTTGTCCTGTCTCTCATTTTATTACATTCCATATGCCTTTAGTCAGATGTTGGAATTACTGGCATGTTCCTTGATTTTTTAATAAATCATCTTAGTAATTTTGAGTGGTTTTTATAATGTGCAACTACTGCAGGATCTTGCCAATAGATACCACTCCTCCCTTTCTCAAGATACTTTAATGCCTCCAGTGATCTGTGGTTTTTACATGGTTGGTTAATCGTCTTTCTAAATAGTTTATGACGAAAGCAATTTTTCAAATAATGATTTGAATTTTTCATGGAATACATTAAATTTTATGTCAGCATTTGGTTCATTATAATTTTCCCTCTTGTAAACTATTCTTAGAAATATCTGTACTGGAACCATTAATTATTCTAATTGATTTCCACTACAAGTACCTATATTGTAAGGCATTATCTCATAAGTAAGTGTGCACTGTGACCAGACAGAGCATTTGCAACATTATGCCTAGATATTTTACAGGTGTAACTGTGGCAAGAAGCACACTTCTAATGCTGTATTCAAATGCACAGAATTGTCCTTCCTATTCATCTGCTTTAACTTACTTTTTTCTCTTTCTTTTTTTTTTACGTTTTGAGTGGGCATTCATCACACCAATTAGAAATTCCACATGTCATCCTACATTCTCCTAATGTTACTCAATTATGACACCTTTCCACACACCACAGTGTCAGTAGTAGACAGCCATAAATTGCTGTTCTCTGTTCAGCAGGTCTTTAAGTAAATAGAGAATAAGAGTGGTCCTGTTACCCTTCCATAGGCAGTCCTGATGATACCCATGTTTCTGATGAATGCACGTCATCGAGGAAAACATACTGGTCCTCGATCACTCACGTGTAGGAACCTAATCCATACGCTCAGATCTTCATCAGCAGTCTGCAGTAGGTAACTGTGTCAACCACTTTTTGGAAATCTAGAAATATGGAATCTGCCTGTTGGCCTTCTTCCATGTGGTTCACAGAATGTGATGTGAGTAAATGACAAGCTGAGTTCCACACAAGTGATGCTTTCTAAATCCATGATGATTTGTGGATACAGTCTTTTCTGTATCGCGGAAATTTATTACACTTGAACTCAGAATTTTCTGCAAAAAGCTTAGCCAAACTATATTTCCCCCTCTCCTTCATGTGCCATGTGTAGTACAACTCCATCTCCCAACTGTACTGAACTCATATGAGATTTCTTTTCAATCAGCAGCAGCCTAATCAGCTGTCTTCACTTGGCTTGAAGCAGTGTTAACACAGGGCTGGTGATGATGCTGTAGGGCTTTCACAAAACTCACACCTGAGTGTAAAGTTTCTGTTCCTATTCCACCCAAGTCAACCCTAAAGTTCTAATTTCTGTCTTTAGCCAAGCTGATTTTTGCTCCACTTGCTATGATCATCTGATTCTCTTTCCTTACACAAATTATCAAAATCCTTACACAAATTCTCTATATTCCCTGTCACCTAGCTAAAGCTAACTCTTGGCTTCACAATACTTGTGACCAAGTACCCTGTTCCTACGATCTGGCCTTCATCTCTTCCATGGCTATTAATGTGACCCTTTTCTTATAACCTCTTTTGTTATCAACTTACACATAATTTCTTTGCAAGAAGTCAGCTGCGCCTTACTGTGCCATAAGCTGCATGAGACTTACTATGCATGAGACTCCAGTTCCCACAGTCTTTTTCCTCCTCAAACCTATCTAGTTCAAATTTAGCCTGAAAGACATAAATCTTTGGTTCCTGTTCTGGGATTCTCGTGTTTTTGTTGCAGAGGGAGAGACTTGTTGAGTTCCTCATTCAATACTCCACTACAGTGGAACTCTAACCTGCAATCTATATGTACCACTCTTTGTCTGACTACCCTACGGCAACATCCACACTTGTAATGCCCCTCAACCCTCCCCCATCCCACTTAAATGCTGAACACTTTACACTATATTAATTTTCATTATTTTCAAGCCGTAAAAATTAGGCCTACAGGTTACTGCTTCAGGTGTACTCCACTTTGCTTTTTGCTGTGTGCCGATCATTTTTTTATCCTGAAATAAGTGAGGAGACTACTCTAGGTCCATCAAAGTGTTCAAGTACGGCTCTCATTAATCCTACTGGGATTGGTGATCCCTATTGCAATATGTCAGTTCGGCTTTTACAGTTCTTGTTTGCTTATGCCTGCATCCTACTGTCCAGTTAAACTGTCCACACTCTAATCCTTAATCTTATATGTGGTAAATAATAAGAGTGAATTTGGGATCAACAGTTTAATTCACAGCCACAATACTAGAAATAAAAATAATTTCCATACAGACTGTATGGAGTTTTGCAAGGAAATTTAAAATCCCTGGATATTCAAAAACAAAGTGAGAGAATGCCTCATTAACACTTAGTGTGCAGCTGACATAATTATGGCACTTGCAGGAAACGAGAATGTGCCCCAAATATAATATTACCTCATGCCAGTACACTGATTTTCCACAGTGTCTAGGGTATATTTAAGTCTCCTGCAAACATCTATCACATCTGCAAGCTTTGTAGTTTCTGCTGTCAGTCATTTTTTATGCCTTTTTTGTGTGTCTTATTTTGTAGGCAACTAGCTGATGTTTAAGTTTTCTCTGTTTCATGCATTTTGCATGCTTTTCTGTTGATTTTGTGTTGAAAACATGGAGTAAAAGGGAGAAACATATAGGGAAAATAATTTTAAAAGTCACTGATGAGCATACAATTGTGAAGAACCAAATATTGGATGACTATTCAGACTACACATCATCTGAAAGTAGGAGTAATTCTAGGCTTTATTATTATTATTATTATTATTATTATTTGCTGCATATTTTTATCATATTATTTTCACAAATTGTGTTGTTATGACAGATTCTCCTACAGGTAAATCCGGACATGAATCTGAGCATATAACTCCAGTAAGTGTAATATTAGACTATGTATCTCTCCACATTTCCCTTTGTATCACGTTGCATCCATTATGAACAGTAAAGTTTGCTTTGATGTTGTGTCTTATGAATCTTTGGATTTAAATTGGCTGTGAAAGAAATTTAAACAGAAAGTTCATGTTTCCTTATGTATTAAATACTCAACTCCTTTTCAATTTTTTTTTTTCTGTGGTAATTACTGTTAAATTGAGATTTCATCTGTGTATTCAGATTTAACACTAATAATACCAAAATGTGTATATAAAGTAGAAAGTCCAATTTATCTAAAAATGTTTTGCAATTCCAACTACATATTTGTACAAATGGGTTAAAACTTTCAAAAAAAAACACCTATTTTAGTCCACAGGTAATTGCAGCTACCCATGAGACTAGTTCAGTAAGTGTTAAGCAGTCTTCCTGCAATTTATCAGAATATTTGGATCCAGGGATGTAAATTTCATGTAATTCTAATGTTCACATTAAACAGGTCTTGTCTTTGCTAGTATTTAGACAGTTGATAAAATTCCATGTAAAGTTATGTAAATACTTTGGAGCATTACTTAAAAATAGTAGCTTAGCAAATTAACAAGAGAAGCACTGCCTTGCTGCTTCATCTCCTTCTTTTTCAATCCAATGTAGTTGTTTTTATCCTAAAAAATATATACATACATTTAGCAAACTTGAAGGAGTTCTCATAATAACCAGTCTGAGTAGACTGACAACAGTCATAATTTCCTGTTAGTAAACTTTCCAGAAGTAGCCTGCAGTGGTTGCTCCTGTCTGTTAATGTACAATTTGACTAGTTCCTCTCCTTCATGGAATTTATGAAACATGACGTGTGAATGAATGAACAATATAATATTTGTGCACTAAATCATAATTTCATCTGTTAGTGAAAAGTTGTTCACAAAAGCATATATTCCTGGTAATGTTATGGACACTGTATGAAGTAACACCTTGATATACCCAACACAACATTTCAACAAATTCTGTCATAGCTTGTGACATACTGCTGGAATCCCTTTAGTGGTGAGTGGTTTTTTTGTGTGTGTGTGTGTGTGTGTGTGTGTGTGTGTGTGTGTGTGAGCAAGAGCGAGATTCTCTGTTCTAATAAGCTCATAAGAAATATGTCATATACAGTCTGATTAACATAAGTGCATAACTTTTACAACCAGTGTAAATTTAAATAAAATCTTTTTGAGTGTTAGGCTTCATTTTTACCAAACTATAAAACAACTATAATGCCACTCGTATTTGCAAAAGCCCACTAAAGGGCAAATAAACTGCTGTACAAACGAACCAAAGAGCACTGCTGCAAAGGCAGTCAAAATGTCAGCTTGATTTTGTCTTAGCAGTCAGATTGGTTTGAAGAGTTTGTCAAGAGACATAATCACTTCTTTCTGCACATTACTGGGGAAAATCTTGCTACAATTTTCAGAAGTAACATATTCAAAGTGAACATGCATGCAGCCCCCCCACTCGAGGAATGAGGAATGCTCTACTTCCCCCAGTTACGGCCGAAATTAAATCATAACTTTTAAACTGAAATTTTGTTGTCTTTTTTCTTATTTGAAGGTAGGGAATTCTCATTATTAAAATGCAATGTTCATTTTGTTTTCAACTTTGTCTTTTGATACATTAAAATGATTGCAGTTCATAAATTGACTGAATATTTTGTTTTGTAGGGAGCACATTGTGCTCATGTGGGAGCAATCTAGATGCTTGTAAAACAATAAACTGGTAGCCAAGATTGCAGGAATTCTTTTTATTCCAATATTACTGGTTTCAGTGAAACTAAAGCCTATAATATGCAAGCCTTACAAAATTGTTGTGAGTAGCACATAGGCGTCCAAGAGAACTGACATTATAAATGTTAAGCATCTCCATCACATACAAGCGCAAGCTAGGTACTACAACAACTCTGGTTCTGTTCTTACATTGCAGGCCGCGTCGTGAGATGGCTCTAGCAGAAGAGGCACCAATGAATGTCATAACAGACTACAGTTAATGAAAGAGTGTTAAAGAAAGAGTGTAATGAAAAAATGAAATTTTTCACAAAGAAAGTTTTTATTGCATGACTTTAGTAAAGATCTAACCCTCCAATTATGCCTCAAATTGCTTAATTCAAACTTTGGTGCTCAATCACCTTCAGAAAACATCATTTATAATCGATTTGCAGAATTCTGTTGTGGATGTGCTTCAATCAGTGGCAAATTCTGTAAAGTGAGTTAAATAATGACCGTTGTTCCAAAAAAACATTGATGCTGTGCATAACATGACTGAAGAAGATTGATATGTGACTTACCATGCGTTAGGAGCATTCTTAGGCATATCAAAGACGCAGTATACTTGATTTTTCCACATTATTTAGATCTGAAGAAGATCTGTACCCAGTGGGTTCTACAGTATCTGACTGAAGCATAAAAAGAGGACAGTGTCAATTGGTGTAAGAAAAAATTCAACCATGGAAATGTAACATCTATATACAACATCCAGCCTGAGCCAAAGCTTGGATATATTTGTATGTGCAAAATCTAAGAAGCAGTCAATCGTATGGGTGTTTCAGAATGAACTGAAGCCTAAAAAAGTACTTCATTTATAAAGAGCTTCCAAGAAAATGATCACTTCTTAATTTGGTGATCGCTGGTTTCTTTAGTTACATCAGGTACATCACAAGCAATGCTTTAGAGAATCAAAAAATACTGAATACATCATCATTTAAAACAATTTTCTTGTGATAATTTGTTGATCAAATCAGAAAAAATAACTGAAAACATCCAAACGTTCTTCACTGTGACAATAATAGCTGTTACACAGCATGACAAGCAATTGATTCTTTGATGTAGCAAAATGTCAAATTAATATCTAACATCCCCTTACACCTAATTTATTGCCTAATGACTTCATTTTGCACCCTATGTAAAAAATTTGTGAATCAGAATTTTCATAAACTCACTAAGTTGTTAATTACTTCAAAAGCCATGTTCTTGCAGTACCAACATCGGAGTGAATAAAATGTTTCCACACCAGGTAAAAAAAAAAAAAAAAAATTACCGTTGGTCTTCCTCCGGAACCGAGGTTTGATGGGGAATATTCATAGCTGAATTGCAATTTAATGACTGAGTGTATAAGGGTCTGAAATCACTTATTCAACTTAAATACTGATGTACCTTCACTCATGACATTCACAATTTCAGAGACTGCAGGTCTATAAAGTTCACAGGCCCACTTATAGAAGCCACCTGGGTCGGCCCCCTGGCGCACCCTAGTGAGCCGCCAAAGAAACAGTATTATTAAAGTGACTGCAAATGATTGCTAGGCCTATTCTGTACTCTGTATTACTGTTGTCTAGACAATGTATTCACTACTGTGCACAGCCTGTATCTTACGTGTTGTTCTGTAAAGTATTGTGTTCTATAAATCATCTTTGTTCTTGCTATAGCAAATACACATTCTAAAAGATCATGGTTATAAAGTTAAACATACAAAATACACCAAAAGCAAGGAAATGCTCTTTTGGAAATGAATGTTCACCAACAAAAGAAACTCAGATTTCATAGATAAATATTACGTATAATCCTTCACACATTGTTTCCCAGGGACTCTGCATTAGTTATATTTACTTTGGTCATAGTTCAAACATCTCTGACATCTCCTTTCCTCTTCTCTTTTCATCTTAAAGAAGGTAGGGCTGTTTCTGGAAATATGCACAAGTGTTTCATCTAAAAAGGATACAAGCACAGTTGTATCACTCCATACTCATTATTTACTTCTGGTAATGCAGACTTGTATGGTGAAAAAAGTGTTCAGCACGGAATTACATTCGCATGCCAACCACTCAGCCCTTACTTTTGTAGTACAGAAGTCACAGAAAGCTAGCATGAAAAGTACAACTTTTATGAGGTGGAAAATCACAGAAATTTTCTTAGCTTCATGAATTACAGGAAAACTAATTGTATTATTCAGCTTGCCTTCTTGTTATCTTTAGTTGCTTCTTTCAAATTTTGCATGCAGTAATGAACTGTTTACTTCTAATTGTTTACAAAAGCCCTACTGCATTTAATTTCAGTTATACAGAAAGCAAATTTGTGATAAGCACTGTGAACTGCACAAATTCAAGCTGTTGTATTTTGTTTTGCAGTATATTTCTGTGATTAGTAATAATTCTCACTTATCTCAATATAAAACTGAACAAAATCTGTCTGACTCATAAAGTAATATCTAAGCATGTACATGTCACTGTAAACAGTATGTCTCTTGCAGCACAACATGCCAAGCACAAACCAGAAACAGGTTGGCTGAATCAGGACATTAAATATCTGAATTCCAAGAAAGACATGCTCAACCTTGAACTGTTCAAAACTCATCTTGAACTAGAAAAACATATAAAAATCTCAGAAATATTTACTGGCATCATGAATAGAGTCAAACACCAGACAGACATTCTAATTGAAAGAAAGTGGGAAAACAACAAAAACTACACACACTTACGGAAAGTAACACTCCAGCTAATGTCAGAAACAATAGGCAAACAAACCACACAATCTACTTACAACTGATAAACCATAGCGACACACAATTCACAAAACAAGCACTTAACCTACTAGAAAGGCCACCTAAATACAATGTCAACACACAGGTTATACACAAGACAACAGAGAGCCTAATAACAGAAAGTGAATACATAATAAAACAGCAAGAGGAGAACAACAGCTCTAATTTCAATGCAGGGCTGACGAGAGAGTTAACAGCAGAGGAAATCAGATGCATAATAAAGGAAAACAAAAATAACATACTGACAGTAACAAAAACTGTTGAAAATAAAATCCAGAAAAATAATAGATAAACTTAGAAGCAACGGGGCTCTTATCACAAAATCTGCCAACAACAACACCATGTTAGTAATAAAACAGAAGTAGTACAAAAATAAAATCCCAAAATTTATGCTAAAGAACGAAATTGTAAAAATAAGCAGTGACCCACCACAAACATATCAGAATATCTCACATATGCTCACAAAACAGAAAGTAAAATGGCTAAAACAAAATATCCCCAAGGTTCCCACACTAAACAGCCTACCAAAGACTCACAAACAGGATACACTAATACGCGCACTCATATGTTATAGAAGTACACCCACATCTCACCTAGCCATAGAAAAGCACACAACTTACAGAAACATTTATATATAAACAAACAACAGAAGCATACACACTGAATAGCTTACAGAAAAGATCAAACACATCAACATAGCAACAATAGCCAAACTCATGTCATTTGACATCACATCCATGTACATCAATATACCCACCACAGAAACCAACAACACCATTTGTAACAACACAGACATTCACAATCCCTACATAGAAAAAATACTGAACATTCTAAAATTAATCATAGAACAAAACCATTGCACAGCTGACAACCTCTTCTACTCACAACAGGATGGACTCCCCATGGGGTCACCACTCTGTGGAATCCTAGCCAACATCAGCCTAAATCACATTGAAAACAAAATATTTAAAACCACAGTGAAACCCAAACAGTACATAATAAAGTACTGATATTATTTTTCAAATGACATCACATGCCTTCTAAACAAAACACCCAACCACATACAACAACTCCAACAATATAAACACAGTTCACCCACAGATAAAATTCATCTGCAAATCAAAAAAGGACAAAATGCTATATTTCTTAGACATCACACAGACACATTCCATTTCACACAGAAAAGCTGGGTTCCGACGTATGTTACACAGACTGCATGAAATTCACCTCAATGAGGACAACAACAAAAATGAGATACAAATACTCGAACAAATAGAAGTCGAAAATGATAGACAAACTAAACCAAAAAATTGAAACAAAAATGAAAACTGCACCCACCACACAATAGCAAACAGATGAACACCAATACAAAATGACAGGCGCACAGAGCATAAACACACAGAAACACAAATACACAACACACCCAAAAAAGAAGCATCCACAATAACAGCAAATCGTATGCATTCACCCACAACAAAAACACCAACAACAACAAAGCAGCTCACAGAACAGGTAAGAAGTTATATGAAAAAAATAAAAATTAAAAAAGACTGAAAATTGACTAGAGAACAGACAACTCTATAAAAAAACAAATTTACAGCAATTAATACAGACAAACCCAACACATCTTGGATCTACCAACTCATGTGTCAAGACTTCAACTCAATTTATATTGGACAAACAAGTTACTTAAGAGTAACAGCAGTCATTCTACATATACAGATCATCTCATGGTCAAGAAACGCAGACCAAGAGACATAAAAACAGACTTCAACATTCTCAAATATAGCAACAGCTCTCCACAGAAAATTAGAACAAAATTACCGTATATAAAAAGCCATAGTGGAAGGAAAAGAAGCGATGAATGAATACACAACACTATGCACTGGAACCCTGTTCTCAGGTCTACAGAAATTATCAGAAAACTAAGACACATACACACACACGCACACAAACACACACACACAACAAAAAACACCCCCACGGCCCAATGTCACCACAAAATACAAAATTCCCACACAGAAAAAAAAAATGGCAGAATATGTGAACATCACACAAATAGTGAAATTGTGTACATTTGGAAGCTCCATTCAAACACCCTGTAGAAACATGAAAATACGAGATCTACAAAAAGTAGGTACACACGTTTACATACAGAGTCTGTCCCCCTCCCCAATAATCATTTTACAAAGCACAATTGCAATTAATGTACATTTCAACTCGTTTTTCAAACAAGAGAACTGTAACCTACAAAATGCTAGTCAAACAGAAAAACAGCAAATCTTCGTTCACAAAACAAAAAATATAATGACAGTAGTGCTACAGCATAAGAAAAAAATCAATAATATCACATCTTAAAAGTTTAGAAATTACATAACAAACATTACTAAATCCTTATTAATTATAGATGACATACTGGAAGGCAGTAATTATAGCTGTATGTAATAATAAGGTATATATTTATTCTTCACAGTGATATTTCTGTCCATATTTATAATAATGTAAATATTTAATATCAAAACCTGGTAGATATCATAACACATACATTCTTTGTATATTTTTCTACAGATAATAAATAAAACTCCTGAAGATAGAGAAACGTCTCCGAAATGTGAATGGGTAGTAAAATAAGAAAAATTGTTTCCAGAATGAGATTTTCACTCTGCAGCGGAGTGTGTGCTGATATGAAACTACCTGGCAGATTAAAATTGTGTGCTGGACCGAGATTCGAACTCGGAACCTTTGCTTTTCGCGGGCAAGTGCTCTACCAACTGAGCTACCCAAGCATGACTCACGCCCCGTCCTCACAGCTTTACTTCTGCCAGTATCTCATCTCCTACCTTCCAAACTTTACAGAAGCTCTACTGTGAACCATGCAGAACTAGCATTCCTGAAAGAAAGGATATTGTGGAGACCTGGCTTAGCCACAGCCTGGGGGATGTTTCCAGAATGAGATTTTCACTCTGCAGTGGAGTGTGCGCTGATATGAAACTTCCTGGCAGATTAAAACTGTGTGCCGGACCAAGACTCGAACTCGGGACCTTTGCCTTTTGCCGGCAAGTGCTCTACCAACTGAGCTACACAAGCACGGCTCATGCCCCGTCCTCACAGCTTTACTTCTGACAGTATCTCGGCAAAGGTCCCGAGTTCGAATCTCGGTCTGGCACACAGTTTTAATCTGCCAGGAAGTTTCATATCAATGCACACTCTGCTGCAGAGTGAAAATCTCATTCTGGAAACATCCCCCAGGCTGTGGCTAAGCCATGTCTCCGCAATATCCTTTCTTTCAGGAGTGCTAGTTCTGCAGGGTTCGCAGAAGAGCTTCTGTAAAGTTTGGAAGGTAGGAGACGAGATACTGGCAGAAGTAAAGCTGTGAGGACGGGGCGTGAGTCATGCTTGGGTAGCACAGTTGGTAGAGCACTTGTCCACGAAAGGCAAAGATCCCGAGTTTGAGTCTCGGTCCGGCACACGGTTTTAATCTGCCAGGAAGTTTCAAGAAAATTGTGTTTGCTCAAGGCAGAACTACATTTTCTTGTTAAAGAATTCTCACTCTTTCCTCCACCTGTTCTCCAGTCAAGAACCTCAATCGTTATAGGTTTTTTACAAATAGATTAGTAACCTGAATCTGAAGATGATTTAGCGACTACAGCTGATTCTGTTAAGAAACCACCAGTCAACCAATATTTTCTACATCCACTGTTGTAAACTTTCATTTTTATTAATTAGTATGCCATTCTCTATAAATGTTGTTTCTGGTTTATTCTCTATAAACAAACAAAATGTATACCAATTGCACATTAGACAGTGAGTTATCAGTGGCAAGGCTGGGCATTCTACATCTACATCTACATCCATACTCCGCAAGCCACCTGACAGTGTGTGGCGGAGGGTACCCTGAGTACCTCTATCGGTTCTCCCTTCTGTACCAGTCTCGTATAGTTCGTGGAAAGAAGGATTGTCGGTATGCTTCTGTGTGGGCTCTAATCCCTCTGATTTTATCCTCATGGTCTCTTCGCGAGATATACGTAGGAGGGAGCAATATACTGCTTGACTCTTCGGTGAAGGTATGTTCTCGAAACTTTAACAAAAGCCCGTACAGAGCTACTGAGCGTCTCTCCTGCAGAGTCTTCCACTGGAGTTTATCTATCATCTCCGTAACGCTTTCGCGATTACTAAATGATCCTGTAATGAAGCGCGCTGCTCTCCGTTGGATCTTCTCTACCTCTTCTATCAACCCTATCTGATACGGATCCCACACTGCTGAGCAGTGGGCGAACAAGCGTACTGTAACCTACTTCCTTTGTTTTCGGATTGGATTTCCTTAGGATTCTTCCAATGAATCTCAGTCTGGCATCTGATTTACTGACGATCAACTTTATGTGATCATTCCATTTTAAATCACTCCTAATGCGTACTCCCAGATAATTTATGGAATTAATTGCTTCCAGTTGCTGACCTGCTATTTTGTAGCTAAATGATAAGGGATCTATCTTTCTATGTATTCGCAGCACATTACACTTGTCTAAATTGAGATTCAATTGCCATTCCCTGCACCATGCGTCAATTCGCTGCAGATCCTCCTTCATTTCAGTACAATTTTCCATTGTTACAACCTCTCGATACACCACAGCATCATCCGCAAAAAGCCTCAGTGAACTTCCGATGTCATCCACCAGGTCATTTGTGTATATTGTGAATAGCAACGGTTCTATGACACTCCCCTGCGGCACACCTGAAATCACCCTTACTTCGGAAGACTTCTCTCCATTGAGAATGACATGCTGCGTTCTGTTATCTTGGAACTCCTCAATCCAATCACACAATTGGTCTGATAGTCCATATGCTCTTACTTTGTTCATTAAATGACTGTGGGGAACTGTATCGAACGCCTTGCGGAAGTCAAGAAACACGGCATCTACCTGTGAACCTGTCTCTATGGCCCTCTGAGTCTCGTGGACGAATAGCGCAAGCTGGGTTTCACACGACCGTCTTTTTCGAAACCCATTATGATTCCTACAGAGTAGATATCTAGTCTCCAGAAAATTCATTATACTCGAACATAATACGTGTTCCAAAACTCTACAACTGATCGACGTAAGAGATATAGGTCTATAGTTCTGCCCATCTGTTCGACGTCCCTTCTTGAAAACGGGGATGACCTGTGCCCTTTTCCAATCCTTTGGAATGCTACGCTCTTCTAGAGACCTACGGTACACCGCTGCAAGAAGGGGGGCAAGTTCCTTCACGTACTCCGTGTAAAATCGAACTGGTATCCCATTAGGTCCAGCAGCCTTTCCTCTTTTGAGCGATTTTAGTTGTTTCTCTATCCCTCTGTCGTCTATTTCGATATCTACCATTTTGTCATCTGTGCAACAATCTAGAGAAGGAACTACAGTGTAGTCTTCCTCTGTGAAACAGCTTTGGAAAAAGACATTTAGTATTTCGGCCTTTAGTCTGTCATCCTCTGTTTCAGTAGCATTTTGGTCACAGAGTGTCTGGACATTATGTTTTGATCCACCTACCGCTTTGACATAAGACCAAAATTTCTTAGGATTTTCTGCCAAGTCAGTACATAGAACTTTACTTTCGAATTCATTGAATGCCTCTCGCATAGCCCTCCTCACACTACATTTCGCTTCACGTAATTTTTGTTTGTCTGCAAGGCTTTGGCTATGTTTATGTTTGCTGTCTAGTTCCCTTAGCTTCCGCAGCAGTTTTCTAACTCGGTTGTTGTACCACGGTGGCTCTTTTCCATCTCTTACGATCTTGCTTGGCACATACTCATCTAACGCATATTGTACGATGGTTTTGAACTTTGTCCACTGATCCTCAACACTATCTGTACTTGAGACAAAACTTTTGTGTTGAGCCGTCAGGTACTCTGTAATCTGCTTTTTGCCACTTTTGCCAAACAGAAAAATCTTCCTACCTTTTTTAATATTTCTATTTACGGCTGAAATCATCGATGCCGTAACCGCTTTATGATCGCTGATTCCCTGTTCTGCGTTAACTGTTTCAAATAGTTCGGGTCTGTTTGTCACCAGAAGGTCTAATATGTTATCACCACGAGTCGGTTCTCTGCTTAACTGCTCAAGGTAGTTTTCAGATAAAGCACTTAAAAAAATTTCCCTGCTACCCGTTATGAACGTTTGAGTCTCCCAGTCTATATCTGGCAAATTAAAATCTCCACCCAGAACTATAACATGGTGGGGAAATCTACTCGAAATATTTTCCAAATTATCCTTCAGGTGCTCAGCCACAACAGCTGCTGAGCCCGGGGGCCTACAGAGACATCCAATTACCATGCCTGAGCCTGCTTTAACCGTGACCTTCACCCAAATCATTTCACATTTCGGATCTCCGACAATTTCCTTCGATACTATTGCACTTCTTATCGCTATAAACATGCCTCCCCCTTCACTGTCCAGCCTGTCTCTGCGGTATACATTCCAATCTGAGTTTAGGATTTCATTACTGTTTACGTCCGGTTTCAGCCAACTTTCTGTACCTAGTACTATATGGTCATCGTGACCGTTTATTAATGAGAGCAGTTCTGGGACCTTTCTATAGACGCTCCTGCAGTTTACTATTAGCACATTAATATTGTTATTCCCTGTTGCATTTTGCCTACTCGTACCTTGCCGCGTCCCAGGAGGCGTCTTTTCGGGCCTAGGGAGGGAATTCTCCAACCTAAAAAAACCCCATGTGCACTCCACACATACTCCGCTACCCTTGTAGCCGCTTCCGGCATGTAGTGCACGCCTGACCTATTCAGGGGGACCCCACATTTCTCCACCCGATAGCGGAATTCTGAATGAAAGAAGCATGATCTGGAGAGTGCTTAGCATACTACACCTAAACCTTTGTGAAACATATGATAAAAGTTAAAGAAAATGTGCCAGTGCAAAACACTTCACTGTAGCAAGGACCATAGCACCCAATATCATATAAAACAGGCACTGAAGAGGAGAGACCTACAAATGAATGGCATGTCACGGCGCCACATAGGCCAACTGTAGCAAAGGATGTGAAGGATTGTATTGTGTTGAACAGTATATTCCTGGGTTACATGTGGTGGAACCCACTGAAAAGGGTTGTCCAACTCGAAATAAGTAATGTTTGTTGCGAAAGCAATGTTTCTTCCATAACCTTCCCAGCCGAATAGAATGAAATATTACTGGTTTTAGATTTCATTTCATAGTTACCAGTTTCGTGTGTGCGTGTGTGTGTGAGTGTGTGTGTGTGTGTGTGTGTGTGTGTGTGTGTGTGTGTGTGTACAGTCAATATAACAAAACTGTCTGCAGGGAAAATGGCTAAGTCCCACTTCAGGAGTTCTTGGCATGTACAGGAATATCCCAGTTTGTAGTAACACTTTCTCCCCATTAATACCCACATTGCATTATAGTGACAACATATTTTCATGCCAGAAAGACGTACTACACACAATATTAAAAATTAATACCAATTGAAGCTAATACATGGAAATATAGGATACGGACACTGATTGCAAAATGTGTAGCAATTTGGCCAGCAACAGTCCAAAGGAGGTGTTAGCATCACTGTGCAAATAGCTCAGTCAAAGTGCCTAGTTCTCAGCCACTGAACCAAAGACTGTCCATCATTTTGCACAATTTTTTTTTTATTTCCCCATCATGGTAGGTGCCATAGCCTTTCTATGTTAGCTTCTCTTGTCTTGATGAGTACAACAATGGTGCAAATTATTTGTAGTCTTTAAGAGAACTATTGCAATGCAAGTTACATAAACTGCATCAAAAAAATTCCCACAATTTTAAACAAAATTCATGCAAGTTATTTTAAGGGAATTCATTTAATAGGAGCAAGAGAATATTATTATACGTGATTTCAGATTGATCAGACTTTTAGCAAAACTTAATCTTTTATGAAGTTTATATTTCAAATGTAGGAAAGACTAACTAACTGAATAACACAGGTCTAAAAAAAATTTTTTTTTTAAAGTTGTTTGAAATTTGATAACTGACTTTTATGTACTTTTCAGCGCTGATTTCAAAAATGCGATCCATTTTTTTCTATCGCGTCAGATTTCCTAACAAAAAAAGGGAATATTTTTGGGTATAATAACAAAATTTAAGCAATTTATCACATTTTTCCAATGTTGTAAAATTTTATTTTATTTATAAATCATGTTCTAAATTACATTTCCAGTAAACTCCCATTTCTCTTTAAGCTCATAAGTCCTTATAACAACACTTTCGCTTCCTGTCGAAGCTGCTTTTATTGCTTTTCCGGCTGTGGACTCGTTGAGGATCATCTCTCTTTATCACGGTGAAACCAGTCATGTGTTCTACAAGCTAAGCTGCAACCACTGTGCTGCATTCAATGTAGGCATCACAACCAACAAGCTGTCTGTCCACATGAATGGCAACGGACAAACTGTGGCCAAGAAACATGTGGTCCACCCTGTTGCTGAACACACTGCCAAATAAGATATCCTTCATTTCAATGACTGCTTTACAGCCTGTGCCATATGGATCCTTCCCACCACCACCAGCTTTTCTGAACTGTGCAGGTGGGAACTTCCCCTGCAATACATCCTATGTTCCAGTAACCCTCCTGACCTCAACCTTCATTAGTCACTGTCCTCACCCATCCAGCCACTTCCCTGTTCCCAATCCAGAATCTACGCAACTGTCATTCCACCACCACACCCAGTCTTTTTATTTCTCTCCTTTTTCCGCTACTTCCACCCCCCTCTTCCCCAACTCTCCCTTGCCCACCGTCTAACCTGCAGCAATTCACTGCTCACCGCCACCGCCATACTAACCCTCTCCCTCCCCACCCGGGCCTCCTCCTTACCCCCACCCAGTTGCCACTCCCATCATGCACTGGTGCTGCTACGTACAGCGTGGTTAACGTTGCCCGAGACTGCATTCGTGTGTGTGAGTTTCATTTGCACGAGTGTATGCGTGTGCAAAAGTATGTCTATTGCTGATGAAAGTCAATGGCCTAAAGCTTGAACTGTGAGAGTGTTTTTATTGTGTCTATCTGCGACTCAATCCTCAGCCCTCCAATCACAAACTTCAACTCTCACCAAACACACACAAACATCCCCCCCCCCCCACACACACACACACACACACATACACACAGTTCATATACAATATTTAGATGGGTTGTAAACATATTGCTTACATTACCATGTGCTCCCATCCCTGTCATGAGGTGACACTGCAAACACCACTTCAATATGGAACACACAACATTCATGTCTCCAGACAACTTTCATGCTGAGTGCTACTTATATTGTGTAAGTCATATGAAAGTGATGATACTGAGTAACTCCACACTGTTCTCTGAAATTTATTCATAACTCTATGCTGTGTCCTGCAAGCAAAATATGCTGCACCAAATAAGTTGGCTAACTGTAGTGCTACCTGTACAAAGCTGGGCTGAGTCGCTAATACACTCCTGGAAATGGAAAAAAGAACACATTGACACCGGTGTGTCAGACCCACCATACTTGCTCCGGACACTGCGAGAGGGCTGTACAAGCAATGATCACACGCACGGCACAGCGGACACACCAGGAACCACGATGTTGGCCGTCGAATGGCGCTAGCTGCGCAGCATCTGTGCACCGCCGCCGTCAGTGTCAGCCAGTTTGCCGTGGCATACGCAGTCTTTAACACTGGTAGCATGCCGCGACAGCGTGGACGTGAACCGTATGTGCAGTTGACGGACTTTGAGCGAGGGCGTATAGTGGGCATGCGGGAGGCCGGGTGGACGTATCGCCGAATTGCTCAACACGTGGGGCATGAGGTCTCCACATTACATCGATGTTGTCGCCAGTGGTCGGCGGAAGGTGCACGTGCCCATCGACCTGGGACCGGACCGCAGCGACGCACGCATGCACGCCAAGACCGTAGGATCCTACGCAGTGCCGTAGGGGACCGCACCGCCACTTCCCAGCAAATTAGGGACACTGTTGCTCCTGGGGTATCGGCGAGGACCATTCGCAACCGTCTCCATGAAGCTGGGCTACGGTCCCGCACACCGTTAGGCCGTCTTCCGCTCGCGCCCCAACATCGTGCAGCCCGCCTCCAGTGGTGTCGCGACAGGCGTGAATGGAGGGACGAATGGAGATGTGTCGTCTTCAGCAATGAGAGTCGCTTCTGCCTTGGTGCCAATGATGGTCGTATGCGTGTTTGGCGCCGTGCAGGTGAGCGCCACAATCAGGACTGCATACGACCGAGGCACACAGGGCCAACACCCGGCATCATGGTGTGGGGAGCGATCTCCTACACTGGCCGTACACCACTGGTGATCGTCGAGGGGACACTGAATAGTGCACGGTACATCCAAACCGTCATCGAACCCATCGTTCTACCATTCCTAGACCGGCAAGGGAACTTGCTGTTCCAACAGGACAATGCACGTCCGCATGTATCCCGCGCCACCCAACGTGCTCTAGAAGGTGTAAGTCAACTACCCTGGCCAGCAAGATCTCCGGATCTGTCCCCCATTGAGCATGTTTGGGACTGGATGAAGCGTCGTCTCACGCGGTCTGCACGTCCTGCACGAACACTGGTCCAACTGAGGCGCCAAGTGGAAATGGCATGGCAAGCCGTTCCACAGGACTACATCCAGCATCTCTACGATCGTCTCCATGGGAGAATAGCAGGCTGCATTGCTGCGAAAGGTGGATATACACTGTACTAGTGCCGACATTGTGCATGCTCTGTTGCCTGTGTCTATGTGCCTGTGGTTCTGTCAGTGTGATCATGTGATGTATCTGACCCCAGGAATGTGTCAATAAAGTTTCCCCTTCCTGGGACAATGAATTCACGGTGTTCTTATTTCAATTTCCAGGAGTGTATTTATTAAAATCCTATATTAAAATCTAGCTGGACACGTATAATGATACAAAAAGAGATAAATGGGTACAAAACTGTATAATCTTCCAGTTGACAGGACATGCGTAGAATATGGATTTTCAGTGTGAGATATGGTTCACCTCTCTGTAATATGCAAGGACAATAGAACTCAATAATGTTGGTGGTTTGTGGATATGAAACTACAGATACTGGATGACTGAATGGTCTACTCTTTGTCTTCTTGCAATTAGGATATAATGTGAGAAAATGACTATTTATATTCTGATTTAACATTTTTTAATCTACTATCATTACTCAAAATGATTTTGAATACAAAGGAAAGGTGCCAATTACGAGAGAGTTCACTAAAGAGAGAAAGCTAGATTCTGGCTAAAGTAACTGCTCAGCTCTGCAGGGAGGGATCAGAACTTACTTCTCATAGAGCCTGAGGTGTAGAGCAATGACAACAAGACCATTACAGAGCTGGATACTGTTGGAATCCTTGATCTTAAAAGTGTTGTATTTCAGTTTTTTGAGTGTACAATCATGGTTTGACAAGTCTGATAAATTTCCATGAAAGAATGAAACATTTTTGCTGCACCTTTATGGTCCATAAGCTTTATTATTTCAAGGATCATATAAGGAATTAGTACACTGTACAGCATACAGTTCACTGTTGACAGCTATCTCAACTGGTCAGTGTGTCGACTGCGATTGAAAATGTAGAAAACTGAGTTTTGTGCTGGTATTAAACATTTTCGTTTGAAAGGTTGGATTGCCACACAAATAAAAACGGAACTGGATGAAGTTCATGTGGCCTCTGCACCATCACTAAAGACCATTTACTTGTAGATTAATGAATTTAAACATGGTCAGACAAGCACAGAAGACAAAGTGTGTTACAGCCATCCAACGGAGGTCACCAAAAAGGAAACCATTGACAAAATCCCTGAATGGTATCACAAGTCCGCCGAATAAAAATTTGTAAGATTTCTGGGACTGTTGGCATCTCATCTGAGCGAATGTGTAACATCCTGAATGGAAAATTAACTATGAAGAAGCTGAGTGCGAAGAGGTGCCATGATTGTTCACAGTCGACCAAAAGTGCATGTGGCTGAAGTTTAATTGCAATCCACAAGACTTTTTGCACTGATTTGTGACTGTTGATGAAACCTAGCTTCATCATACACACCAGAGTTTAAACAGCAATCAAAACAATGGACAAAGGCTGGTGAAAATGCACCAAAGAAGGCAAAGAACATTTTGTCAGCTGGTAAGGTGATGGACATTGTTTTTTGAGATTCCCAAGGTACAATCCTCATAGATTACGTGGAAAAAGGCAGAACCCTAACTGTACCCTATTGTGCTTCATTGCTGGAATGTCAGAAACTTGTGTTGGCTGAAAAAATAACAAGGTTGGCGTACAAAAAAGTGCTCTTTCATTAGGATAATGCACCATCCCGTATATCAGCGATAACAATGGATGAACTAGACTCTGAACTGGTTCCTCATCCAGCCTGTTCAGGAGACTTTGCCCCAAGTGAGTTTTTCCTGTTTCCTAACTTGAAACTTGCTGAAATAGAAACCTGGTGGGCAAATAACCAAGGTAAAGTAGAAACCTCATTTTTAACTACAAGGCTGTTTGGAGCAGCCTACTTGTGGGCAGTAACATTGGAAAATGCTATAAGCAGTCTCTGGAAACTGGGATATCATATTACTTAGAGACAATGGCTTTGCAAAATAACAAGAGTTTGACACACAAGGTTCGAACAATGGAGTAAATGTAAGTCCAAATGGTATCCGGCCACCTCCCAAAATCAGCAAGCCATATCAAGTTACATCTCATATAATAAAATAAGCTTGTTCTGAATCTGTTAAGTGGCTAACACTGTCTCCATATGGAGAATGTTTGAAACAATTCAAAGAGATGAAAGCTGTAGTGGAATCAAAGGAGACAAAAACAAAAGTTTTGTTCTCAAAAAAGAAAAACAGAAAAACACTTGACAAAACTTCCAATCAGTCATAGTCTGATAGAAATTTAATCATGGGCAATGCTTCAGCTGTGCAATCTGATAAAGAAAACACTGAACGTATTTTCTGCAGTGGTCATTTCTGTGAAGACTTACATACAAAAATCGGCACAGTGTGTGGAATGCTATCCTTGGACTCAAATGTTAACTTGAAAAAGAACTTTTTTATGCCCTGACTTAACTTCTTTTGCAGAATGCAGAAAATGTTGGAGAGGCAGTAAGGAAGATAATATTATTACTTTAGCTTTTACCTGTTCTGATATTGGTCAATATTAAGTCTGACTGTCTCATTTTAGGACACCAATTCTATATCTCTTCAAACGTAACAATGGAAAATCCATGCTGGAATATAACAATATGAGAGAAGGAAAGTTGCTACTCACCATACAGCGGAGATGTTGAGTCGCGATAGGCACAATAAAAAGATTCACACAATCATAGCTTTTGGCCATTAAGGCCTTTGTCACCAGTAGACACACATACGCACACGCACACACACACTCACACAAGCGCAACTTGCACACACGTCTGCAGTCTCAGAGAGTGTAGTTTCAACTCTCTGAGACTGCAGACGTGTGGGCAAGTTGCACTAGTGTGAGTGTGTGTGTGTGTGTGTGTGTGTGTGCGTGTGTGCGTGTGTGTGTGTGTGTGTGTGTGTGTGTGTGTGTCTCTACTACTGCCAAAGGCCCTAACGGCCGAAAGCTATGATTGTGTGACTCTCTTCAAATTGACTTGTTTGGGCTTTTCCTTTTTTTTTAAATTTACATTTATTACGTGTCAGGTAGCATGAATATAATAAATAAAATGTAAAGTATAATGATTTCATGTAGATTTCCAATTAACAAACGTACAGTTATACCAAATGTTGTAATATAAAGTGGAGTAAAGCGAAATGATGCTATGAGGTCCACCCACCACTGGTATCAGCTACTTGCCTCATCCATGAAGCATGGGGGCAGTCAGCCTCTCCCATGTATCCAACACCATGTCTGAAGGCTGATGTTGGCCACTGTAAACTCATATGTCGCTTCATTTTGGCACACAATTTTCCAATGAGATTCAAGTTTGGCACTCGAACAGACCAGTTGATCAGGTCGACATCAGCCTGTTGTGAAAACCATTGCTGAATGATTCTAATCATGAGCCGGTGAGTTATCCTGTTAGAAGTCGATCACTTCAATGGGACAGCACAGTGAAGCCATCATATTGCAAGAGTGCCAGGGTGCTATCGCTCACAGCCTGCATATGTCATATACTCGTCTTTCTCGCAATGTATTATCATGTTCGTCATACCTCAGCTATATTTGTCATACACTTGCAACACATCAACAAAATGTGGAAAAAGAATGTTATTGAGGGGACATGAATCTTAATAACTACTATGGAAATTCAGATACTCAAATGCTGCCATGTAGCTACCACATAACTATATAGTTCTGATCTTATTCAAAGCAGAAATATTCTGACATTTCAAACAGATAAAACTGTTATAGTGTATATATAAAACAATATGTGGTGATTACACTGACATGACAAAAGTCATGGGATAGCGATACGCTTATACAGATGAAGGTAGTATAGCATACATATGGTATAAAAGGGCAGCATCATGTGTGTTCAGGTGATTCATGTGGAAAGGTTTCTGATATGATTATGGTTGCACAACAGGAATTAACAGATTTCGAATGCAGTAGTTGGAGCTAGCCACAAGGGAAATTCCATTTTGGAAATTATCAGGAAATTCAATATTCTGAAATCCACAGTATCTAGAGTGTGCCGAGAATACCAAATTTCAGGCATAACCTCTCACCAAGGACAACTCAGTGGCCAATGGCTTTCACTTAATGATTGAAAGCAAAAGCATTTGCATAGAGTTGTCAGTGCTTACAGTCAAGCTAAACTGTGTGAAGTAACTGGGGAAATCAATGTGGAATATACTACAAACATATCAGTTTCCACAGTAGTGTGAAATTTGGTGCTAATAGCCTTTGGCAGCAGATGACCAACATGAGTGCCTTTGCAAGCAGCGCAAAATCGCCTGTAGTATCCCTCCTGGGCTCATGACCATGTGGGCTGGACCCTAGATGATTGGAAAACTGTAGCCTGATCAGATGAGTCCTGATTTCAGTTGGGAAGAGCTGAAGGTAGGGTTCAAGTGTGGAACAGACCCCATGAAGCCATGAACCCTAGTTCTCAAAAAGGCACTGTGCAAGCTGGTGGCGGCTCTGTAATGGTGTGGACTGTGTTTACATGGAATGGACTGGGCCCTCTGCTTCAAGTGAACTGATCACTGACTGCCTATGGTTATATTCAGCTTCTTGGAGATTATTTAAAGCCATTCATGGACTTCAAGTTCCCAAGCAACGATGTAACCGAAAGATGGGTAAATTCATAAATTGAAACAACCCAGATTTTTCAGACAGTTTACATGGTTACAGAAAGGGGAGGTTACAGAGATCCAGAGTTGATTTTTTTTTTTTTTTTTTTTTTTTACAGAAAATGAATGTGTCCCTGAGATATGTCATAAGATGGAGAGGAATTTTTGGCCAGTTTGCAATAGACTAGAAAAGTTAAAATTTCATAGTTGGTCAGAGAGATAAAACTCCCCCCCCCCCCCCCCTCCCTCCAAAAAAAAGAAGAAAGACACCATTTCAAAAACTTTTTGAGAAAAACACCTACAACAGACAGTTAAGAATGGATATTGATTCTCAGTTGAAGTGGTGTGAACACACAAAGGTACTTGCAAACAGAATGTCATCAGCATGTTACGCCCTCAGAATCCTATCATCAGTGTGTAACATGCACTGTCTTTTAGTTACATATTATTCATATGTACACTCAATTCTTAGCTATGGCATTCTTTTTTGGGGAACAAACACACAAAATATGAACACAAAATTTCAAACTCCAGAAAAGATCCATAAGGATAACAACCAAAAATTCTAGTCAAGCTCATTGTAAAGATCTGTTCAAAACACTGTGGATTTTAACCGCTCCATGTGAATGCATTTACCAGTCAGTTGTATACATCAAAAATAACATTGGTAATTACTGCACAAACAGCTCTGTCCAGGAACATGCAACAAGAGATAGACTCAACTTACCTTTACCAAGAAAAAATAGACATAATACTCAAAACAGAATTTTCTACCAAGGAATAAAACTGTACAATAAATTACCAAAATAGATTAAAGAAATTTCAAAAATACAATTATTTAAAAAAGCAGCTAAAATGTACCTGTTGTGCAATACATTTTATACACTGAAGGATTACTTCGATAAAACAGAGTAGGGGTTTGATAAAAAAAAAATGTTTCGCAAATAAATAAATAATAATAATGATGATGGTTATAAAACATCCAACATTCCATGTATCACCTTCACTTAAGCTTTTTTTCCTTCTTTTTCCTTTCTAGAAATATTTACCCCCAAGCTATGCATAGCTCAATTCTAACACCTCTTCCTCTTTCTGAGCTCAACATCTCACTCATTATGGAGGGATGCTGACTCAGTTTTTCAGAATAGCAAATGGGAAGTTGCGGTACACAAAATGGTCCAGAGATCACCAATGTGTGTGTGTGTGTGTGTGTGTGTGTGTGTGTGTGTGTGTGTGTGTGTGTGTGTGTGTGTGTGAGAGAGAGAGAGAGAGAGAGAGAGAGAGAGAGAGAGAGAGAGAGAGTAGTGAGTGAAGTGTTATGAAACAATGTGTGTATAGTGTGTGCAGTGACTGATAGTGAGATATGAGTAAACAGTGTGGCATTACATTATTTAATAATTTATTTGTAAAAAAAGTACTGTATACCAGGAGTAAATCTAATGATTGTCTCTAACTATAAGTCTGTAAATATATGTGCACATGAATTAGCTTATTTTAAATTGATCTAAACTTGTAAATACTTTGACATGTCCTATATCCTTGTAAAAAGATATCTATGGATGAATAAAACTACTACTACTACTACTACTACTACTACTACTACTAAACCATCCCTGTTGAAAATATATTAGGCTACTATAAATATGATTCAGTCATTTTCAAAGCTCCATATTTTCCAAACTATTACACACACAAATATGGTTGATGAATGAATGAAACTGTAAACTCACCAAGTTTGCATTTTACACTCTACAAATTTTCTATGAGTGACTACCTGGTCACATGAGACACACCGAAGCAACTTTTAAGTTGATTCCATACCTATCCTGTCAGTGTTCATCACAGCAGCACTAATGCATTCTCTGAATTTTTCCAGTGTCTGGTCAGCAGGGGTATGGAAACTTGGTCTTTATTGTACCTCTTAAAGAAAAAGATACAAGATGTTAGGTCAGGTGACCTGGGGGGCAAGGGAACAGAACCACACCATCTTCACCACTATGTCCAATGCAGTGATGCTGCATTTTGTCATTTAGGTAGTGGTGAACAGTGATGCTCCAATGCAGGGGTGCCCTATCTTGATGGAAGATGAAATTCTGAGAATCAGTAGTTAGTTGTGGACACAACCAGAACTGCAACATGTCAAGGTAAGAGGTAACTGTCGAAGTCTTCTCAAAGAAGAAAAATGGCCCATACAGCAATGTCTGTGATGCTGCACAGAAAACATTAACCTTTCATGGAAGTCGTTTATTTGGCATTTCATACGGATCTTCAGTGCCCCACAATCTCACATTGTGGCAATTAACCTTTCCAGCTAAATATTTTGTAACAGATAAACTTCTCGCATATTCCAACACACGCAAAATCTTT
This sequence comes from Schistocerca serialis cubense, assembly GCF_023864345.2. Taxonomy (NCBI): domain Eukaryota; kingdom Metazoa; phylum Arthropoda; class Insecta; order Orthoptera; family Acrididae; genus Schistocerca; species Schistocerca serialis. Next base: position 918,052,665 of record NC_064638.1, on the reverse strand, counting down.
TCTTGCTTTGTCACCATTCTGTCAAGGCACTGCACTTGTAACACTAACTGATGGACACAACGCAAACTCTTGTGTGTTTATGGTTCTGTTCACGCAGTGATCATATCTGTACATCTAATACTTGGACAATATAGAAATCTGAAAATGAATTAATCATTTATAGTAGCCCTTTATTAATAAGTAGTGATGGCAAGAACACCTCGTTCCTTTGATAATATTCTCAAAACAAATAGACTCAGTTATCATGATACTATTACAATAAAATGATCATCAAGTTAAACAGAGATAGACACAAAAGTTGACAGTCAGTTTAGTGGATAAGCAACTGGTAATATCATTCATCACAAACAGAAGCTATAGTTATTTAGCTAAAAAAAAAAAAATGCATAGGAACAATGGCTCAAGATCAAGTCACGTAATGGCTGAGTGCTCTACAAAAGTATATACTTTTCAGCATGATCTTAGGTAGCTGTCATCATCCATGAAAAAAATATTAGAAAGGATCTTCAGAAATCTTATCTACTTGGTAATGCTTTGTAGCATTCATTACATTCAACTTACGATTATAATACAGCAAAATAAAGAACAACTCATACAGTTTTATTCATATACCTGTGCGCACAGGTGCGCCATTGTTTTCTGTGTCTTCAGTCAGAAAGTGCTAGTAAGAAAGATGGTGAATAGTGAACAGAAAGCTTTTTGTGTCTTATACTTTGCAAGGACTGAATGTATTGTTACAATGAAACATGAGTTCCATATTATGTTCCATTGTAATCCTCCCACTGATGATAACATCTGTAGATGGTATCACCAGTTTGAAGACATCAACTGTCTATGCAAAGGGAAGAGTATGGGACAACCAAGAGTAAAGAACAAGTTGAATGAGTATGAGAGACTTTGACATCTTTGTGGTGTCCAGTATTCTGCCGCATATCAGCGTCATTCTTGCCCAGTATTTTGATGACTTCACTCAGTATCTTCATTAGTGCTATCTGAGCCTACCCCTTGAGTGGAAAGGGTGCAGTATTTACACCAGTGGACTTCCCCCTCCATTGTCACTCCCAGGCATTCTCTCTGAGGTCCACGCCCACTGGATGCAGTCTTGGGCATTCCACCTTCAGTTCAGTGCACCTGCTGGCAAGAAGACATTCTGTTTTTAGTCCAGTGTGACTCTAGGTGTTCCATCTGCAGTCCACACCCACTGGACATGTTCTTAGGCTTTTCATTTTCATTTCAGTGCACCTGTCACATGCTGGCATTCCATTTTCAGTTAGGGGCAGTTCTAGGTGTTCCCTCCATGATCTGCACCAGCCGAATGCAATTTTTGGCATTACATCTGCAGTCCAAAGTTCCTGGAGCTCCATCTGGGGGTTTGTTTCCCATATCCACACTTTTCATTTCTGTGGAATGCTTCTGTTAGCCCCATTGCATTTTCAGCAATCCCAGTGCAGGATCCCCGGCTCTACTGAGTTGATGCCAAGTGTCACAGTTTGTGAGATTTTCATCACCTGTATCTCTACTGATTCTCACAACATTGTCGAAGTGTCTGGGGGGCTGTGCCAGAAGCCTCGTTTCATCATAATTCATGAAATGATTGAGTTCCAGAAACTGCTCAGGAATGGCTGATTTAGTTGCCTGTCTTAGTTGGGTGTGTCTTTTATGTTCTTTGCATCTGATGTTCACTGTCCTGGTTATTTGCCCAAAGTATGACATGCCACGTAGGCAAGCTATATGATAAATTCTTGATTTTCCTAGTCCCAGGTCATCATTTACATTCCCCAATCTTGCTAAGTGGTCAGAATACACACCTGAAATTGTGATTCCAGAGAAGCCCATTGATTTTGGTGGAAGTAGATCCCACATAGGGAAGATATGCTACAATCTTTGCTTTTAATCTCCTTTTGGGTCATGTTTCAGAGTGTCTTCTGGATCTCTTTGGTGGTGTATCCATTACAGCAGAATACTGACCGCAGGTACTCTGTTTATGCTGCTAAGACCCTCTGGGTCTGACAAGTTGCGTGCCCTGTGGATCAACGTCTTCTTCTGTGCTAACTTGTGGGTATAAATCAATGTGTGTGGGTTTGCGATACACACTGTGGCCAAATGACCCAATTTCCCTCCTTTTGATAAGCATATACAAAAATGGCAGCTGGCCATCCTTTCCAGTTTCATGGTGAACTTAATACTTGGGTGGCATGAGTTCAAATGTTCAAGAAACACATCAGGCCTCTCACTACCATATGGCCCGATCACAAATGTGTCGTCCTCACACGTGAAGAAGCATGTGGGTTTATAGTTAACTGTCTCTAATGCTTCCTCTTCAAATCTCTCCATAAATGTATTGGCAAACATTGAAGACAGAGGGCTGCCCATGGCTACAGCTTCTGTTTGCTTGTAATATTGACTCCCGCACAGAAAATAAGTGGAAGTCAGTATATGCCTAAACAGGTCCAACAGCGTGTCATCTAATTTCTCAGCAATCAGTCCCAGTGAGTCTTTCAGTGGCACCTTAGTGAACAGGGATACCACATCAAAACTGATCGTAGTAATAGATTCTATGATATGTTGTTGATTAGGGGACTATTGGGGAATGTGAAAAGTGACTTGGGACTAAGACAAGCGGGAATTTTCATATACCTTTCAAATGTGAAATGTCATACATTGGTCAAACAACCAGAACAGTTGACATCAGATGTAAAGAACACTGGAGGCACATCCAACTAAGACAGCAACTAAATCACCATTGCTGAACACTGTCTGGAATGCAAACATTCCATGACTTATGATGAAATGAGGCTTCCAGCACAGGCCCTCAGAGATGCTGACGGAGTTGTAAGAGAATCAAGAGATAAAGGCAATGGGAAACATCATTAACTATGACACTGGGTATCAACTCAGTGCAGTCTGGGATCTTGCACTGAAATTGCTCAAAACAATACGGGGACAGCAGAAGCACTCCACAGAACAAAGAACTGAAGGAGTGGACACGGTAGTAACCCTAGACAGAGCACCAGGCACAACAGACTGAAGATGGAGCACCTAAGATTAGATCAATTGGGTGCAGACTGCACAAGGAACACCTAGAACTGCATCTAACCAAAAACAGAATGACAGCACATCGACAAGCAGACCGGGCCAAAAACAGAATGCCTAGAAACACATCCAGTGGGTGCAGTCCACAGATGGAACACCCAGAACTGCACTGAACCAAAAACAGTATGCCAGCGCACCGGCAGGCACACCAGACCGAAAGTGGAATGCCTAAGAGTGCATCCTGTGGACACAAGCTGCAGAGGGAATGCCCGGAACTGACTATGGAGGGGGAAGGCTGCATGTATAAATACTGGTCCCATTCCACTCAAGAGGTAGCCTCAAGTAGCACCTGAGGAAGATGAACATTCATTCTATCATACAAAATTTTGATCATTTATTCATGATGGCAGTGCCCAAAAATCATCAGGCAGACATTAGTTGATGACATGGCAATTAAAACCAATAGAAACAATACATTGGGCAGGCAGGCTGAACATTTGAAAGTCATTTTAATTAAATATGCAAAATCAAATTGCAGTTGGAGCACATTTGTCAGCACATAAGCATAGAATCACAAACACTGAACAGTAATATGGAGATCTTGCATAAAACCAACATGGCAATATCGCAACGTGCTGGAGGAATTAGAAATTTATATGGCCAAAACAGAAGAATCTGACAAGATTATGAACACCAAAAATGAATTGCATCACGACAATTACTTCAACATTTACGATGGTTATCTCTGAGGCCCGATAGCTTCATTATTCCACAATCATCAGGGTAATTTGTTCATTATGTAAGTTTGGTTTGTACAGACAGCTGTATGCAGCAGCACACATAAACGCACTTGTGCGGCTGTCAGCAGTCCCTACTGCATGTGGCATACTTTTGCAGCTACTTTCTCCGTTTCCAAAACAGTGTCATTGTTTTGAAGCTTCACTGTTAATATCTAACATTAATTCCTAAAAGCTAACATTTTTTCATTAGTCTATCTTCAAAGCATGCTAAATTGTCAAAATAAACAACTGTTGTAAGTGAAGTTTCAACATAGGGAGTTGTGTAATGCAGATTGACTGACTTCATTAATTTAGCGCATTCTGTTTCATGTAACACAAGAAAAAATTTTGTACAACAGTCTTCTCACGCTGCTACTTTACATGTGTATATTTTTACTTACAACATGTCAAAATTCATATTTATATTTGTTAACCCAATAGACTCTTAGATGCATCAAAAGGAGACTTTGCTTGAGGAACTATAAAATTACAAAAGTGACAGAAAAATTTAATTTTTTTGTTTGTTTTCTTATTTTATTCTTAATGTTTGAAAAACTTTTTCATAGTCACAAGTCATGTGACTGATAACTTCCCTTACAGCATCATTTGTACATTTTCTGTAGTTTATCACTGCATCTTCATGTTTTTGGACAAACTGTGCCTTGCAGCAATATGCATGGCTGCTATAATTTTTTGTATTATAATTCCCTTTTCTGCTTTTCTCAGTATGCACCTAAAGGAGATTTGCTAAACTTATGAAAACCATTATCAACACCAACAATGCAGTGTTTATTTGATTATAATAACAATGATCACATCATGTCCTCAATCACGAAAAACTGTGTGTGTGTGTGTGTGTGTGTGTGTGTGTGTGTGTGTGTGTGTGGGTGGGTGGGTGGGTGGGTGTTTGTAAGTTCAGAGAGAGAACATTGTACAAAAGTTTAGCAACAATATCTGTCTTGTGTGTATAGTGTCAAACATTCTATGTCTCAGCTGCAAGGCATGTGATTACCTTTACTTCTTCCATTGTTTGTATTCTATGCAGAAATACGTAGATATGTTCTTCCACAATATTCTTCCAGAAGCAATTTCAGTTTTAAAAAAACTTTTACAAAATGCAAGAATGCTTAATACCTTGCCATACACCTACCGAAGCCATACCAGCCCTACAAAAGCCCCAGTTATTAAACTGATTAAATGGATATGGTACCTGTGTGAATTTACTTCAGAAATTCATTATTATTTTGTGACAACTACTAACAAGGAAGCTAAATAGAAAGTTTTATATTTGATAATGGATTTTATATTTGATAACAGATAAAAACTCAATCCAAAGGTGTGATATATATTTGAGTATTAAATCCTGTGACATATTTTTAATGAATGTATTATAACTGTGATCTCACCTTATTATACGAGCAAGAATCTTGGAAGCACAATGCTGTGCTGTCTCCATCTGCACAATGTAATCTATCAGTGTTTCAAGAGTAGGTGCTAATGCCTGTCCTTCAGACAGTGAGTCCATATGTGAAACTCTTGAAAGCAACACAAGGATATAGCCCAAATCATTACCACTGCATGGGAGAGGTACCTCTGGAGGTCCCATGTCAGTATCACTATCAGCTTCACTGTCTTCAATCTGAAACATTTTGGAAAATGTCTAATTTTTATTTATTCGTAACATGTCAAAAAAAAAAAAAAAAAAAAAAAAACAACAATAAAATGTCAAGGCATAAATCATCAGAGCTGTTTGTAAAAAAATCAAGAGCTCACTATAATTATTTTCAGAAAAACTAAAAATAGTGGCCAAGAATATAAGAATTATTTATCAGCAAGAGTTCTGCACATTTAGATTAAAGGAATTATACTCCTATGTTTTGTAATGTCATCAAGATCTTCTAATTACTTAAACTATGTCATCAGGAATTACCAACATGTGTGACTTATCCTTATATCACATTTAATAGGCCAGCTCTTCTTCTTTTTATATATACAGTTGAACACCAAATTGACAACAAATAAAATACAGAGAGCAAACACAGGAATCATCTGAATAATAATGATCAACAAAAAACACTGACTAAATGGACAGAAGAGCTTGATGCCAGATGGAGAGGTGTAGCAGAAAATTGAGTCAGTAAAAGATACAATGAAAAAACGGACTGCATTTTTCTGCCATAAATCAAGATCACCAGCGACTAGAATAATTAACAACAATTCAGAATAATTAACAACAATTCAACTACTTCGGGGAAAATAAAATTAAAAATAATTAGCCCAATTCTACATAGAGTATGCAAAATTACTTGCCCTTCTTCTAGCAGCAGTGTAACACATATTTCTGATGGAGCAAAGCATTCCTACTGACTGCAAAAAATCACAGCCATTCCTGCCTTCAAGGAGGGTCATCAAACAAAACTATAGGCTGATCTGACATCAGCCAGTTGCAAAATTTTGGAACATGCTCACATTTTATGACATTTCTGGAGATCGAAAATCTCCTTGTAGGAATCAATATGGGTTCCGAGAGCAACCGCATGAAACCCAGCTAACTCTGTTCATCCATGATACCCAGAAAACAGTAGATACAGGTGCCTGGATAGATGTCGTGTGCTTGATTTCTGGAAGGCAATCATACAGTTTTGTACTGCCACCTAACGAACAAATTACAAGCTTACGGGGTATGATATTGTGTGAATGAACTGAAGAGTTGCTCAGAAACAGACCGCAGCAAGTGAGTCTCGGAGAAAAGTCTTCAGATGTAAAAGTAACTTCTGGCATACGCCAAGTGAGTGTTACAGGACCAGTACTTTACACAATGTATATAAATGGCCTAGTGTATATGGCAGCAGGAAAAAATGGTAAAAAATTTTATTGTATTCTACTTCCAACATTTTAACTACTCCACAGTACTTGTGGCTGGCTCCCACACTATTATGCTGAGCTAGGGACAACACCATGGTATTGCTGAGTGAGAGACGCCAACTTTTTGCCACAAACCAACCAATGAGAGCACCGCATGCCATCACATGAGGTATCATTTTACATGTGGGAAAAACATCCTGGATGCCCACCTACTACCATCCTATCATGTACAAAATTAATATTTTCCTGCCAATCCTATGGGCTGGCAACCATATCGATGCCTAGTGGTTTTCTGCCATGGGCCACTTTGCTGTTTGCTCTAGATGTTCCTTCGTGTTAGGCCGTGAAGGTTCAATTAAGCATCCGAGCACTTTATATGGCCACAGGCCGCTACATCGCACCGCCGCCGCCGCCTTCACCACCCACGATGCAGATGCCGACACTGCCACCACCTCCATGCGCAACCACATCCGCCGCTAAGTGATATAAGTGTCGCTGCAATGCATTCTGTTAGTTAATGACTCCAGTAAACTTCTGCCAAGGGATCTTTCCACTGCTTAGAATTGAGCGAGATCTTTTTTTTTTTTTTGGACATCTGTTCAGTCTCAGTTCCAGTTTTGTAACCAAGCCTCTATTAAGTCCTCACTAACCAGTGGAGACAACCAAATTGGCTACCGATGATGCAACTGCGGCCCTGAATCAGACTGATCACATTACATTACTGCAATAGCAGATAAAACACCCTGTCACTTGAAAAAATAGAGCTACAGGGATGGCTTAATGCGATAACTCGCAAATGTGAAGCCAGAGCTGCTGGAAATGCACCAACTGTGGGCAATTCAAGAGCCCCTAAACTTGAAACAGAAAAATTAGTACCAGATATTGTCAGTACGATTCCAGTTCTAGGTTTTGTACCTTCTTTTGCTTGAAAGCCAGGCAAAAATGTAACAACATTTTTGCAAAATGTCAGGGACATGGGACATGCACATGGCCAGACCATTTTTGTTAAATGACACAAAGCTGAAGCTTTAAGGCAATGCGCGAACTTATGTTGAATCATTAGATGCATTGCAGAAAGCACCCACTTTTGAATTCTTGGCAAAGGGACTAGCAGAGCACTACTCTGACATGCGTAGGTGTTAGATATTATTGTGATCGGTTATGAAGATAGAAGTTTTGAACCAGGAACAGCATCACGAGAAAAGACATAAGTACACTCCTGGAAATGGAAAGAAGAACACATTGACACCGGTGTGTCAGACCCACCATACTTGCTCCGGACACTGCGAGAGGGCTGTACAAGCAATGATCACACGCACGGCACAGCGGACACACCAGGAACCGAGGTGTTGGCCGTCGAATGGGGCTAGCTGCGCAGCATTTGTGCACCGCCGCCGTCAGTGTCAGCCAGTTTGCCATGGCATACGGAGCTCCATCGCAGTCTTTAACACTGGTAGCATGCAGCGACAGCGTGGACGTGAACCGTATGTGCAGTTGACGGACTTTGAGCGAGGGCGTATAGTGGGCATGCGGGAGGCCGGGTGGACGTACCGCCGAATTGCTCAACACGTGGGGCGTGAGGTCTCCACAGTACATCGATGTTGTCGCCAGTGGTCGGCGGAAGGTGCACGTGCCCGTCGACCTGGGACCGGACCGCAGCGACGCACGGATGCACGCCACGACCGTAGGATCCTACGCAGTGCCGTAGGGGACCGCACCGCCACTTCCCAGCAAATTAGGGACACTGTTGCTCCTGGGGTATTGGCGAGGACCATTCGCAACCGTCTCCATGAATCTGGGCTACGGTCCCGCACACCGTTAGGCCGTCTTCCGCTCACGCCCCAACATCGTGCAGCCCGCCTCCAGTGGTGTCGCGACAGGCGTGAATGGAGGGACGAATGGAGACGTGTCGTCTTCAGCGATGAGAGTCGCTTCTGCCTTGGTGCCAATGATGGTCGTATGCGTGTTTGGCGCCGTGCAGGTGAGCGCCACAATCAGGACTGCATACGACCGAGGCACACAGGGCCAACACCCGGCATCATGGTGTGGGGAGCGATCTCCTACACTGGCCGTACACCACTGGTGATCGTCGAGGGGACACTGAATAGTGCACGGTACATCCAAACCGTCATCGAACCCATCGTTCTACCATTCCTAGACCAGCAAGGGAACTTGCTGTTCCAACAGGACAATGCACGTCCGCATGTATCCCGTGCCACCCAACGTGCTCTAGAAGGTGTAAGTCAACTACCCTGGCCAGCAAGATCTCCGGATCTGTCCCCCATTGAGCATGTTTGGGACTGGATGAAGCGTCGTCTCACGCGGTCTGCACGTCCAGCACGAACGCTGGTCCAACTGAGGCGCCAGGTGGAAATGGCATGGCAAGCCGTTCCACAGGACTACATCCAGCATCTCTACGATCGTCTCCATGGGAGAATAGCAGCCTGCATTGCTGCGAAAGGTGGATATACACTGTACTAGTGCCGACATTGTGCATGCTCTGTTGCCTGTGTCTATGTGCCTGTGGTTCTGTCAGTGTGATCATGTGATGTATCTGACCCCAGGAATGTGTCAATAAAGTTTCCCCTTCCTGGGACAATGAATTCACGGTGTTATTATTTCAATTTCCAGGAGTGTAGTTACCTGAGAGGAAAGTTTGTGCATTAGCACCTTTGATAAAGAATCAGTTGAAAGAAAAGTTGACACATTTGCCTGAGTCAGAGCAAAATCTTTAGTATCCAATTTTCAAGGAATATGCATGGTTATACGAGGAAAGGCAATACTTGTCAGCAACTGTTCTCATACGACCCAAAATTCCCACAGGAGACACTAGACCAACAGCGCAGAAGCCATACAGTTTACCCCATCAATTACAATATATTGTTGAAGATATTATTCAGTAGCAATTGGCTGCAGTGATAATTCAACCCTCTGCAAGTCCTTGGGATAGTCATGCCAAAAAAATCAATCAATAGGGAGAAAACCTACCGTCTATGTGTCAATATGAGAGCAGTAAACAAGGATACCACACCCGACACACTGCCACGTATCGACAAGACTTTAGACAAGTTAGGAAATTGCAAGTACTTTACCACATGCGTTCTGGATATGATCAGATTCCAACCGCACTACAAAATAGGCCTAAAACTGCTTCTGTGGTCCCATCGGATTGTATGAATTCTTACGGATGCCTTTTGGTCTAAGAAATGCGCCTGCCACTTTTCAAAGAATTGCAGACTTGTTACTGAAAGGTTTAAAGCCTACTACGTGTCTTGTGTATCCTGACAACATTATAATTTTTGCAAAAACAATGGGAGGATATGCTGAAAGATTAAGAAATGCACTATCTAGGTTGCAAAGTGCACACTTGAGATTAAAACTCGAAAAATGATCCTTTGCACTGTCACAAGTTCAGTACCTGGGCACATCCTTAGTTCTGATGGAGTTAAGTCAGATCCTAAGCTAACTGAAGCAGTAGACAATTTTCCGGACCCAAGAAAGGTAAAGAATTACAATCTTTCCTAGGTTTAGCCAATTATTATAGGTGTTTTGTGCATGATTATGCTACAATAGCAAAGCCTTTAACAAAATTACTAAAGAAAGATGCAGTATTTGAATGGACAGATGAGTGTAAAGCATCAATGAGGAAAATTACAAGAATTTTGACTAGTCGACCTTTACTAATACATCCAGATTTTGAAAACTCTTTTATTCATCCAACTGACATATCAGATTACACTGTCAGAGCTGTTTTAAGTTAGCAGTATAATGGTTACACCTCCAGTGAAATGAATTCAGGAGATTAATTACAGTACTATCGAGAAGGAGTTGCTAGCTCTCATGTTAGGATCAAATTACTTTAAGAGTTACTTGCATGGACATCAGTTTACTGTGGTTACAGACCATGCTGCTTTGGTATGGACATTCAGTTTAAAAGACCCTTGTAGTTGCTTCACTAGATGGGCATAAAAATTGTCAGGATATGATTACACAGTTCGGCGTAAGTCTGGCTGCCTGCACAGCAATGCCAACAGCTTACGCAGAAAGGTGAAGAGTTGCACAAACAGATTATGTTTCCATAGAAGAACTGATGGTGGTTGTTGGGATGTTTAAAGGGGACTAAACAGCGAAGGTCATCAGTCCCCCATTCCAAAAATAGGCGAGACATAAATTTGCGGAGCAGGTAAAACCCCAAGAGGAAGGAGACTCCCCCCCCCCAGGCACTGAAAGAACACAAATGCGGCAACGAACACTACAGACAAGAAGAGTACAGATAAACACCAGACAGAAAGAAACAGAAGAAAATAAGATGGTCGGAGACTGGCTGACTGACCAGGAGAACAAAGAAAAGGGAAAGAGTCAACCATCCGACTACACACTAAAATCTGCAACCAAATATGAGAGACTCGAGGACAAGAGACACAGAAAGGGAAAGGTGCAGGACCTCCCTAAATGGAACCATAAAAAGGACTACCACGGATAAAATTTAAAACATCGTCAGCCATGGATGCATCGTCGCATAAAACCAAAGGCAAAGTGCCCGGGAGATTGAAAGACTGCCGGAGGGTGCACAGTCGGGGACACTCCAAAAAAATGTGGGTGACCGTCAGCCGGGACCCACACCGACACAGGGGGGCATCCTCCTGACGCAAAAGATGGCCGTGCATCAGGTAGGTATGGCCGATGCGGAGCCGACACAGGATGACAGAGTCCCTGCGAGAAGCCCGCAGGGAGGACCGCCACACATCGGTCGTCTCCTTAACAGCCCGCAGTTTATTCGGGGATGTCAGGCCACGCCACTCATCAGCCCACATCCCAAGCACCTTACAGCGCAACACCAACTGCTGATCACGAGCCGGGAGGCCGATCCCCAAAGCTGGGGCGTCGATCGCCCCTTTGGCCAGCCTGTCGACACGTTCGTTCTCCGGGATGCCAACATGACCTGGCGTCCAAACAAAGACCACCGAACGACCAGAGCGGGTCATGGTGGAAACAGACTCCCGAATAGAAGATACCAGAGGAGAAGAGGTATAGCAGCGGTCGATGGCCTGGAGGCTGCTCAGGGAGTCACTGAAGATGACGATGGACGTACCTGAGCAGGAACGCATATGCTCAAGAGCGCGCAATATGGCCACCAGCTCTGCAGTAAAAATACTGCAGCCAGCCGGCAAGGAGTGCTGTTCAACATGGTCAGCATGAGCAAAAGCGTAGGCAGTGCGATCATCAACCAGGGAACCATCAGTGCAGACAGTCTCACAGCCCGAAAATGAGGCGAGGAGCGCAAGAGAACGGCGACGGAGGGCCACATGCGGAACTGAGTCCTTGGGTCCCCGTGCCAAGTCCAGACGGACAGACGGCCGGGGCAAACACCAGGGAGGCATTGGTGCACGGACCCGGAAGGGAGGCAGAAGAGGGAATGACCCCACTTCTGACAGCAGGGACTGGACGCGGACAGCTATGGAAAGCCCAGACCAAGGTCGCCGTTTGGGCAGATGGAGGACCATGGCAGGGAAAGCGATGATTGGGATGGCCCGGCGAGCAATGCACGTGGACAGCATAGTCAGCGAGCAGTCGATGGTGGCGAATCCGCAGCGGGGGAACCCCGGCCTCCACCAGAAGACTATCCACGGAGCTCGTACGGAAAGCGCCAGTTGCAAGCCGAACCCCACAGTGGTGTACGGGGTCCAACAATGTCAACACTGAGGGTGATGCAGATCCATAGGCCAGGCTCCCATAATCAAGCCTGGACTGCACAAGGGCTCTGTACAATCGCAACAGCATGCAGCGATCTGCACCCCAAGACGTGTGGCTCAGGGAGTGGAGGGCGTTGAGATGCCACCAGCACTTTTGCTTCAGCTGAGTAATATGAGGAACCCATGTGAGCCGGGCATCAAAGACGAGTCCTAAGAAGCGGCTAGTGAACACCACTTCAAGGAGGTGGCCGTCGATGTAATGTTCAGGATGAGGGTGGACCGTCCGACGCCTGCAGAAGTGCATATCTCGAGTCTTGGCTGCAGAGAACTGAAAACCATGAGTCAGAGCCCATGATGCTGCCTTGCAAACGGCGACTTGCAGCCTGCGTTCGGCGACGCCCGTAGTCGTTGAGGTGCAGAAGACGTCAGCATACAAAGAAGGAGACACCGACGACCCCACGGCTGCAGCCAGACCATTAATGGCCACTAGAAATAAGGAGACGCTCAACACCGAGCCCTGCGGGACCCCATTTTCCTGTATATAAGATGAACTAGAGGCGGCACCGACTTGCACCCGGAAAGAGCGGCGCAATAAAAAGGTTTGAAGAAAAGCCGGGAGCTGACCACGAAGACCCCACTCATGCAACATAGCAAGGATGTGATGCCTCCATGTGGTGTCATACGCCTTCCGCAGATCAAAAAATACAGTAACGAGATGCTGACGTCGGGCAAAGGCCGTACGGATAGCAGATTCCAGCCGCACCAAATTGGGAAGAACTGAAAGAATCACAATAGATAGATGTAGAATGCCACCGGTATGCATCACTATCTGATTTTGTTACAGAATATGGTATACTATATTGTTACCTTGATGGGTAACAGAGTAGCAATACCTAATGAATTGCAACAATGAACAATAGCAATGGAACAGGCAAAGGGGGGAAGTGTCAGTGGTACATATGGTACCCTCCACTGTACACTGTAATGAGCCATTTGCAGAGTACAGATCTAAATGTAAATGTAGGTTCTATAGGATCTATACAAGGTCCACACGTCATTTCTGATGAGCTAAAAAATGTTTATAAAACACGGGAATACGACACTTTAGGATTTGGGCATACTTTCATCAATGAGATATAAGCGAAATGATTATGCAGGGACAGGATAGATTTTGTTGGATTTTCTGTGCAAGAAAACAGTCCACATGGACTGGTTGTATAGAGTACTTTGAGGAAATTATAAACAATCTTAAGCATGATGCAACAGGATTTCCACCATGTGAACTAACGTGTAACCAGGAACCACATAAAATAATTACTAAGTTGACTGACTATCCTCTTTTATACAGTATCTCATTAGTCAAGAACAAATTGCAATCAGGTGCAAATACAAAAAAGAGAGCATTAGATAGGACATGATGACATGCTGTAAAAGCTCCCCCTATTATTTTCAAAATAGGAGTATGAAAAGAATGGGATAACTTGCACCTATGAACATTACATAAAAGAAAAAACTATTATTCTGAAAGTCTTGCTTAAAAGGAATCTACAAAATGCCTAATCAAGTAGTAAGTAATGAGGTCTCTATTATTCATAAGAACTTTTGTGAATATTGTCTGAATATGCAATATAAGATGCCACTGAACATGTTTATTACATATTATTTACAAGAACTGAGGAAGTGGTGGTGTGTAATACAGCCAGTATGTGTTGAAATACAATCAGTATAATGATGAAATATGGCACAATACTAAATATTAAGAACATAAAATGTTGTAAAATGAGCTGAAATGCAGATGTATAATGAGGAGAAAGAGATTTATGGTAAAAGAGGGAAGTATTGTGTATAATTCACTCACTTCTTGGCTATGTGTCTGGAAAATGCACACCACTGCAGTAGTGCAAAAGGTTGAGTAGGTTCATAAATGACTGGCACAGAGATAGATGTGGTCAGAATGATGTGAATTGTGATTTATTAGTCGCATAACATACACTTACAAATCATGTGTTTATGGTATAGGAGACACGTCAAAAATTACAAACTAGTGTTTCAGCATATGCAGACCATACATGGAGAACTTATTATGCCTGCTTTTTGAAAGCAGTAATGCAAGCAAGCTAGGAGATAGTACTTGTGAATAACTAATCTGTGTACTGAACAACAGCAGAGGAAATAAAAGAAATACATAAAGCCACTCCTAAGTGTAATGTCAAGAACACACCTTATTTAAATAATATGTAAATAATGAAATGCAAACTAACCAGTGTGTTGATAAAAATTACCTGTATTGATGCAACGAGAGAGGAGAAAAAACCAGTGGTAAGAAAATATCTCATAATAAATACATCTTAAGAGTGGAACACCACTAATACTTCTGAATCATGTACTTCTGTGTGAAAATAATGTAGTCATTGACTTATTATAAGGGGCAAAGTTCCTGACAGCTAGCTATTTAGTTTTGTAAAGCAATGAATACAAGCAAAATGAATTAATAATGAAAAGAATGACTAATATCTGATCTCATACAGGATTTTTGACTAAACTGAGAAAATTTTGAAAGCTGAATAATTCTTTCAAGAAAAATTCATTCTGTTAGCTTCTTTCATGTTAGTTATGTTCTTCATGTTCAGTTAAGTGTAAATAGCGTAATAATAGGGAGGATGTTCGTTTATTTCTCTCACTACAAATAACATGTGTAAATACTTAGATAGTATTATTTCTTGGTACAAACTTGGGAGTCCATATGTACAAGTGGCCTGAGCACTGTTCACTAAAGAAATGTCTGAAGCCATGTCAATCCATTAGCCCTCCCAGACCAGCTGATGTTGAGGAGCACACCAACCCCAGCAACTCCTCCCTTTTGCTCGTATAACTACAAGTGTGTCTGTAAGGACACTCCCCTCAGTGGCTACAACAATGCTACACAAAGCAAGTACACACTGTTACGATAAGTGAGTGGACTGACTGACTGACTGAGTGCAAACAAGAATGCCTAAAATATGAGAAATAAGTACAAAACTGTGTCATCTCCTGTGAAAAATTATTTAAAAAATTTCTTCTGTTAAAGTATATTGCGTAAATATCTTCTGGTAAACCTGCCGTGATGTAAGGTCGTTGTCCATGAAACTCTTCAGCTCCTAACGTTTCGTCCAGAGCTGCGCTGGACATCTTCAGAGGGGTGTTTCTCCTCCGGTGAGTCTTGCTGACTGACCGTGTCAATCCATTAGCCCTCCCAGACCAGCTGATGTTGAGGAGCACACCAACCCCAGCAACTCCTCCCTTTTGCTCGTGTAACTACAAGTGTGTCTGTCGGCAAGACTCACCGGAGGAGAAACACCCCCCTCAAGATGTCCAACGCAGCTCTGGATGAAACATTAGGAGCTGAAGAGTTTCATGTACCACGACATTACATCCCGGAAGGTTTACCAGAAGATATGTCATCCGGTCGTGAAAGCTTTCATACTATGATATTGCGTAAATGTTTTGTGCGTATCAAGTTTCTAAAATTTTGAAATTTCATAATTCTTCTGAATTTTTTTTTTTTTTATTTGAAATTTTAATTTCAATACTACATGTTTGAAAGATTACAACAATAAGGCAAATCTTTAGTTAAATGTTCCCTAAAAGTTTTTGATTAGAAGAAAAGAAGACCATTTCAAAATCATAATTTCAATGAATTTAAATTCCTTTGGTATATTTGCTTTCAAAAGCAAATATTTAATTTGTTCCAAATTTTTGTCACAAAAGCAAATAGGGTGAGATGTGAAGAAGCAAGAGCACTTGGTAGCTTGCAGCAGGTGAGAGTGGGACTTTCCCCCGACCCCCTTCCTCCCCCTCCCCCCCCCCCCCCCCTCCCACACCCTTCTCCCTCCTCTCATTCTAGACTTTTAAGACAAGATCGCAAACTGTCATCCCAGGCATGCCTCCATAATATTGTGCAAAAGCATACAAAAAATTTTTGTACTTTGATACCATGAAATTTGCTACAAAATTGGTTTAGAAAAATGTATACATAGTTTATCTTGGAGTTTGAACAACATTTGGTCAACAGTTTACACAGAAACAGATGTCTTGCAAAATTTTTTAATCCACTGAAATTTGAAGATACATGTTTGAACTTTTACTAGCATAAATGTTTTGAAATAAGTACACATTGTGTGGATGTCTCTGTGGAGTTACCTTAAACATTTTACAAGTGATTGGTGTTTTACAGAATTCTTACATCCACTGAAATTTGAGGCAAAAATGCTGAAATTTTAATAGTAGATGTATTTCAGCAGAAAAACATGGTATGGAAATTATTGTAACATTACGTTCAATATTTTAAAAGTTTTTCAAAGAAATGTAGATTTCAGCCATCACCGGCTGTTCCCAACCTTTCTTAGACCATTACCCATGAGTACAACTAGACATTAGCTAGTAAAACAACCCCCCCCCCCGCCCAATCCACACACACACACACACACACACACACACACACACACACCATCACCAACTTTAGTACCTAACTAAACAGACTTTTCTTGGAAAGCTAATGAAAAATGAATTATATTTAGTGTGTCTGTGTTTTTGTGTGTGTGTGTGTGTGTGTGTGTGTGTGTGTGTGTGTGTGTGTGTGTGTGTTTGTTTTAGAATGAATGACGAAGGAATTAGTGGTGTACTGCAAGTGCTACTCACAACTCCTCCTCAGATAAGAAAGTTAACTATCTAACTATCCACAGTGAGGGTAGATACTTGTTACAAAACATACTTTCCCTGTGTTACTCCTCCCATTGCGGCACTTGCTTCACCTGCACTCTGCAACCCCATTTAAAATCAACCAAGTTAAAATGTGTGCACTATACTTACTGTTCATAAATCACTAGTTTGCTGCTCTCCTTAATTCTGAAATGGCAGAAACTGCCACTAATAGTAATACTAACAATAATAATAATACTAATAATACTGTGTACAGTACAATAGTAGTCCTTGTAGTTACTGCTGTGTCATGTTGTCAATTAATTCATTTATCTGTTTCGAAACAAGTGATGAACTAATTTCTGGACTATTGCAAGTGCTATCTACAACTTGAAGAAGAAGTTTTCTTGAGACATTTAGTATTTATTATGCATATGTCTCACTTTTGTCATCAGCAATATATGGGACAAAGCACAAGATATGTGTGAAGGAAATAGTGTGCATATAATATTAGGAACGGAAAGTTGGTTAAAACCGGAAGTGAACAGTAACGAAATCCTAGACACAGAATGGAATATATACCGCAAGGATAGGATAAACGCCAATGGTGGAGGAGTATTTATAGCAGTAAAGAATTCAATAATATCCAGTGAAGTTATTAGCGAATGCGAATGTGAAATAATCTGGGTTAAGTTAAGTATCAAAGGTGGGTCAGATATGATAGTCGGATGCTTCTATAGACCACCTGCATCAGCAACCGTAGTAGTTGAGCGCCTCAGAGAGAACCTGCAGAACGTCATGAAGAAGTTTCGTGATCATACTATTGTAATAGGGGGAGACTTCAATCTACCAGGTATAGAATGGGATAGTCACACAATCAGAACTGGAGCCAGGGACAGAGACTCTTGTGACATTATCCTGACTGCCTTGTCCGAGAATTACTTCGAGCAGATAGTTAGAGAACCAACTCGTGAAGCTAACGTTTTAGACCTCATAGCAACAAATAGACCGGAACTTTTCGACTCCGTGAATGTAGAAGAGGGTATCAGTGATCATAAGTCAGTGGTTGCATCAATGACTACAAGTGTAATAAGAAATGCCAAGAAAGGAAGGAAAATATATTTGCTTAACAAGAGTGATAGGGCACAAATCGCAGAATATCTGAGTGACCACCATCAAACGTTCATTTCTGAGGAAGAGGATGTGGAACAAAAATGGAAAAAATTCAGAAACATCGTCCAGTACGCCTTAGATAAGTTCGTACCGACTAAGGTCCAAAGCGAGGGGAAAGATCCACCATGGTATAACAATCATGTACGAAAGGTACTACGGAAACAAAGAAAGCTTCATCATAGGTTTAAGAGTAGTCGAATCATAGCTGATAAGGAAAAGCTGAACAAAGCGAAAAAGAGCGTAAAGAGAGCAATGAGAGAAGCATTCAACGAATTCGAACATAAAACATTGGCAAACAATCTAAACAAGAACCCTAAAAAGTTTTGGTCATATGTAAAATCGGTAAGCGGATCTAAATCCCCTATTCAGTCACTCGTTGACCACGATGGCACCGAAACAGAGGACGACCGAAGAAAGGCAGAAATACTGAATTCAGTGTTCCGAAACTGTTTCACTGCGGAAAATCGTAACACGGTCCCTGACTTCAGCCGTCGCACGGACGCCAAAATGGAAAATATTGAAATAAACGATATCGGAATTGAAAAACAACTGCTATCACTTAGTAGCGGAAAAGCATCCGGACCAGACGAGATACCCTTAAGATTCTACAGTGATTATGCTAAAGAACTTGCCCCCTTTCTATCAGCAATTTATCGTAGATCGCTGGAAGAACGTAAAGTACCTAGCGACTGGAAGAAAGCGCAGGTCGTTCCCATTTTCAAGAAGGGTCATAAATCAGATGCGAATAATTATAGGCCTATTTCGCTTACGTCAATCTGTTGTAGAATAATGGAACATGTTTTGTGTTCTCGTATTATGACGTTCTTAGATAATACAAATCTCCTTCATCATAACCAACATGGATTCCGCAAACAGAGATCATGTGAAACTCAGCTCGCCCTATTTGCCCAAGAAATTCACAGTGCCGTAGACACTGGCGAGCAGATTGATGCCGTATTCCTGGACTTCAGGAAGGCATTTGATACTGTTCCGCACTTACGTTTAGTGAAAAAAATACGAGCTTACGGAATATCGGACCAGGTTTGTGATTGGATTCAGGATTTCCTAGAAGAAAGAACACAACATGTCATTCTTAACTGTTCAAAATCTGCAGATGTAGAGGTAATTTCAGGAGTACCGCAGGGAAGCATGATAGGACCTTTATTGTTTACAATATACATAAATGACTTAGTTGACAACATCGGTAGCTCCGTGAGGCTATTTGCAGATGACACGGTTGTCTACAAGAAAGTAGCAACATCAGAAGACTCGTACATACTCCAGGAGGACCTGCAGAGGATTAATGCATGGTGCGACAGCTGGCAGCTTTCCCTTGTTGTTGTTGTGGTCTTCAGTCTTGAGACTGGTTTGATGCAGCTCTCCATGCTACTCTATCCTGTGCAAGCTTTTTCATCTCCCAGTACCTACTGCAACCTACATCCTTCTGAATCTGCTTAGTGTATTCATCTCTTGGTCTCCCTCTACGATTTTTACCCTCCACGCTGCCCTCCAATACTAAATTGGTGATCCCTTGATGCCTCAGAACATGTCCTACCAACCGATCCCTTCTTCTGGTCAAGTTGTGCCACAAACTTCTCTTCTCCCCAATCCTATTCAATACTTCCTCATTATTTATGTGATCTACCCATCTAATCTTCAGCATTCTTCTGTAGCACCACATTTCGAAAGCTTCTATTCTCTTCTTGTCCAAACTGTTTATCGTCCACGTTTCACTTCCATACATGGCTACACTCCATACGAATACTTTCAGAAATGACTTCCTGACACTTAAATCTATACTGGATGTTAACAAATTTCTCTTCTTCAGAAACGCTTTCCTTGCCATTGCCAGCCTACATTTTATATCCTCTCTACTTCGACCATCATCAGTTATTTTGCTCCCCAAATAGCAAAACTCCTTTACTACTTTAAGTGCCTCATTTCCTAATCTAATTCCCTCAGCATCACCCGACTTAATTAGACTACATTCCATTATCCTTGTTTTGCTTTTGTTGATGTTCATCTTATATCCTCCTTTCAAGACACTGTCCATTCCATTCAACTGCTCTTCCAAGTCCTTTGCTGTCTTTGACAGAATTACAATGTCATCGGCGAACCTCAAAGTTTTTATTTCTTCTCCATGAATTTTAATACCTACTCCGAATTTTTCTTTTGTTTCCTTTACTGCTTGCTCAATATACAGATTGAACAACATCGGGGAGAGGCTACAACCCTGTCTTACTCCCTTCCCAACCACTGCTTCCCTTTCATGTCCCTCGACTCTTATAATTGCCATCTGGTTTCTGTACAAATTGTAAATAGCCTTTCGCTCCCTGTATTTTACCCCTGCCACCTTTAGAATTTGAAAGAGAGTATTCCAGTCAACATTGTCAAAAGCTTTCTCTAAGTCTACAAATGCTAGAAACGTAGGTTTGCCTTTCCTTAATCTTTCTTCTAAGATAAGTCGTAAGGTCAGTATTGCCTCACGTGTTCCAGTGTTTCTACGGAATCCAAACTGATCTTCCCCGAGGTTGGCTTCTACTAGTTTTTCCATTCGTCTGTAAAGAATTCGTGTTAGTATTTTGCAGCTGTGACTTATTAAACTGATAGTTCGGTAATTTTCACATCTGTCAACACCTGCTTTCTTTGGGATTGGAATTATTATATTCTTCTTGAAGTCTGAGGGTATTTCGCCTGTTTCATACATCTTGCTCACCAGATGGTAGAGTTTTGTCAGGACTGGCTCTCCCACGGCCGTCAGTAGTTCCAATGGAATATTGTCTGCTCCGGGGGCCTTGTTTCGACTCAGGTCTTTCAGTGCTCTGTCAAACTCTTCACGCAGTATCATATCTCCCATTTCATCTTCATCTACATTCTCTTCCATTTCCATAATATTGTCCTCAAGTACATCGCCCTTGTATAGACCCTCTATATACTCCTTCCACCTTTCTGCTTTCCCTTCTTTGCTTAGAACTGGGTTTCCATCTGAGCTCTTGATATTCATACAAGTCGTTCTCTTTTCTCCAAAGGTCTCTTTAATTTTCCTGTAGGCGGTATCTATCTTGCCCCTAGTGAGATAGGCCTCTACATCCTTACATTTGTCCTCTAGCCATCCCTGCTTAGCCATTTTGCACTTCCTGTCGATCTCATTTTTGAGACGTTTGTATTCCTTTTTGCCTGTTTCACTTACTGCATTTTTATATTTTCTCCTTTCATCAATTAAATTCAATATTTCTTCTGTTACCCAAGGATTTCTACTAGCCCTCGTCTTTTTACCTACTTGGTCCTCTGCTGCCTTCACTACTTCATCCCTCAAAGCTACCCATTCTTCTTCTACTGTATTTATTTCCCCCATTCCTGTCAATTGCTCCCTTATGCTCTCCCTGAATCTCTGTACAACCTCTGGTTCTTTTAGTTTATCCAGGTCCCATCTCCTTAAATTCCCACCTTTTTGCAGTTTCTTCAGTTTTAATCTACAGGTCATAACCAATAGATTGTGGTCAGAGTCCACATCTGCCCCTGGAAATGTCTTACAATTTAAAACCTGGTTCCTAAATCTCTGTCTTACCATTATATAATCTATCTGATACCTTTTAGTATCTCCAGGGTTCTTCCATGTATACAACCTTCTTTCATGATTTTTAAACCAAGTGTTAGTTATGATTATGTTGTGCTCTGTGCAAAATTCGACCAGGCGGCTTCCTCTTTCATTTCTGTCCCCCAATCCATATTCACCTACTATGTTTCCTTCTCTCCCTTTTCCTACACTCGAATTCCAGTCACCCATGACTATTAAATTTTCGTCTCCCTTCACAATCTGAATAATTTCTTTTATTTCATCATATATTTCTTCAATTTCTTCGTCATCTGCAGAGCTAGTTGGCATATAAACTTGTACTACTGTAGTAGGCGTGGGCTTCGTATCTATCTTGGCCACAATAATGCGTTCACTATGCTGTTTGTAGTAGCTTACCCGCATTCCTATTTTCCTATTCATTATTAAACCTACTCCTGCATTACCCCTATTTGATTTTGTGTTTATAACCCTGTAGTCACCTGTAGTCTTTCCCTTTCCCTAAACGTAGATAAATGTAATATAATGCGCATACATAGGGGCAGAAATCCATTCCAGTACGATTATGCCATAGGTGGTAAATCATTGGAAGCGGTAACGACCGTAAAATACTTAGGAGTTACTATCCGGAGCGATCTGAAGTGGAATGATCACATAAAACAAATAGTGGGAAAAGCAGGCGCCAGGTTGAGATTCATAGGAAGAATTCTAAGAAAATGTGACTCATCGATGAAAGAAGTAGCTTACAAAACGCTTGTTCGTCCAGTTCTTGAGTATTGCTCATCAGTATGGGACCCTTACCAGGTTGGATTAATAGAAGAGATAGACATGATCCAGCGAAAAGCAGCGCGATTCATCATGGGGACATTTAGTCAGCGCGAGAGCGTTACGGAGATGCTGAACAAGCTCCAGTGGCGGACACTTCAAGAAAGGCGTTACGCAATACGGAGAGGTTTATTATCGAAATTACGAGAGAGCACATTCCGGGAAGAGATGGGCAACATATTACTACCGCCCACATATATCTCGCGTAATGATCACAACGAAAAGATCCGAGAAATTAGAGCAAATACGGAGACTTACAAGCAGTCGTTCTTCCCACGCACAATTCGTGAATGGAACAGGGAAGAGGGGATCAGATAGTGGTACAATAAGTACCCTCCGCCACACACCGTAAGGTGGCTCGCGGAGTATAGATGTAGATGTAGATGTAGATGGGCTATGTGAGGAACCTGTAACCTCCATTGCATTTATGCTCCTAATTGAGGAAAAGTAATTATTGATAACTCCCTCAGGGGAGCCTGAAACCCCTAGAGAGCACGTTCCGAGGTGGTGGATTGGGGAACACCTCCCAGACATGGTTGGTAAGAGGGAAATCAAATACCTCCTGGGGAACAACAGGCAGCTGCAGTGAGCAACTGCAAACAGCATCTGACCCAGAGTGGGTGGATGGTATCATATGTGGAAAGCAACGGGAAGCTCTCACATTACTGTTCTCAAGGCGCACTTGACATAGCCCTCTATGTGCAAAATAATGATTCCCCTCAATCAGATCCCCGGGAAGGGAGTACATCAAGGCTAACTGAAAGTGTAAACATAAAGAAAAAGAAAAGGAAAGAGGAAAAGCTAAGGACTGGTACATGGAATATTCGCACCCTTGTACAATGTGGCAAATTGGAAAATGCGAAAAAAGAGATGGAGCACAACAATATAGATATTCTGGGAATGTGTGAGGTGAGATGGGGAGGAAATGCTGTGCTACAGAGTGATGGCTACAAACTATTTTATTTAGGCTAGGAAAAAACGGAATGAATGGAGTAGCTATAATGGTAAAGAAGAAGATAAAAACCATAATACCGAAGGTGGAATACATAAATAGCAGATTGATGATGCTGAGGTTGAAAGGTCACAAGAAAGATGTAGTTCTGATACAGGTCTATACACCAACCAGCCAACACAGTGATGATGAGATTGAATAGAGCTACAACAGAACTGTATCACTGGTGGAGAGAGAGGAGAAAACAGGCATGCATCATGTAATGGGAGATTGGAATGCAGTGGTTGGCAAAGGGAAAGATGAAGATGTGGTTGGTAAGTTTGGATTGGGTAAGAGAAACGAAGGAGGTGCGAGAATGGTCAGATTTTGTAAGGAAAGCTCACTGGTAGTTGAAAACATGCTTTTTAAACATCACAAAAAAAGTAGGTACACATGGGCATCGAATATACACAATAGCAGATACCAGATCAATTACATACTAATACAGAGTAGATTCCTAACATGCATGATAAATGCCAAGGCTTATCCAGGAGCAGATATTAACTCTGATCACAACTTGGTTGTAGCAGATGTGCAGGTTAGATAGAAAAGAATGTTGGTAGGTAAAGTGAGAGAGAAATTTAGCTTGGATGTTCTAAAGGAAGAAGGAATGACCAAAAAGCTTGGAGAGTTTCGAGAGAAGTGGAAAGTTAGAGAAAAGACAGAAGGCATAAAAGAACAGTAGAACCAGTTCAGAGGCACCCTGAAAGCAACCAGTAAAGATGTTGTTGGTCTGGTGAAGTGCAAGTGGAAAAGGAATCTGTGGGTTACCAATGAGATGATATCGTAGACGGCAGAAAGGAGGAAATGGAAGAATGCACAAACTGATGAAGGAAAAGGGCAATACAGAAGACTGAACAATGATCTGAGAAAAGTAACTGATCAGGCCAGGGAAAAATGGACGAGAGAAATCTGGCCAGAAATTGAGGCACTGGAGAAAGAGGGCAAGTATGAAAAGATGTATCAAGTAGCCAAGGAAATACTATTTCAGTGAAGGAAGAACATAACAAATATGGAGATAGAAGAGAAAGATGGAACTCTTTTAAGTGACCCACACATTGTTCAGAATAGATGGAAAGAATATACTGAAACTCTCTATGAAGCGGATCAAAGACCTTCTGATCTGCAGATTGAGAAGGACGAATCAGTAAATGAAGATTTTATCCTAGGTTCAGGGGTAAATAAGGCATTGGGAGAACTTAAAAACAACGAAGTGTGTGGTACAGATGACTTTCTGGAAGAAATCTTAGAGTTTAAAAGAAACAGGCGAAAATGAGTTGACCTCTCTTTGCAACTAAATCTATGACAAAGGGGAATGACCACAAGACTTTCTCATAAGTATAATAGTCCCAACCCCAAAGACTACTAATCCCAAAAAAGTGAAGACCACAGGACAATCAGTCTAATATCGCAGGCAGCAAAAGTAGTTCTTCAAATTCTGAATAGGAGGCTATATGGAATGCTGGAAGAAACTTGAAGAA
Source organism: Schistocerca serialis cubense (assembly GCF_023864345.2). Lineage (NCBI taxonomy): Eukaryota > Metazoa > Arthropoda > Insecta > Orthoptera > Acrididae > Schistocerca > Schistocerca serialis. Next base: position 918,027,574 of record NC_064638.1, on the reverse strand, counting down.
GAACAGTATGGTTTCATAAGAAGAAAGGAAACACAAGATGCCATTGGACTTCTAAGAACCATAGGCAAAAGACGCATAGAGAAGGGCAAAGAAGTCTATGCTGTCTTCATAGACCTCGAAAAGGCCATTACCACGGGGCAGTGGGATATCTTGAAAAATAATGGAGTAAAGTGGAAGGAGAGAAGATTCATCACAAATCTGTACCTGAATCAGAAAGCTCGGATACAAATAGGTAACGGCATCTCTGAAGACAGCAAGATTGGGAGAGATGTTAGACAGGGCTGTTGTCTCTCACCGGTCCTATTTAACATCTATCTGGAGGAAGTACTGGAAAGCTGTTTGGATGGGACAAGAGGTGTCAGGATAAGTGGGCAGAAAATTGAATGTATAAGATTTGCAGATGACATGGCGATCCTCGCAGAAAATCAAGAGACACTGACTCAAATGCTAAATGATCTGAATGAAGCCTGTGCAGCATATGATATGAAAATTAATAAAAATAAAACCAAAAGCATGGTCATAGAGCTAAAGAAAAGAAAAGTGAAAATTAAGTTGGAGTCAGAAATCACAGAACAGATACGAGCATTCAAGTATTTGGGAAGTTGGATTAAAGAAGACATGGATTGCCAACAAGATATCAAAGAGAGAATGGTTCTGGTAAAAGAGGCATTTCAAAAGCAGAGAAGACTCCTAATTAGTTGTTTGAACAAGGCATTAAAGAAGTGACTGGTTAAGTGCTTAATATGGAGCGTGGCCTTATATGGAGCAGAAATGAGGACTTTGAGAAAGCAGGATGAGAAGAGAATTGAAGCTTGTGAAATGTGGATATGGCATAGAATGGGGAAGATCAGCTGGACTAATAAAGTCAGGAATGAAGAAGTACTGAGGAGAGAACAGAGGATGCTGATGATGGTGAAGAACAGCAAACTAACCTGGATAGGCTAATATCTACAAAGAGACTGTCTTCTAGTAGAGGCAACTGACTGTCTCTTTCTGGAAAAGAGAGGTAAGAGCAGAAGGAGGCTCCAGATGCTGGATGATGTCAGCAGGCCACAAGCAGGATACCAAAGAATGCAGAGGAATGCAAAAGACAGAGAAGCATGGAGGGCTATGCAGTCAAAACCTGCCCCAAGGCAGACAACCCAATGATGATGATATATAATCAATATTAATCTTACAAAATTTTGATAATAGTAATGATATTTTGGAAACAGTTTAGTTTTATTTTACCTCTCAGGAGGTAATAACCCCCAGGCTGGAAACCAATGGCCTAGACTATAGTAAAATGTAATAGATTATTTACCCTTTAGATATAAGTGACTTTCTAGAGGTTACAGCACCATATTCTGGCTATAAAATGGTGTAAGATGACCAAATTTCAAGGGAATTAATGTGCCATTTGATGGTAAAGCGACAACAGAAAGCACAGTTCGGAGGACCAAGACTGAAACATTATACAAACTATACTTACTGAAATAGAGAAACAGAACTTAAATAGCTGTTCTTTGAGCATTTCCCTATTTTAGAAGAAAATTAGGACCTAATGTAAGGGTACAGATATCAATCATATACTTGAACGGTAGAGTCTGGCCCATAGATCTAAAAAGAACATATTGATGCCTGAATATTATTTGGTGCATAGGAATGAGTCAGTCGAGCCTGAGCAAGCCCGCAGGGCAGGTCTGGGAGCTCATTCTCTGTGCATCAGGGGAAAAAGTGAAGTATTTTGTGAAAAGATCATATTTAAAGTCACTTCACAGTTAAAACGCAAGTAGAAGGTGTGTGGGTGTGTGTGTGTGTGTGTGTGTGTGTGTGTGTGTGTGTGAGTGATGTGAGATTTTGAAGTTCAGATTTTAATTTCATACTGAGGGAGTCATTATGTAATGAAAGGCTTTCATACAGAAATGAAATGGCAATGGTAAACTTGTTCAAGGTTGTAATAAACGAGTGGCTGCAATTGTAGAGTAAGTGCAATCAGAACAAGTAGGGGCTTGTTATAAGAATTTGAAGTGGGAAGAAATTAACTGTGTCATGCGAAAGTGTTCATATATAACAACCTCTTGAAGATTAATAGAATATTTTGGAAGGGACAGACTCACACAACAGCGTGGAAGAATAGATAGAACATACATTGCAGGGTCATGGTCAGAACTTTAGTTATCAGCATATGTACAGGGTTATTACAAATGATTGAAGCGATTTCACAGCTCTACAATAACTTTATAATTTGAGATATTTTCACAATGCTTTGCACACACACACAAAAACTCAAAAAGTTTTTTTAGGCATTCACAAATGTTCGATATGTGCCCCTTTAGTGATTCGGCAGACATCAAGCCGATAATCAAGTTCCTCCCACACTCGGCGCAGCATGTCCCCATCAATGAGTTCGAAAGCATCGTTGATGCGAGCTCGAATGTGTGAGGATTCTCTACCGCCCAAATTCGCACATTGTGTCTGTTCACTTCACCATTAAGAAAAAATGTTGCTTCATCGCTGAAAACAAGTTTCGCACTGAACGCATCCTCTTCCATGAGCAGTTGCAACCACGCCGAAATTTCAAAGCGTTTGACTTTGTCATCGGGTGTCAGGGCTTGTAGCAATTGTAAATGGTAAGGCTTCTGCTTTAGCCTTTTCCGTAAGATTTTCCAAACCGTCGGGTGTGGTACGTTTAGCTCCCTGCTTGCTTTATTCGTCGACTTCTGCGGGCTACGCGTGAAACTTGCCCGCACGCGTTCAACCGTTTCTTCGCTCACTGCAGGCCGACCCATTGATTTCCCCTTACAGAGGCATCCAGAAGCTTTAAACTGCGCATACCATCATCGAATGGAGTTAGCAGTTGGTGGATCTTTGTTGAACTTCGTCCTGAAGTGTCGTTGCACTGTTATGACTGACTGATGTGAGTGCATTTCAAGCACGACATACGCTTTCTCGGCTCCTGTCGCCATTTTGTCTCACTGCACTCTCGAACGTTCTGGTGGCAGAAACCTGAAGTGCGGCTCCAGCCGAACAAAACTTTATGAGTTTTTCTACGTATCTGTAGTGTGTCGTGACCATATGTCAATGAATGGAGCTACAGTGAATTTATGAAATCGCTTCAATCATTTGTAATAGCCCTGTACCTTGGGAGTAAGTTTGCCAGTTACAACTTGTTACTTCGTAATGTCTGATGTCTAACTGTCCTAACTAGCCTGACTACAGCAACTGCATTCACTAATAAAAGCAATAAAACATGAGACAGCTTGTAGATATTGTCGCAGAAGAAGCTGAGTAGCACTGTGGTGTAGTGGTTATGATATTTAACTGCTGCATGGAGGGTTGTGAGTTCAAAACTCACCTGGAATGTACAGTTTTAATTTCTATATTCGGTTCAAGTACATTCTAGAAGGATCCACAAATGTCAAGAATCATGCTACTGGCTTGTTCTGTAGCTGTATATATACTGTATGTATTCTGGCCAGAGGCAGTTTGCTCCATGCTCTTGTATGTGCAAGTGCTGAATAAACCTTCATTAAGTGAAGATAAATTAAAGTGCAGGGCACAGTGCCCAGAAGAAACTACGGCATCCTACATGCAAGAAGTCTTGGGAGCTGTGTAAAATAGTGGATCCTAGAATGAAGGGGGAAGATAAGGTTGCACATCTCATTAAGGGTGTTGCTGAGAATATGTATCAAGACCTACTCCTGAAGGAGGTTCCAACAGCAGACGACTTCATAAAATGGCGCCAGTATATCAAGACAATGCATCAAAAAAGAATTACATGCAACAAGTTTGAATGGCTTCCAAACATCGAATCGATGTCTGTAATGGAGGAAGCAACTGATTTCACAAGTGTTCTTTGTCAGATAGTGAGAAAGTAAGTTCAGAAGGTTCTTGGACTGCACGGCGAGGAAAAACCCGAGACACTTCAAGAGGTCATAAGGAAGGAAGTGGAACAGACATTGAACCCAATCTCTCGTCCTTCATTTCCCTTTAAAATGGTGAAAAAGTTGAGACCCAGGCAAAGTTACATTCCTACAATGCCGCATGAGGAACCTTCTTGGGCACCAAGGAAGACCGATGTCTGGAGGACCAAGGATAACCAACCAGTACGTTTCCACTGTGGACGACCGGGACATGCGGTTCGCTATTGTTGAGAAAGACAGCGGATATTTGATGATGCCCGCACCAGAAGATAGCAGACCAATCTTAGCCGACACCAACTCCGGGGCGACAAAGATAAACAAAAAGATGTGGGTGCAGGATGACGTAGGTCACCATTGCCACAAGCTAGCTGCTGGAGAGGACGCTCCCCAACATGCCGATCAAGGTCTCCATCACTGTTTAAAAGCTCCAGCCGATCACCTAGCTGCTGCAACCTGGAAAACCAAAGGGTGTGACCTTCCCTGTAAGTGAGGCCACCAAAGAGAAAAATCCTCTGCCATCGATCACTATGAAAATGATAGGAAACTACGTCAATATCATGGATGGCTGACCAGCCCAAGCTCTTGTGGACTCTGGAGCATCCTATTCAGTCATTTCAGAGAAGTACTGTCGCCAGTTCAAGAAAACGGTATTCAGCAACACAACATCTCTGCCGAAGGTGGCTAATGGGAAATATGTAAAACCTACAGGAAGATGTACCATTCGTGTGGGTATAAGTGGCCATCACAGCCCTTAGAATTCATCATCTTACAAGAGTGTAGTCATGACGTCATTCTCAGATGGGACTTACTGAAAGCTTCTCTGGCAATTATAGATTGTGGTCGCTTGAAGATTATGCTAGACGAGATGAGATACTGTGGACAGGAAGATGCGCATCCGAGTGTGTGGAGACTATGTGTGCTGGATGAAATGATCATTCCTGCAGTCAGTGCTAGGAAGGTAACTATCACGTGCCGTGCCATGCCATGCATCAACCCATGGATACATAATTGTGATCATATGATACATAATTTTATACATAATGGAGAATGTCTTTTTACCCTTTTATGAGATGTGATGTATAGGGGAGGGTTTATATTAGCTTTGGAAGGGGTGGGTAATGCAAGTACAAGCATGACTAACAGTAAACACACACCACACCTTTCAGACAACCCTCACAGACAAGTGTGACTGGTTCTTCACCATTTGTCATTCCTTAGGGGTTGCTAAGATTTTTCTTTGGGAACTTCAAAGGTGAAGGTGAGAATGTCCATTCTGCAGGATATATTTAACATCACACCTCCTCTGGCTTCTCACTCAAGTACCGCCGGATTAGGGATCCTGGGGAAGGAGGTGGGAAGGGTTTCCTGTCTTTGGGGATATCTTCTTTCTCTTCTTCAATCTTAGCAACCATTTTTACTTTTTCCTTTCTTACTTCTCATCTGAGTACCAGTCTATCTTTCCCTCTTTCCATATGCTTATACTTCTATCACTGAAGTCCTTCTTATTTTCCGTGGTTCCAATAACCTTCAACTTATTTCATATAAGTAGGCCGAAGAATCGGGCTACACAAACACACTTCCGCATACACACACCATAACATGAGGCGCAAACAATAAGAGTCCAGATTAAAACGATGTGAGAACCGTCAGGTGTTGTAGGGGGAAACAATGAGCACATAGAGAAATATGAACTTATGGTTGTTCATTGAGATGGTTCTACATTGCCTAAGTACTGGAAAAAAACGATCATGTTGATAAGGAGCATACCTAATGAGAATACGTCAGGAAGAAACCAATTGTGATAATTATCCAGGAATGTCAGTCTAGCAAATATTCTGACGACTTGTAGGATAGTGGGACTCTTATAACCTAAGTAAGCATATTATATATTGAACAATGTATGTAGGCATGAATTAGATGCTGGAAACACAGAAGTTGATAAGTAAAGGAGCACTCTAGGGTATAAAAGAGAAGTATGAAAAAGTGAGTGTGAAGAGTGAAGTAGGTTATAGTTTTACCACATAATATTTAGTTATAGTGTACATAAAGATGTATACTAGGGCAACGAACCATTAGGCCTACTCAAGAAGGATCAGGGGGGGACGCACCCAGCATGTATTGGATAGACAGACCTAAGAAAGGCTAACCTATATAGTGTGGACAGGGGCACCAAGAAGGGGATTGACCTGTACCATAGGAAAATAGGATCAACCCGTATGTGAGGTATAGGTACTCTTTGTAGTGTAGTAAGGACAGTATCGTGACAAAAGTCACAAAATTTTGTAGAAATTATTCTGGTAGCATTATTATGTTTTACGAGTGTCAATAGGACCACTTTTATTTTGCCCAGAGTTCCTCCAGACTACAAAAAGTTTACAAATAATAAGACGATTGCGTACTAAAGAAGTAGTACAAAGAATTAGAATAACGAATAAAGTACTCAAGTGTCGTGAAAATGTGGAGTTTGTGATTGGAAATTGAGACAGTGTCCTAGCGAATCCTAACTACTAGGAAAATTTCCCAGATCACGATGGAATATTCGGGGTTGATGTCATTCTATTGAGTGAGAGCAGAATAAATGAAAGATTAGCTAAAATTTATTCTAAATAAGTACAAAGATCTATGTTGGAAAGTATATTGTTAGACCTGTATTTGATATAAATTTACATAATGATTGTGTAAAATATCGCTTGTTCGATTTAAGGGGAAGAATATGTAGTGCTTCAAGAATTTCGGAGTAAATTCTAGAACCACTCGGCCTTCCACCGTTTCGAACACCCGATATTTTAGAGAGGAATCGGAGAAACGAATACACCCTACTGCACATTGCCTATTTGTATGTGCAGGTCAAAAAACAGTTACGAGAAAAAGATGGACCTGGCGGCTAATGGCGACAGACAGGTACCTGCTATATGGTCCACAGAGTTTGTGTGTATGGGTAGAGAAGAACAAGAAAAGTT